>NC_135294.1:6679934-7010559 GCF_051311805.1 Agelaius phoeniceus
CCTGGTACTCGCTGTTCTGCAGGAGCTGCGCCTTCTCCTCGGCGGGCTGGGGCACCCCGTGGGGCACAGGGCAGCCCCGAGGGGCACATCAGCCCCCCTGGACCCCACATCCCCACTGGACACATCAGCCCTGCTGGATCCATCACACCCCAACCAGACCCAACACCCCCCATTGGACCCAACACCCCCCATTGGATCCATCACCCCACCGGACTTTCCCACCACTCATTTGTTCTTTCCACCCCCACGGGACCCTAAAACCCCTTGGTTGTACCCAAGACCCCCCACCATACCCCAATACCCACCCCAGCCCACATTTAACTCCATCACACTCCTCATTTGAGCCCATGTTAGAACCCCACCACTCCCAAACTGCTCCCCACCAGACCCCACCTGAGCCTGACACCCCTTTTTCTGACCCTGCCATTCCCATTGCACCCCAACTCTCCCCTGCAGACCCCGTTGGACACTGGCACCCCCCACTGCACCCCAGGACCCCCCATTCCCCCCCAGTCCCACCAGGTCAGGGTGTGGCAGCTTCTTGGTGAAGATGCGCATGGAGCCCTGGAACACGTCGGTGACGATGGCTGGGGGGACAGGGGGGGCTCAGTGGGGGCACAGCAGCCCCCGAGGGCCCCCCCAGAACCTCCCCCCACTCACTCTTCTTCTTCCTCTTGGTGCCGCCCAGCGCCGCGTGCAGCGCGTTCAGGAACCAGGACAGGAACTCCACCCCATCCCCTGCAACAGCACAGCTGCAGCTGAGCCTGGATCCTGCTGGATCTGAACTGTGAACTGAGCCCCCAGACCCAGCCCTGCACCCCAGACCCAGCCCTGCACCCCCAACCCAGAGCCCCCAGACCCAGAACCTCCCAGGCCCAGCTCTTTCCCTCAAAGCCAGCTTTGCCCCCCAGCCCTGCACCCCCAAGAGCCCACCCTGCTTGGTGATCTGGAAGTTCTTCTTGCTGCAGAGCACCACGGCCTGCAGCATCTCGTGGGGGGACACGTGTGCCTTGAAGTTCCGGGGGTTCCAGAGCTTCCTCATGAGCTCCCCGAAGCGCTGCACCAGCAGGAACATGATGTCCCCGGGCGGGCGCTGGATGCGCCGGTAGTTCTCCTCCTCCAGGAAGTAATTCCTCAGGGGAGGCACGTTGGACAGGGCCTGGGGGCAGAGCAGGGGGGGTTCAGCCCCGGGACCCCCATGGGAGGGGATCTGGGGGGCGTTTGGGGCAGACCCTGCACTGCTGTGAGTGGGGAATCCCAGAAAAGTCTGAACTGGAAAGGATCCAGAGGTGGGGATGATCCCTGCAGCCCCACAGAGGGGTTTGGGGACCCTGGTGTCACCTGGAGCACAGCGTTGGCGTAGTCGTTGGCCTTGATGTTGTTGAGCCCCACGATGCCAGGCAGGTACGTGGTGCCATCGTAGGCCCGGGACAGCTTGGCCTGCTTGTCCAGGTGGGCGATGTGCTGGGCTGTGAAGGTGGGCTTCAGCACGTACTGCGGGGGGACAGAGCCCTCAGAGATGGGGGACCCCAGCCTGAGCCCCTCAGAGCTGGGGCAGATCCCAGCCTGAGCCCCTCAGAGATGGAGCAGATCCCAGCCTGAGCCCCTCAGAGCTGGGGCAGATCCCCCCCAAACCCCCCGTGATCCCCCGTGCCCGCACCGTGATGTCCTCGAGGGAGGAGTCGATGATCTCGTAGTTGTCGGGCAGGCAGTAGAACTTGAGCGTGTGCAGGTTGAGGAACACGTGGTGGCTCAGCTGCACACTGTGGATGTAGGCGTGTGACTTCAGCCCGCGGCCTGCGGGGACACGGGCACCACAATGGCACCGGGGACGGCACCGGGCACCGGGAATGGCACCGGGCACTGTGCCAGAGGCAGGGGCACAGAAAGGGTCCCCGAGCTGCCCCAGCACCCACCCTGCCCCTGACTGGCCCCCATCACCCCTGGCTGTCCCCTGGCTGTCCCCATGCCCCAGAGGGGACTCTCACCCTGGAAGTACTTCCCGCAGACGAGGCAGGCGTAGACGTTGATGTGGGACAGGGAGATGGAGCAGAGCTTCTCAAAGTCGAAGTCCAGGACACTCCTGAGGGGACAGTGGTGTCAGGGGGCTGGGGGACAGCAGGGGGGACCCCCGGGGCCAGGGGCACCCCAAAGCACCCCCAACACCCACTTGTTGATGGTGTCCAGGTAGGGGCAGTGCCGGCTGCGCTGGTCCTCGGGGTCGAAGCGCCCATAGCGCACTGGGGAGGGTGGGAGGGTGTGAAAAGGGGGGCACAGGACCCCAAAAACACGAGGATGATCCCCTCCAGCCCCTCTCTGTGACACCTCCCTGGGGCTCAGCCCCAGCTCCCCCCAGTGCCCTCAAACCCTGCCCAGAGCTGAGCTCTGGTCAACAGGACCAGGGACCCCCCGGTCCCAGAAGCCCCCCAGACACCCCAGTGTCCCCTCCAGACACCCCCAATGTTCTCTCACACCCCCAGGCCCCCCTCACACCCCCCAGACCCCCCCCCCCCCCACAGCCCCGTGTTCCCTCAGCCCTCCGGTCCCATTCGTTCCTCCCGGTCCTCACCGGCGGGCTCGGGCTCAGGGTCGGAGTCTCCATCGGGCTCCCGCTCCCTCTTCACCCGCACGGGCGCGGCGGGCCCGGCAGTACCGGAGCCGCCCCAGACGCTGCTCCCGGTGCCGGTGCCCGGTTCCCGCTTGACGCGCGCGAGATCCACTGGCAGCGCCTCCGCCGCCTCCCGCCGCGCGCGCTCCCTCTCCGCGTCCCGCCGGCCCCGCGGGCGCTCTCCGTCGGCATCGCGGCGGCTGCGGGAGGAGGCGCGGGCGGAGGCGCTGGCGGCCGAGGCCCCGCGGGACTCTCGGGACTCCCGGGACTCCCGGTCCCGCCGCCCGCGGCTCGACATGGCGGCGGCGCTGTGCACTGTGCGCATGCGCGGCGCGGGGTAAAACCGTCTGAAGTGCGCCGAGCATGCGCAGCCGTCGCTCCGGGAAGAGGCGCTATCGCGCCTGCGCGCTGCGGCGCCCCCTGGCGGCTGCGGCCGGGCCCGCGGGGCTCTTAAAGGCGCCGCGCCCCGGTACCGACCCCGCCGCCGGTACCGGGATGGAGGCCGCGCCGGCCACAGCGGCGGCCCCGGGCTGGCGCTGCCGGCCGGGGGGACGGCTGGACATGAGCCACGGCTTCGTGCGGCACATCCGCCGCAACCAGCTCGCCAGGTACCGGCACCGGCCCGGCCCTCCCGGGACCCTCATCCCCTGTGCTCCCGGTCCCCCTCACCCGCTAACCCCGCTGTCCCGCCGGTAACAGGGACGCGTACGACCGCGCGGTGCGGCAGGCGCGGGGCCGAGCGCGGACGAGGCTGACACCGGGCCCGGCGCGGCCCCGGCGGCCCGACCAGCAGGTGTACCGGCCGCACCGGGGCGGTGAGCGGGGATACCGGGGGGAACGGGGGAATCCGGGGGAACCGGGGGGACCAACAGGTGTACCGGCCGCACCAGGGCGGTGAGCGGGGAACACCGGGGGGACCGGGGGGAACCGGGGGTGGGGATGGGGACACCCGGGGATTGGGGACCCTCGGGATTGGGGATGGGGACACCGGGGAATTGGGGGCGCCGCCCCGGTGCCCCCGCTGAGGCGGTGCCGGTGCCGCAGGCGGGCCCGGGGGCGATGCCAGCGCGGGGCCCCCCCCCGAGGGCAGCGGGGCCCCCCCGGAACCGGCGCGGGGGCCGCGGCTCTTCTGCCTCGAGTACGAGGGGGACGACGGGCGGGTGACGGCCGTGATCGTGCACCAGGTGCGGCACCGGGAACGGGCAACGGGCAACGGGATGTGGGTGCCCGGGATGGGGGTGCCCGGGATGGGGGTGCCGGGGATGGGGGTGCCCGGGATGGGGGTGCCTATGGGGCTGGGGGCCGCAGGTCTCAGCTGCCGTGGGTGCTGCTGGGGGGGGGGGGTCCCATGGGACAGGGGACATCGTGGGGGTGGGGGGTCCGGGGGGGGGGGGGGTCCATGGGGCACTGAGGGGGGGGGTCTCCGGGGACAGTGGGAGTGGCCAGGGGAGTGGGGGTGTCCTGGGGGGTCCCTAGGGACGGTGGGGGTGCCCTAGGTGGGGGTCCATGGGACAGTGGGGGTGCCATAGGGGTCCATGGGACAGTGGGGATGCCCTAGACGGGGGTCCATGGGGCAGTGGGGGTGCCACGGAGGTTCCCCGGGGGCAATGGGGTCACCCCATGGGCTCCCCCGGGTGTGGGGCCACGGCAGGCTCCTTTACCTGGTGGCACGGGTGACACGGCGCCACTCGCAGGGGGACAGCGCCGAGGAGGTGACCCGGCGGGTGTGTGCCCACAGCCCCCTGGAGCCCCCCCTGCGCAGGGCCCTGTGCCAGCGCGTGCAGGACGAGCTCAGCAAGCGCCGGGGCACGGGGTGACGCTGCTGGCACAGCCCGGCACTGCCACCCCCGGGCACTGCCACCCCCCGGGACCCTGCTGTCCCCCCCCGGGACCCTGCTGTCCCCCCCCGGTGTCAATAAAGGTGCTGCGAGGCTCCATGTCCTTCACTGCTTGGGGAAACTGAGGCACGGGGTGTGGGGAGGGAGGAGTGACACCTGAGGGTCCCCAGGTGTCACAGTGCCACCTGTCCCCTTCAGCAGCCCAGGTGGGGTGGCCCCTGCAGTGACACTGGCTGCCAGGTCCCTCCCAGGTGCCACCATGTCCCCTCCCTGGAGTGCCCAGAGTCCCCTCCTCAGGTGCCATTGTGTCCCCAGGGTCCTCTCTGCGTCCCCTCCTGTCCCAGCCCAGGTTGGTGGCACCTGGGGCCAAGGCCAGGTGTGCCCAGGGTGTGCCCAGGGTGGGTTCTAGGGTTCATTTGTTATTTCAGGGCCTTTTGTTGTTGTGGGGTCACCCTGGAGCTCACCCCACTGCTCTGTTTTTGTGGGCTCTCCCCAAAGAGCTCTTGGTGTTTATTTGTTGTAGGGTCTCCTCAAAACAGATCCTGGTGTTCATTTATTGCAGGGTTTCCTCAAGGTTCCGTTCTCCTGGTTTGTTATTGTGGGGTATCTCTGTATCGGATTCTGGATTCTTAACTTCTGTAGGGTCATCCCAAAGCAGATCCTGGTGTTCATTTATTGCAGGGTCTCCCTGAAGTCCATCCTCCTGGTTTGGGATCTCAGGTCTCCCCAGAGAGCTCCTGTGCTTGCTGTGGTGTTTCCCTCGAGTGGAGCTGGCAGGGTTTTTGTTGTAGGGTCTCTTCAGAGCAGATTCTGCAGTTTCATTGGTAGTGGGGTCCCCTCGAGGACGTGCCCCTGGTTTGTTAGTGTCATTGCAGGGTGACAATATTGCCCATTGCCACTGCAGGTGTCCCCACAAGCCCTGGCGTTTATTTGCCATTTATTTATTGTCCATTGTGGTCCCTCGGGCTCTGTTCTCACAGGGTCCCTGCAGTGCTGGGGGGGTGCTCGGTGCCCCCCTGCGGGGTGGGGACAGTGCTGGTGACACTCCCGGGGGACGACCGTGCCAGGGCCAGCGCCAGGGCCAGCCCCAGGATGAAGAGGAGGAGGAGGCCGAGGCCGAGGGCCACCAGGTGCCACCGCCGGTGTCTCCTGCGCTGGCGCCGCGTCACCGTGCGCGTGGTGCGGGTGAAGGCCTCGCTCTGGGGGGACACAGGGGACAGGAACAGTGCCACGGGCTGCTCAGGGGCTGGGGGGACATGTGGGGACAGACAGACAGACACCCCCAGCCCTTCTGTGGCCCCAGAGCCGCTCCTCCCCAGGCTGGGTGTCTCCAGAGTGTCCCCAAGCACTTGGTGTCCCCCAGCTCTGTGTATCCCCACAGTGTCCCCAAGCTCTGAGTGTCCCTACAGTGTCCCCAAGCCCCTGGGTATCCCCACAGTGTCCCACCCCTTTGTGTTCCCACAGTGTCCCCTGTGCTCCCACAGTGTCCCCAGCCCCTGTGTGTCCCCAGAGTGTCCCCAAGCCCTGGGTGTCCCCCAACCCTGGGTGTCCCCACAGTGTCCCACCCCTTTGTGTCCCCAGAGTGTCCCCAAGCCCTGGGTGTCCCCCCCCGTGTCCCACCGCCTGTCGCAGGTCCTGGGCCCGGCTCTGCAGCTGCTCCAGGTGTCCCTCCCGCTCCAGTGCCTTGGCCACGTTCTGTCGCATCAGCTCCGCCACCTCCTCGGCCTCGCGCTGGCACCGCTCCAGCGCCGCCTGGGGACACGGGGACACCGTGGGGACACCGTGGGGACACGGGGGGGACACGGGGGGAGCACCGGGGACGTGGGCGCTGCGGCCAAGGGGACACGGAGGGGACACGGGGACTGGGGGAACGTGGGGACACCAACCCACGGGGACGGGCCCGGGGGGGACATGGGGACAAAGCCTGACCGTGGGGACACCGCAGGGACGATGGCACCGCGAGGGGGACACCCACGGACCTCGGGGACGGGAAACCGTGGGGACGGGGCCACCGGAGGATGGGGACCGGGGGGGACACGGGCACTGCGGGGACACCAGGGCTGCGGGGGACACGGGGACACGGAAAGTCCCGCGCGGGCCCCCGCCCACCGTCCCGGGGACCGCGTCCCTCCCTTCGGCAGGGGGAGCCCGGGGGCGGACCGGGACCGGGACCGGGACAGGCACCGATACCGGCACCGGCACCGGGGGATCCCGAGCCCGGCGGCTCCCGCGGCCCCGAGCCCGCTCTGCCCCGAGCAAAGCGAAAGCGAAAGCGGCGGCCGGGACTCACCATGGTCCCGGTACCGCGGGCCGGGCTCGGTGCCGGTGCCGGTACCGGTGCGCCCGTTCCTGTACCCGTCCGGCCTCGGGCCACAGCGGCCGCCCCCGCCGGGAGGGACCGGGACCGCCCCCCCGCCACCCTCGAGTGGCCGCAGTGCCGGACATGCCGGCCACAACCCGGGACACAACCCGGGACACAACCCGGGACACAACCCGGGACACGCCGGCCACAACCCGGGACACGCCGGCCACAACCCGGGACACCCCGGCCGCAACCCGGACAGGGCTCCCCGGGAGCCCACACTGCCCCCCTACCCATGTCTCCCTGTCCCCCTGTCCCTGCAGCCCCCCTGTCCCTTCAGTCCCACTGTGCCCATGTCCCCCTGTCCCCCTGTCCCACTGTGCCCCGGTCCCCGCAGATGTGGGGCCACACCAGGACCCCGTGTCCGGGTCCCTGGGGACCCCCGGGACCCCCCCCCGTTTCCCCGTCCCTGCCCCTCCCCTTCTCCCCCCCTCCCCAGCCTCCGAGGGTGGCAGTGCCACCACAGTGTCTGTCCTTTGTCCCTCGGTGCCTGGCACGGCACAAAACCACCCCCCCCCCCCCACACACATCCCTTCATGCCAGTGTCCCCACACGTGTCCCCCTCGTGACCCCACGTCAGTGTCCCCACATCCCTGGGGCCTGTGTCCCCACGCACATTCCTGTGTCCCTATGCCTGTCCCCTCCATGTCCCCATGCCTGTGTCCCCCACCATGTCCCCATGTGTCCCCCCATGTCCCCTCATGTCCCCATGCCCATCTCACCACCTGTGTCCTCCCCATGTCCCCCCGTGTCCCCTTATGTCCCCATGCCCATCTCACCCCATGTGTCCCCCCGTGTCCCCCCGTGTCCCCCCGTGTCCCCCACCCCATAGACACACACACAAGTCCCGCTGTCTCTCCCCCCGTCTGTATTTGGTCCCTGGGGTGGCCGTGTCCCCGTGGGGACAGTGGCTCTAGGTGGGGATGGTGCCAGTGGCCAGGAGGATGATGAGGATGAGGATGATGACGCCCACGAGGCCGAGGATGATGAGCAGCTTCACGTTCTTCCACCAGTAGCGCCGGGCCATCTTCTGCGACGTGGTGCGGAAGTGTTCCGACTGCAGGGACAGTGCTCAGGGACTGGGGACAGCCCTGGGGACAGCCCTGACACCCTGGGGACAACACAATGCCACCCCAGGGACAGCCCTGACAGCCTGGAGAACCCAAATGCCATCCAAGGGACAGCCCTTAGCCCCTGGGGACACCTCTGTCACCTGGGCACCCCAGCTGCCACCCCAGGGACATTGGATGAGGTCCTGAGGACAGCCCTGCCACTCTGGGGACAATCCTGCCCATCCTGGTGGCCCCCTGCCCACCGTGGTGACCCCCTGCCGCCCTCACGCCCCCCGTGCCCCCCTCACCGTGGCTTCCAGGTCCTGGCTCTTGCTGTGCAGCTGCTCCAGGTTCTCCCCCCGGGCCAGGATCCTCTCCAGGTTCTGGCTCATGATGGTGGTGACCCCCTGCACCTCCTGCTGCAGCGCCCGCACGCGCCCCGAGCCCCCCGCGCCGTCTGCCACGGGGGAACCCCCCGGGACCCCCGCCTGCCGAACAGGGCAGGGCTCAGGGACATCCCCGGGACCCCCGGGACCCCCGGCGGTGACACCGGGCAGGGCTCAAGGGGCACCCCCGGGACCCCACGTGTACCCAGGACCCCCCCACAAACACCCCACAGACCCCGGTGCCACCCCGGCTGCTCCGCCACGCACACCCCGGAGCCCCCGCACATCCCGGGGACCCCTGTACCCCCCTCCGGTGCCCCCCGTGCCCATTCCCCGGTGCCGCCCGGTGCCCCCCATTGTCGCCCCCGTGCCCCCGGTGCCCCGTCCCCACCATGGTCCGTCCGGCCCCTCTCGGCTCCGCTCCCGCGGCGGCCCCGGACCCGCCCCGCCCGCCCGGGGCTTCCGGGAGCGGCGGCAGCGCCGGGGGCGGGCCCGGGGCGGGCCGGGGGCGCGGCGGGGTCAGGGCGGGGTCAGGGCGGGGGTCCCGGCGGGTCCGGGCAGTTTGGAGCGGGCCCGGGGGTCTCGGTTCGGGTCCCGGTTCCGGTCCCGGGGGTCCCGGGGGTGGGGCTTAACGAGGGAAAGTGGGCGGTGCTTGACGGGGTGTGGCACTCTTGCCCCGCCCTCCTCGCAGCTGATTGGTGGCCGCGGCTGTCACGTGCAGCGGGCGGGGCGGGGTCGCGGCGATGGCGGCGGCGGCGGGTGCGGAGCGGGGCGGGGGGCGCGGGACCCCCGGGACCCCCACGACCCCCGACCGGTGACCCCTGACCTGTGACCCCCCCGGCAGGCGCGGCGCGGCGGCGGCGGCCGGAGCGGGGGGAGGCGGCGGAGCCCCCCCCGAGCCCCACCGGGACCCCCAAGGCCCCCGGTACCGGCACCGGGCCCGGGCTGGCGCGGCGGCTGCTGGGGTTCGAGCTGCGGGAGCTGACGCGCTGGCACCGCTTCGTGCGGCTGCTGCACCGGCCGCAGGACCCCGCCGCGCTCGGCGCTTTCCGCGCCGCCTTCGGTCAGCGGGGACCGGCACCGCGGGGGCTCGGGGAACCGGGGCTGGGACGGACCGGGAGGGCACGGGGGACACCGGGGGATGGGGGACCGAGGGGCTCTGAGGGGCACCGGGACAGGGGGGCCGCGCACGGGGAGACACCGGGAGGCACCGGGGGAACGGAGTGAGCATGGGCTCGAGGAGCCCGGGAGGGCCCGGGAGGGATGGGGGAGCTCCGGAGGGCTCCGCGGGGACTCGGGGGACACAGGGAGGCTGGGGGTCCGGGGGCACCGGGAATCCGGGGGGACTCGGGGGCACCGGGACCTTGGGGGGCTCGGGGGATGGGGAGAGGGGCCGGGATCCGGGGGTCCCCCATCCCCGGGGGCCGGCGGTGTCCGGCCGTGACACGTCAGCATCGGAGCAAAGGTCCGGCCATGGCCCGGGCGAGAGGAGCGGTCAGCGACCGAGTGACCACTGCCCGAGTGACCACTGACCAGTGCCCCCCGTGCCCCCCGTGCCCCCAGGGCTGCTGATGGCCCTGGACGTGCCGCAGGAGCGCGGGCTGGGCCACCTGGACCAGCGGTACCTGGACGGGCTGGAGGTTTGCCGCTTCCCCCTGCTGCCCTTCCTGGCGCCGCTGCCCCTGGACTGGATGTACCTGCTCTACACCATCATGTTCCTGGGTACGGGCACGGGGGAAACCGGGGGAACGGGGGTGGAAACGGCGGCAGGAACGGGGGTGGCACTGGGACAGGAATGGGGATGGGATGGGGACAGGATCAGGGGTGGCACTGGGACAGGAATGGGGATGGGATGGGGACAGGATCAGGGTGGTTGGTACTAGAGCAGGAATGGGGATGGCACTGGGGCAGGAACGGGGCTGAGATGTGGGCAGGAACCACGGCAAGGGCTGGCACTGGGACGGGCACTGGGGTGGGCACTGGATGGGCAGGGGAGCAGAGGGAGGCTGGGCACAGGTGGCAGGAGGGGACAGGGGACACACCGGGGGCCCTGTGCCCACAGGGGCTCTGGGCATCATGCTGGGCTGCTGCTACCGGCTGAGCTGCGTGGCGTTCCTGTGCCCCTACTGGTACCTGCTGCTGCTGGACAAAACCTCCTGGAACAACCACTCCTACCTCTACGGGCTGCTGGGCTTCCAGCTGGCACTGATGGGCGCTGACCGCTACGGGTGGGCACCGGGGGCTGTGGGGACACGGGGGATCCCAGGAACAGCAGGGGGGTGACATGGGGCTGGGGTTCCCATGGGGTGGCAGAGCGTGTGGGGTCCCTTGCGCCACCATGGTCCCAGTGGGGCGGCCCAGACTCCAAGGTCCCCGTGGCGCTGGGTGCTCAGGGGGTGGCACAGGTGCCCATGGTGCCGTGTCCCCAGGGGCCATCCCTGTGGCACTGTGCACCTGCCTGGTGGGACAGGTCCTGCTGCCAGGCCTGGCTCTCTGTCCCCAGCGTGTCCCCAGGGCTGTGGCAGTGGTGGCACGCTGGGGACAGTGACAATGTCCCCCGTGTCCCCCCAGCTCCGTGGACGGGCTGTTCCGGCCCCGCAAGCGCAACGCCCACGTGCCGCTGTGGAACTACGCCCTGCTGCGTGCCCAGGTGGGTGTCCCTGCCCTGAGAGACCCCCGGGACCCCCCCGGGACCCCCCCGGGACCCCCTGACCATGCCCCCCCAGGTGTTCATCGTGTACTTCATCGCGGGGCTCAAGAAGCTGGACGCTGACTGGGTCGGGGGCTTCTCCATGGGGACCCTCGCCCGACACTGGCTCTTTGCACCCTTCAGGTCAGGCCAGGGCAGGGCAGGGCAGGGGAGGGGGCCAGGGGTGAGGATGAGGAGGGTGAAGGGGGTCAATGAGGGTGCAGTGGAATTGAGGGGTCCAAAGGTGAGGATGGGGAGGGGGTGATGGGGAGGGGATGAGGATGAAGGTGGAGCTGGGATGGGAGATGGGATGGGATTAGGATGGGATGGGATCAATGGGATGGGACTGGGATCAATGGGATGGGATCGATGGGATGGGACTGGGATCAATGGGATAGGATTGATGGGATGGGATCGATGGGATGGGACTGGGATCAATGGGATAGGATTGATGGGATGGGATCAATGGGATGGGATTGGGATCAGTGGGATAGGATGGGATGGGATCAATTGGATATGTTTGGGAGGGTTCTGGGTTGGAGGATGAGGTTAAGGAGGTTTGATGATGATGATGATGATGATGATGATGGGGAAGGGAGAAGGGCTGCTGGGCTGGGGATGGGATGAGGAGGGCTCCAGGGGGATGGGTTTGGGTTGAGGATGAGGAGCGTGACGCACAGCAGGAGGAAGGTGAGGGCGGCGATGGGATGGGCTGGGCGGGGCAGGGTGGGCTGGGGCCGGGCCGATGCCGAGGAAGGCTCCGTGGCCAGGCTGGTGCTGTCGGAGGAGCTCACCAGCCGCCTGGTGGTGCACGGGGGCGGGCTGGTGCTCGACCTCTCCGCCGGCTTCCTGCTCTTCTTCGACGCCACGCGGCCCCTGGCCCTCGTCTTCGTCACCTACTTCCACTGCATGAACTCCCAGCTCTTCAGCATCGGTGAGGGGGGAAAAGGCACCCCCAGACCCCCCCAGTGTGCCCAGGGCACCCCCAGAGCAGCCCCAGCCTGGACATGGCACCCACGGCCACCCCCAGCCGGGCTGATCTCCCCCCTCCACAGTCCCCAAACCCCCCCAGTGCTAAACAGGGGTGCCCAGATACCCCAAATCACCCTGGCTCTTTGCAGGGACATCCCCAGTCCCAGCCAGGGGCGCCCCCAGCCCCGGTCCCTAACTGTCCTCCCCAGGCATGTTCTCCTACACCATGCTGGCCACCAACGGGCTCTTCTGCCGGCCCGAGTGGCCCCGGGGGCTCGTGGCCCGCTGCCCCCCCCGGCTGCAGGCCTGGCTGCCCAGCACGGAGCCCCCCCAGCCCAGCCCCGACTGCCACTATGGGGGCAGGAGAGCCCGGGGGGGCCTTCGGCCTCGCCAGCACCTGGCCGCAGCCTTCACCATCCTCTACGTGCTGGAGCAGCTCTTCCTGCCCTACTCGCACTTCATCACCCAGGTGGGCACGGGGAGGGACTGGGGAGGTGCTCTGGGGACACCTCCAGAGGCTGAGGAGGAGTTTGGGAGGCACAGGGGTGGACTGGGGCATTTGGGGGGCAGTTTGGGAGATGGAGGGGCATTTAGGGAATGGTGGGGGGTTTGGGGGCCCTGTCACCTCCTTGTCCCCCTGGGGTGGGGACAGCCCTGTGCTCTGTGACCCCCCATGTCCCCCCAGGGCTACAACAACTGGACCAACGGGCTCTACGGCTACTCGTGGGACATGATGGTGCACTCCCGCTTCCACCAGCACGTCAAGATCACCTACAGGGACGGGCTCACCGGGGAGGTGGGCTACCTCAAACCAGGGGTGAGTGACCCCCAGAGCTCCCAAATGCAGGCACTTCCCCCGTGGGCCTCAGTTTCCTTCATCCCTCATTTTCCCCTTTTCCTCTGTTTCTCCTCACGTTTCCCCATCACTCATGGAACAGCCCCTGAGCCTCGTTTTCTCCTATCCCTCATTTCCCCCATCCCTCATTCCCCTATGCCTCAGTTTTTCCTTGCCACTGCCCCGTGCCTCAGTTTCCCCGCGGCGCTGCCCTGTCCCTCAGTGTCCCCGTGCCCCAGTGTCCCCGTGCCTCAGTTTCCCCATTTTGGCAGGCGTTCACGCAGAGCCGGCGCTGGCGGGACCACGCTGACATGCTGAAGCAGTACTCGGCCTGCCTGAGCCGGCTGCTGCCGCGCTACAACATCAGCCAGCCCCAGATCTACTTCGATGTCTGGGTGTCCATCAACGAGCGCTTCCAGCAGAGGTGGCACACGGGGGACGGGGGGGACATGGGGGACAGGAGCCATAGGGGACAGGGCCATGGGGGACCTGTGGGTGGCTCTGGTCTGGGAGCTGTGGGTGCTGCTGCTGCTCCTTCCAGCTGACATTAGGGAGGGAGGACACAGGGTTTGGGGGAACACAGGGACACGTGGGGGTGCCACAAGGGGGTGGCCTGTCCCCACAGCTGTGGTGGACCCCATGTGCTGTTATGGTCCCCTGTGCCATGAGCACTGTCACTTCCAGCAGTGGTCTGGGGGCGCACGAGGGATTTGGGGGCACTGCAGGTTTTGAGCCCCTGTCCCCCCAGGCTCGTGGACCCCCGTGTGGACCTGGTGCGCGCCCCCTGGTCCCCGTGGACCCCCACGCCGTGGCTGCTGCCGCTGCTCGTGGATCTGTCGCCGTGGCGCCAGCGGCTGCAGGAGCTGGAGGCGCAGCTGGACGGACACACGGACACCGTGTTCATCGCCGACTTCCCCGGTGCGGCCCGGGGGGGCATGGAGGGGGCAGTGGGGGGCACGGGGCTTCAGGGGCTGGGTACCAGTCCTGAGGTTGGGGGGGTTTGGGGTACAGGGGGGTCCCTGCAGTCCGTGGGAGGGTGGAGAGGAGGACATGGGGGTACCTGAGGCTCGGAGGGATGTGGGGGCACAACGGGGGGGTCCTGGAGGTTTGGGGTACAGGGGGTACAGAGGCAGCTGCGTTCCAGGCCTGCACCTGGAGAACTTTGTGAGCGAGGACCTGGGGAACACGAGCCTGCGGGTGCTGAAGGGGCAGGTTCTGGTGGAGCTGGTGGAGCAGCAGCAGAACCACTCCCTGCACGAGGGGCAGGGGATGCAGGTGAGGCTGGGGTCCCTCTGCAGGATGAGGGGATGCAGGTGAGGCTGGGGGTTCCCCGGGTGGGTTTTGGGGTGCCCAGGGGTGCTGACATCCCGTTCCCCCAGGTGCCAGCAGGGCAGTACCACAAGGTGCACACGGTGTCCCCCGAGCCCTCGTGCTACATGTACCTGTACGTGAACACCACGGCGCTGGAGCTGGAGCAGAACCTGACGCGGCTGCAGGAGCTGCGGGAGCGCGTGCGCAACGGCACCGGTGAGACCCCCAAACACCCAGCCCTGGGCACCGGTGAGACCCCCCAAACACCCAGCCCTGGGCGCCCCTGGCACCTCACACCTGGGAACCTCAAAATCCTTGAGGCCTTGTTTCCCGGGACCCCAAAATCCCCATCACATCACACCCTGGGTAGCACTGGGGGAGCCCAAAAGCTCCGTCAGCTCAGCCCCTGGTGACTGATGGGATCATGGAAGACCCCAGTCACTGACGCTGGGGGGAGAGCAGGGACCCCAAATTCCAGTCACCTCATTCTCTGGAGAGCAATAGCATGGGAGGATGCCAGGGACAGCCAGTCCCTGTCACTGGGGTGGGGAGATCACAGTAACACCTCCAGTTCCCATCACCAGACTGAGGGGGGGATCACGGGGACCCCCAGAATCGCCAGCACCGAGCTGGGGGGATCACAGTCCCTCCCCTCTGCCCCCAGAGCAGGCCCCGCTGCCCCCCGAGCTGCGGCCGCTGCTGGGGGAGCCCCTGCCCGCGGGGGCGCCCCTGGACCCGCTGGTGTCGCTGTTCCTGCGGCGGGAGCAGCGCCAGCAGCGCAAGGAGCGCGAGGCCGGCCTGGCCCAGCGCCTGCGCCGCTTCCTCCGCAGGAAGTTCTTCCTCTTCCGCCGCAGGTCAGTCCCAGAGCCCCCGTCCCCTCGTGTCCCCCTGGCGTCCCCCGTGTCCCCCCAGTGCCCACGGCTGTCCCCGCAGTGCCCTGATGACGCTGATTGCCCTGCGGAACCTGGCGCTGGGCCGCCCGGCCCCGGAGCGCCTGGCACAGGAAGTGGCCTTCGCCACCTGGCGCGGGGAGGAAGAGGAGGCTCGGCCCGAGGGCGACGGGGGAGCCCCGAGGGGCCCAGAGCTCTGAACACCCCCAATAAATGCAGTTTTGTAAGCCAGAAATCCTCCCGTGCCTCAGTTTCCCCCCGGTGCCCCGGATTCTCCCCATATCTACCCCTCCTTCCCTGTGCGTTCCCCACTGTGCCCCCTTCCCTCCATCCCTCAGCCACATTCCCTTCCTGGTTCCTCCATCTCATCTCCCCTGAACCCCAATTCCCCCATACCTGTTTCCCCATTCCCATTATCTCCCCAAACCCCAATTTCCCCCATACCCGTTGCCCCAATGCTCATTCCTGCCTTGTACTCCGCTTCCCCCACCCGTTCCCCCACACACGCTTTGTCCCCATCTCCTCCCCCAAATCCCACTTTCCCTTGCACCCCAATTTCTCCATCCCCACTGCTTCAGTTCCCAAAATCCTTCAGCTGCCCCTGTGTTCCCCCCACACACTCAAGGTGGCTCCGTCTAACCCATCGCTTTTATTGAGATTCTTTTTCTTTTTGAGTTCATTTTTGGATTCAGTGGATCAAAACATTCGGACGAAACCTCCCGAAAATAGTAAAACCAAGGAAAAAAAAAAAAACCAAACCCTCTATCCTCAAGGGCAGGGAAAGCCCCCCATGCCCCCCCCCAAGGCACTCTGGGGGCCGGAGCCCGGGCGGGCAGTAAACAAGCCGGCTTCTCTGTACCACACCGGCCACCAGCGCCGCGCCCGGGCACCCCCGGCGGTCCAACAAACCCAATCCCGCCCCGTTTCACCCCAAAGCGCTGGGGGGCTGGGGGGAGGGCGGGGGAGGGGAAGGGGGGGCTTTCGTCGGGGATCAGGAGCTGCCGGCTGAGCGCGGGGGCTTCTCTGTACTCACGCCCCCGCCTCGGCGCACAATAAATACACCAAACCTTCAAGTATCAAGCGCCAAATGCCTCCCCTTGCCCCCCAAAATCCGGACACAGTTGGGGGGTTGGGGGGTTGTGCAGTTGGGGAGTTGCTTCAGCTTTTGGATTAAAACCCCAAAAAAAAAAAAAACAAAAAAAAACGATAAAATGTTTTCCTCTGGTACCGAACCCTCGGGGGGGGGGGGGGTTGGGGGTCGGTTTTAGCGTGCCCCCCCCCCCAAAATGTGCATTTTTGGAACAAAAAGAGGTTAAAAATGAGGGTTAAGAACCAAACCCAGCACCAGCGAGGTCCCGGGGGGTGGGGAGGTGGAATGGGAAGTGTCTTCCCCACCAGCGGGACTGGGGGAGCCAAAATGAGAATCCTCCCAGTGGAATGGGGACTGTGGGGGGACACACAGGGAGCCAGAACGGGGGGGCTGTGTGTCCCCCGCTGCAGCAGGATGGGGGTCCCCCTGATGTAGTGGAATTTGGGGAAAAAGGGGAGTGATAAAATGGAGTATCCCCCCACAGCAGGACTGCTGGGACCCAGATTGGGGGGCCCTTGCCACAGAGGGACTGTGGGGGCACGGGGAGGGTGAGAGAGGGCACTTGGGCCTTTTTCCCCATCTCACAGCTCGGAGTGAAGAGAGATTCGTTAAAAACCATCCAGAGGGAACTGGGGGGACACGAGGGGGGGCTCCAGGAGAGGCACGTGGTCCCCACACAACCAAAACGATGGTGAGAGACAATGGGGGGGCCAGGGAGCCTGGGGGGGGGCCGGGAGCTCTTTCCCCCAGAGCCCACGGGCTTCTCTGTAACCTACGCCCGCGGGAGTGGGGGGAAAAGCCCTAACAATGCTCTTTTCTCAGTATTTTAGTTTTTTGGGCACTTCCCAAGGGAAACTGTCCCTACCAAAGTGGCCATAGGCTGCGGTCCTCTGATAGAGGGGCTTCTTCAGATCCAGATCCCTGGAATACACAATTCCCGACTCAGTGAGGCTGCCCCGGGCTCCTGCCTTCGCCCCTTCCTTCCCTGCCTGGCCGGGGGTTCCGCAGCGGCGCCTCCGCCCCCTCCCCGCCCCGCGGGGCGGTTGGAGCTTCCCGGGCCGCGCCCCCGGGCAGGAGCCGGGGAAGCTCCAAGCGCTCGGCTCCGGCGGATACTTACCCCGTCCGCGCCCCGAGCGCGCCTTCTCCGTCCGGCCGAGCGGCTCCGCGCCGGGTCCAGGCGCCAGGCGGTCCCCGGGCTGCTCCGGGAGGGACCCCCTCCCGCCCCGCCCCCCGGCACAGCCCCCCGCGCCCGTTACCTGACGATGACCCCGGGGCGCAGGTCGAAGTTCTTCTTGACGATCTCGAGCAGCTCGCGCTCGCTCTTCTGCGAGGTGCCGTAGTGGAAGATGGAGATGGACAAGGGGTGCGAGACCCCGATGGCGTAGGACACCTGCGGGGGAACGGGGCTGCGGGTGAGGCCGGAGCCCAGGAGCCCCAGAGGGAGGATCGGCACCCACCCAGAGGCAGCACCCACCTGGACCAGCACCCTGCGGCACAGCCCGGCCTTCACCAGGGACTTGGCCACCCAGCGCGCGGCGTAGGCGGCCGAGCGATCCACCTTGGTGTAGTCCTTGCCCGAGAAGGCGCCGCCGCCGTGCGCGCCCCAGCCCCCGTACGTGTCCACGATGATCTTGCGGCCCGTGAGCCCCGCGTCACCCTGGTGGGGACAGACAGCAGCGTCACCACCCTGTCTGCACTGCCACCAGCGCCACCGTCACTGTGCTGCGACCTCTATGGCGTTACCGCTGCCACCATAACCACACCACCTCTGTGCCACTCTCACCACCGCTGAACCACGGTAACTGCCACCACTGTGCCACCATGGGTGTCACCATCACTGCATCAGCACTGTCACCATGCTGCCACCAGCCCTCAGCACCACAGCATCACCATGCCACCACCACCACCAGCACAGTGTCACTGCTGCCACCACCACGCTGCCCCGGGCTGCACCTGGGGCCCGCCGATGACGAAGCGGCCGCTGGGCTGCAGGTGGTAGATGGTGTCATCATCCAGGTACTTGGGTGGCACCACGGCCTTGATGACCTTCTCCTTGAGGGCGTCACGCATCTCGTCCAGGCACACGTCCTCGTCGTGCTGCACCGAGATGACGATGGTGTGCACCCGGATGGGGATCACGGCCCCGCGGTCCTGCATGTACTGCACGGTCACCTGTGGGGGACACCACGCCAGTCAGAGGCCAGGCGGGGACACAGGGCTGCCGAGGGCTCTGTGGAGCCACCAGCTCCTCACCTGCGTCTTGGAGTCGGGGCGCAGCCAGGGCAGGGCTCCGCTGCGGCGCAGCTCGGCCAGCTTGGCGTTGAGCTTGTGCGCCAGCACAATGGTCAGGGGCATGCACTCCTCGGTCTCGTCCGTGGCGTAGCCAAACATCAGCCCCTGTGGCACAGGGACAAGGGGGTCACACCCGGCCCTCAGTCACCCCCACAGGGAGCCCACGGCCCCGGGGCTCACCTGGTCACCAGCACCAATGTCCTCCTCGCTGCGGTCCAGGTGCACGCCCTGGGCAATGTCCGGGGACTGCTGCTCCAGGGCCACCAGCACGTTGCACGTCTTGTAGTCAAAGCCTGGGGGGACAAAGGGGGCTCTGGTGAGCCCGGTGCCAGCCTGCGCTGTTGCTGGGGCTGTGGCAGCCCGGGACACACCTTTGGAGGAGTCGTCGTAGCCGATGTGCCGGATGGTGTCCCGGACCACCTTCTGGTAGTCCACGTTGGCCCGGGAGGTGATCTCCCCCGCCAGCAGGATCATCCCGGTTTTGGCCACCGTCTCTGCAGGGACAAGGGTGACGTCAGCGCATTGTCACCTCCACGTCACCCACTGGCTGTCCTCTGGTGCCCTTACTCACCACAGGCCACCTTGGCATCGGGGTCCTGCTTGAGGTGGGCATCCAGGACAGCATCGCTGATCTGGTCGCAGATTTTATCTGGGGACACGGAGAGCAGGAGGCGTCACGGTGGCGTGGGACAGCCCAACAGAGCACAGCCCTTCCTTCCGGAGCCTCCAGCACGGGGATCAGAGCCCCATGACCCAGGAGCCCCCCAGGGTGCACACAGCCCTCGCCTTGTCCCCAGCCTGGAATTCCAGGCATGTCCCAGTTAAGCTCCAGTTCCAACTAAGGCTGAGCCCTGTGGCACCACTGAGGGGATCAGACCTGTGTGCCAGCTTCCCAAATCCGCAGCACGCCAGCTCCCAGCAGCTCTGCCTCCTGCCAAGGCTGCTCCAGCCATACCCCACCAGACACCAGCTCCCTCCTGCTCCCGGGGGGTTTTGTGTGGGTGGGGGCGTCCCAAGGGCCACCCGTGTTCCTGGGACTGCGGGTGTCCTTGGCAGCGACCTTCCAGCCAGGATCTGGGCGAGGACAAGGCAGCGCCCAGCTGGGTGAGGGGAGGAGGATGCCCCGGATGCTTTTTGGTGGGAAAGAGGGAGGAATGGGATCTCCCAGCCTCCTCCCTCAGGCAGCGTGGGGAGAGCCCCAGAGCAGGCACAGGTTGTGCCATCGGGTTGTGGGTGTTCGAGTCAGAAGGAGCAGAGCTGTGGGGCGCTGTGGGGCCCGAGTGGGATCCGGAGATGATGGGAACTCGGGGGCTGCTCAACGTGCTCTGGGTGCCCGACTGGCCGGAGCTGAGAGGATTTAGGGGTTCTGGGTGTGCCGAGGCGGCGGGCACTGGGCGTTGGCAGCCGCCTCCGCAGATTAACGGTCATGTGCCCCGGAACGGCGAGGACAAAGACCGGGAGAGCCCGGCAGCGGCCGGTACCGACCCTGGGGGGCTCCAACCACCGCACCGCTGCGGCGGGACGGCACATCCGGGGAGACCCACGGGACTTCATCACCGGCCGGGCGACACCGGCGGCAGCGTCGGGGGGCGCGGGGTGAGCTGAGGGCGGCACTCCGGCCCTCCGTGGGGTGTGTGTATGTGTGGGGGTCACCGGGCCTGTCTTAGCGCCGGCATCCACGCGGGAACGGAGCCCACGGGGGGGGGGGGGGGCGGGGGTCCCGCGGGGTGCGGGGGCACCGGGAGCTGCTTAGTCACGGCTGAGTCACGGCGGCACCGGTTCCCCCCCCGCTCCCCGTGTCCCGCCCCACGCGGGCCGCACGTGCGCGCCGGGCCCGCAATGCGGCGAGCGCGCGCCCGCCTCACACTGCGCGCGCGCCCGCCCGCGTCACCGCCCGCCCGCCCCCCCGGCCCACCCTCATTCCCCTCCATCCTCATCCTCACTTCCTTCATCTTCATCTTCACCATCCTCCTCCTCCTCGTCTCCCCCTCCCGCCCCCGGCCGCGCCTGCGCGATCGCCGCCCCGCCCAGCCCCGCTCGGCCCGCACCTGGGTGCCCCTCGCCCACGGATTCGGAGGTGAAGAGGAAGGTGCCCTCCTCGATGAACACCTCGTGGAAACCGTTCAGTTGCCCGTTCATGGCGGCTCGATGGGCGGCGACAGGCGGAAGGGGAGAGCGGGAGAACACAGGAGCAGCAGAACCCGAGCACACCAGCGATGGACTGAACGCGGCCCCTACCGCGCCGCCTCTAATTATAGCCTCCTCGCCCCGCCCCGCTACTGCTCCGACCAATGGCGAGCGTCATACGGACCACGGGGGCGGGGAGCCAGAACCACTGCAGTCGGGCAGGGGGAGCACGTTACGTAACGTGGAGCTTGGGATCCATCTCCGGGGCAGCCCGTAGCGCCCCACAGCCAGCCGAGCACTTACCGGAGTTAAACCGTCGGTCAGGCTGTCTCCTCTGCCCTGCACGGCGCAATGCTGCGGTCGGACACCGATGTCCCCGCCGTACTCCCCCGTGGTGTCCGCATGGTGCCTCCCGCACGGCCCGGCAGCTCGAGGCGCGCGGCGGCGCACGCATGCGCCCGGCCATGGCACGGAGCGCGCATGCGCACTGATCGGCCCGCGGGCAGCGAGGACGGCCCCGCCCCCGGCCGCCGCCATCTTGCGCAGACCGGCGTCGCCATTGTGCGACCTCGGGCCCTCTGGCACCGACCCCGGCCCGGCCCGGCCCCTGCCCCTGCCCCGGTCACAACCGGTCCTGCGGCTACCCCAGGCGCTGCAGTCCGGCGGGGCGGGCCTGAGCCCGGGCAGGCCCTGATGGTGCCCTCGGCCATCAGGGCCACTTGACGCCTGATGCAACCGGCGCCCGGTGTTGCCAGTGCAGGAGCCGGCCCGGCTGCGGCTGCCCCTGTCACCGCCTCCGGGCCCGGCTCGGAGCGCCCCCGTATGCAGCTGCTACATCCGGGGCTCGGTGGGAGCTTGGGCAGGACCCACGCGGGCAGGACAGAGGGACAGCCAGGACTGACAGACCCTGACAGTCACAGACAGACAGACGGCCCGGAGGGATGGAGATGTGGCCCCCACACAGCCAGACCTGTCTGACAAACACGCACATTCCCATTTGCTGCCGGCTCGTACCCTGGCCCGGGGACAGACGGACAGAACGACACCGTCCAGATGGGCGGGACGGACACACAAACACTCCTGTGCTGGGCCAGGACAGACACCTCCATGGCTGGACAGACGGACACAGCCGGCCATGTGCTCCTGGGAGGCGGGGCATTGGGACACGCCCCACCCACCCAACATTTGCATAGTGGGCGGTCCCTCTCAGGTACCGGGGAGGTCTCGAAGCCCCCTCCCAAACCGCCCCCCTCCCCTCCTACCACTGGAGAGAGCCTGGATTTTTGTAAAAAATGGTTTATGGGTTCCATTTTTGTATAAAACTCGGGGGCAGCCGAGCCACTCGCCCACCCCCAGCTGCTGCCCCACAGCCCGTGGTGTGTCCTACTCAGAATCTAAACCCATCCCAATGCTTCCTCTACAGTCAATCCTCTACGCTCTTCCCTTCAACTATTCCTTAAAAAAATCCCTCGTGTCCCCGAGATGTTCCTGTGCCCAGGTACAGTACGATGACGGGGGGATCTGGTGCCGCGCTCCCTCTACGCCGTTTTCTGCTGTCCCTTCTTTCCAATCAGAGACTTGTGGATGTGGGGAATGACACCTGCAGAGAGGGGGGGGGAGAAATCCTGTGAAGCCACCTGCAGAATTCCCAAGAAACTGCAAAAAACCCTCAATTCCCGATTTTGTGAATGCCAAGCAGATCCTCCTCAGTGTGAATCGAGGCAAGCAGTGACCCCAGGTGCTTACGCCAAATTCCTGTTAAATTCCCCTCCTTACCACAATCCTTGTCTCGTTTCCGCGTTCCCCTCCTTGCCCCAGTCCTTGTCTGGTTTCCCTCCTTCTCTCCTTGCCACAATCCCTGTCTGGTTTCCCACGTTCCCCTCCTGCCCCAAGCCCTGTCTGGTTTCCTACATTCCCCTCCTTGCCCCAATCCCTGTCTGGTTTCTCTCCTTGCCCCAGTGTCCCCAGGAAGGAGCAGGGAGCCAGGCCCACCTCCTCCGGCGATGGTGGCTTTGATCAGCGAGTCCAGCTCCTCATCGCCGCGGATGGCCAGCTGCAGGTGCCGGGGCGTGATCCGCTTCACTTTGAGATCCTTGGACGCGTTCCCAGCCAGCTCCAGTACCTGCAGGAGGGCAGGAGTGGTGGGAATGCCAGGGAAGGGGGGCTGCAGGGGCTGCAGAGGGAGGGGGCCCTACCTCAGCGGTCAGGTACTCGAGGATGGCTGCGCTGTACACGGCTGCCGTGGCTCCCACGCGCCCGTGGCTGGTGGTCCGAGTCTTCAGGTGCCTGTGGATGCGGCCCACTGGGAACTGGGGGACAATCAGCAACCTCGTTAACACCCACAGCCCCCGCGGTGTGCATACTGACAGCCTGCACGGCTGATCTGGGCTGCAACTCTCCAAACAGATCACTAGCCAATTTATTTATTACTGGTTAATAGCTAGTATTAACATATGTTATAGTCACACATAATATTTTTATTAAATATATTGACATATTTTTATGATATATATATTTATCTCATAAAATATAATTTACTAAAATGTATGTAACTGTATATGTGTATATAAGTTATATCTTGTATAGCATAAAAGATACAAAATGTGTATATAAGTTACATGTAAAATGTGTATATAAGTTATACCTTTTATAGCATAAAATAATTGTATTTTAATGATAATAATTATTCATTTAAAAATATAATTTTATAATAGAATATAAAGTAAAAATCTTATACTAAAGTATATATTATATAATAGTATAATATAAAATATTATAATATATAATATTATAATATGAAATATTATAATAAAATGTAATCTAATACTTCTCCCAATTAATCCTGCCATCCCCTGTGTCCCATCTGCCAGCAAACCCCCTCTGCAAGCCCCTCCTGGCCCCATGCCCCTCCCAGTGCCAAACCCCCACGTTTTCACCCCAAAGCAGCGGCGTGGGGGTGCCCAGCACCCTGAGCATACCTGCAGCCCGGCCCTCTGGGAGCGCGACACGGCCTTGGCCTTGGCCTTGCCGCTGTCCTTGCCCGCCTTGCCGCCAGCCTGGGGGAGAAAGGGGCCCGTTAATTAATCTAATCAGCCCCTGAATCCAAACAATCTCGTTAATTCTAAGCCAGAGGGACCTGCTGCAGTATAAGCTGGCAGCTCCCTGGCAACTCAGGGCCGCTCAAACCACGCGGACTCAAGGGGATAAACAAGGGAGGTTTTCAGGGTGCAGCAGCTGCTCCCTCACCCGGGGGTCTCATCCTGCTGCCACTATTCCCAGTATTTTCCAGAAAATGCCAAATGGGGGGGAAACAGCCCAAAATCCCATTGTTCAGTTCTTTTCCAGTTGTGAGCCCAGTTTGTTTTCAGATTCAATTTCTCCACACGCTGACACTGGGCAGGGCACTGCTCCTGCACATGGGAATGTGAATCCTGGGAGATTCAGGGGTAATTCCCCTCCTGCTCCAGAGTGGGAAATCACCAGGAGCCCCAGAAATGGTGGATTATTTAACGAAAACCAAGTTGGGAGGGGTGGAAATGCCAAAGGCAAGAGTTTGGGAGTTGCTGAGTAACAAGGAAGAAAGAACGGGCTCTCCCATCCGCTGCCAGGAAATCCACGGATTCCAGGGATATGGGAAGCCCCTATGACATCACTAATCACTAATGAGAGCTGTTCCTAATGAAGGTGAGAGCCCTGGGTGACGCAGGAAAGCACAGGGAGCTGCACCTTCCCGGTGGGAAAGACGTCAGCAACCCAAAATCTGCTCCAGGTAAAAAAGAAACAGATAAGAATCCCCAAAAACAAGTTTTCTAGCCCACAGAAAGACAAGAGAGCTTGTAGACACCCTGAATATTCATAATCCCTCTTTTTCCAGAATATATTGATCCCACAATCCCCATCCCCTCTAAAAAGGAGGAATTTTGGCTCATGGTGAGGGAGCTGAAAGGATTCAGACACGCCAGGAGAGCAAGTGGAGCACATTAATCCTTAAAATAAGATGCTGGTTAACCTGGGAATGTCCAAGATCTGTGTCCCATCCCAGCCAGGTGGGAGTTAACACACGGATCAGTTCAAACATTGGAAAAAAAAATTAGTCACAAGGGGGCATTAATTAATCCCGAGGTGATTAAAGCAAGCAGAGGGCGCTGGGTGAGGCCATGGGGGACCCAGCAAATCCCCTCTGTAGGAGTTACTTTCATCAGGAGAAAACATTGCTGCATCAAACTCCTGAACTCCAGGGGGGCGTTTTGGGGGTGGATTCGAGGGGTGGAAAGGGAGATTTATGGGAAAGGAAGGGGGAGGCAAGGGGGATTTGTGGATATTTCCTTGCTCCAGGAATAACAAGCAGCATTGGGAAAAGCACTGGCTGTTCCCACTGCGGGCTTTTATCGGCCAGCTGTGAACTTTCCCACTGCCCCAAGCAGGTTTTCCAGCTCGGAGCTGCTTGCCTGAGACATTTCCACAGGGGGGCTGACTACGAAGAGCAAGAAAGGTCTGGCCGTGGAAATCCTGAGGTTTGTCCCGATGGGAAGTTCCCCCAGCCCAGGTGGCTCCAGCTCCCTATGGGAGATGCGGCTTCCCGGACTCCTCCCTCCTGAGGGGGCAATCCCAAGCAATTCTCTCCCCACCCTCCACCTTGGGACAATCCTTGTGGCATCTCCATCCCTGCTCTCCACCACAGCCCCTCGCTAGGAGCACTTTCCCGTGCTAAATCTTCCCTCCCTGGCTCTGACCCGCTGGCTTCTTCACGGCAGGCAAACTTTCTTTTTTTTTTTTTCCTTTTCTTATTGCTTCAAACAGGATAAAACCCCTGTAAAGCAGCAACTTCTTATCTCGTGCCGCACATTCCCAGACATCCCCGAGCACAAGTTCTTGGCGGCAGCCGGAGTTGCATAACCCAACGGTGCTTCCATTGCCGCGGAGAGACCGGGGCCCTCACCGCCGGCTCCGGAGCCCCCCAGGGAACCCCCCGAGCCCACCTGTGGATCCTCAGAACCCCCCAAGCCCCCTGCGGACCCACAGAGCCTCTCCCGTGGATCTTCGGAGAACGACAGAATCCCCGCGGCTGCACAGAACCGCCGGAAGCCCCTGCAAACCCACAGAACCCGCCTACGGAACCAGAGAACGCTCCCCAGTGACCCTGCCGATCCACGGAACCCCGTATCCCACATTCCCCTGCCCGCCTTGGCTGACAGCTCCACACCCGGCTGCCCCCATTCCCCCTGCGGGCCCACAGGACCGGGGCAGCGGGCAGAATGAATCCCCCGTTTCTCCCCCTCGGACCGGGCCGTTTCCCCGGGAAGTGGGCTGAGATGTGTCCGCGTAACCCCGGAGGAGGCGCCGGGCGGTTGACAGAGCCAGTTCGGGCCCCTCGATCGACGTTTCGCCCACGACAGCCGCTTCCTCCCGTCCAACCGCCCCGCAACCAGCACAAACAGCGGCCGAGGAGACCCCGGCCGCCGCCGCACCGCTCTGACAGCGCGGGAGGGCACCGGCGGGGCCAGACTTGGAGGGCAGGACAAACCCCCTGCCCGGGAACCAGGCGGCAGCGGGCACGGGGCACCGGGGCAGCGCCGGGCCGGACCCAAGGTCACGGACCGGGGCCCGGCCCCCTCCCCCCGCCCGGCCTGCGCTGACAGCGGCGCCCATTGGCGGCCCCGCGGGGCCTGGCTCTGCCCGGCCGCGCAGTCCTGGCCGGCCCCCCGAGTCCCGAGCCGCACTGCTGCCCCTGCCCTCACCATGGTACCGCCGCCGCCGTCCGAACCCCAAAGCCACCGCCGCGCCCGACCCGCCTCAGGAGCCGCCAGACAATGACCCGCCCGGGCGGGGGCGGCGGGCCGCGCCGCGTCGCCACCAATCACCGCCTCCCATACTAGTTTGAACATCCCACGGTGCCCAATGGGCGAGTCGCTTCTTTTCCCGTCCATCGCTGGCTCCGCCCAGCGGCTCGTTTAACGGCTGTGTTGCCTTTGCACACGGCCCGCAGCGGGGTGAGGGAGGGGCGCGCTCGGGTCGCTGACGTCACCGCCCGGCGAATAGCAATAACGAACGCCGCGATGAGAGGCGGTGTTATGATGATCGACAGCTGACTGAGCCATTCGAAAGCGTTTGCTGTTTCCCGCCCATTCCATCGCTCCGCCCCGGGTCGTGTTTGTGTGAGGGAGACGGTGGGGGGGGGCGGACCGTGAGGGGAGCGCGGGGGTTTCGCGGCTCCGGGGGCCTCGCTCCTCCGGTGCTGCTCGGGGCTGAGAGGGGAATCCTCTCGGGGACACCCGGGCCCGCCGGTGTCTCTGGGGCAGTACACACATAGCCCGGCGCTGCCCCGTAGGATGAGTGAGGAGGGCAGCGGTCGTGAGGTAACTCGGACCCCGCCGCCCCCGGGCCGGACTGGGGGCTGGGGCGGACCCTGAGAGGCCGGAGGGTCTGTCGCTGGTGACGGCGGTGTGGCCATAAAGCTCAAAAACTCACGGCACTGCTTGGGGGGAAGAGGGCCCCTTTTCCGAGCAAACATGTCACAGCGAATAAAACCTCAGTTCCTCATGACGGGCCCCGTTAAGTGACAAATGGAACCTGACTGTGGGGCGAGCTGAGCTCGTAAATGGAACCGGGGATTCGCCAGCCAGGGTCGGTGCTAGGGCAGCGGCTCGGAGCTGCTGGCCCCCGCACAGCACAGCCCTGCCCCGGCTGGAGCCGGAGCCCGGGCCCCTCAGCCCGGCTCTCCCCGGTGTGGCCGCTGTTCCACGGCCGTGGAGTGTCCTGCCCGCCGGGCCTCAGTTTCCCTCCGTAGCGGGCGGGGTGGAGAGCCCTGCACTGTCCCCGCTCCTCGCCGCACTGCCGGGGGGCTCCGGTTCCCCCACCCTTCTCCGGCCCGGGGGCGGCGGCACCTGTTCCTGCTCCCCCCGGCTGTCCCGGTGCCAGTTTCCCTGCACTGGGCAGGGGCGAGGCGGCCCGCGCCCCTCGCTGCAGCTGCCGGGGGGCTCAAGGCGGCCCCCAGTCCCCCTCCCTGCCCCGGCTGCCCCGAGGCCGAGGCACGGGCTGGGAGGAGCAGCAGGGCGAGGAGGAGGATGACGAAGGCCCTCCCCGGGTTGCCTGCCCGGCCCCGTCAGTTCCCCCCCGGCACCGGGCAGGGGGGCACCGCGCGTCCCCCGCAGCTGCCGGGGAGGCTCAGGGTGCGCCCACCCCTCATGCCGCAGCTGCTCCCGCACCCCGGGCGTGCCGCACCTGCCCCGGGCAGCAACTGCCGCGGGCTGCGCCCCCCCGGGCTCCATCCAGGGCCCCCCGGCTGTCCCCGGGGCCCCTCCAGCTGTCCCCAGCTCCCCCCATCCCCGGAGCCAGCCGGGGGGGCCGCAGCAGCTGCGGGGTGCGGTGGGGCCGGGGATGGGGCCGGAGGAGCTGCTCCCCCGGCCGCGGGGATATGCGGGCCGCGGGCTCGGCACGGGGAGGAGCCGCGGGGCGGGCGGGGGTCGCGGCGGGCCCCGGTGGCGGTGACAGCGATGGCGGTGACGGCGGCTCATGCGCAGGCGGGTCCCCGCGTGTCCTCAGATGAGCCCGAGCCCGCAGGGAGCCGCAGCGCGGGGGGCGGGGGCTGCGGCAGCGCCGGTGGGGACACGGCACGGGCACGGCCGGGACACGGCACACGGCCCCGGGCACCGCGCCGGGATGGCACGGCCGCGGGATGGCACCCGCGCCCGACACACCGCACGCAGGCCGCTTTCACATCTGTGCACACACACCTGCCTGAGCCGCGGCACACACGCCACGCACGGGCCATGCCAAACCCTGCCAGCCTTACACCCGCACCCAGCAGGCAGCCATGTGATGGCACGCAAGCCTTACACACACTGTACACACGCATCCACGGCAGGCAGCCATGTGATGGCACAAAGCCGTATACTCACTTTACACACGCCTTACACATGGAGCCGTGTGCTGGCACGCACACCTCACACACACCCACACACACGTTATGCTGTGCACACACCAGCCTGAGCTGTGACACACCATGCCTACGCCAAACCTCCTCCCTCCCCACCGTGCTGGTACCACATACCCGCAGCTCCCCTGGGTCAGGCGATCCCCTCAGGACACCCCACGTTCCGTTTGTGCCTTCAGGCCATCCTGCATGTCCCTGCAATGCCACAGGGTGACCACCCCACCCCTCACCACCAGTTCCACCCTGCAGGGCCCCCCATGGCACCCCCAAGGAACAAGTCGGGCCCGGGCTGGTTTTCATTCACTTTTCCGCATACTTTATTTGTTACAAACATACAATTCTTTAAATATAGACTGTAAAACTCCATTTGCAAAAATCTGCTACGTCAGGAGTGCTCGGAGCAGGAGGAGTTCGTCGCGTCGGCCTCGTCTGCGCTAGTGGTAACACCCAGGACCTGCCTCCGGCCCCTGGAGCCGCCCCGCCGGCCGCAGGGAAGGGACACGGGGGCCCCGGCCCCCCCAGCCGCCTAAAGTGCAGGTTTGCTTTAGTTTTTGTTTTTCTTTCATTAAAAAAATAACAGGAATAAAACTTTCTTTTTTTTTCTCTTTTCGGCAAAGGGACGTCATGGTGAGCGCTCGGGGAGGGAGGCGGCGCTCCCGGGATCTGCTGCTCGGAGGAGGATCCAACATTCATGGGATCCAGTTCTCAGGGGATCCAACTCTCCGAGGAGGATCTGCTGCTTGGAGAAGACCCCAGCTCAAAGAGGAGGGTCTAGTGTTTGGAGGATCCAACTCTCAGAGGATCCAGCTCTTGGAGGATCCAACTTGGAGGAGGATCTGGCTCCCGGAGGAGGATCTAGCACTCAGAGAAGGATCTGGTGCTCAGAGGATCCAGCTCTTGGAGGATCCAGTTCTTGAAGGATCCAGCTCTCAAAGGAGGATCGGGCACTCAGAGGATCCGGCTTTCAGAAGATGCAATTCTTGGAGGACCCAGCTGTCAGCGAATCCAACTCTGGGAGCGCGTGGCTCTTGGAGGAGGATGCAGTGCTCTCCCCACCGATGCTGTCCCAGCCCCGTGGCTGGGCTGCCCCGTGTCTGGAGCCGCTCTCGGCCGCTGCTCTGAGGCCAGAGCCCCCGGGGTGGGATGGGGCTGCAGGCCCTGCCGTGCCGTGCTCCTCCCCGGCCGTCCCGCCCGGATCTGGCTGCTCCCGCCAACGCCCAACCCCGGCTCCGCGTGGCTTGGCCCCGGCAACGCTGGCTCTACCGGCTCCGCGAGGATGAGGAGGGCGAGGAGGGCGAGGGCCTCGCCCTGCAGGAACATCTGGGAGCATCCACGGAGCCCACGCTGGGAATACCTGCTGAGCTCCATGGTGCACCACCCTGCCTACCCCCAGTGCTCCCTCAGCTGCTCTTTTAAAATCTTTTCCAGTTTTTTTGCGATTTTTTTTTCCACATTTTGTTTTTTTTATGAGAGGCCAGTGAGGGGCTGGGTTGGTTTTGTCACCAACATGAGGAGCCATGGCGTAGCCCCCCAAACCATCCCCCACTGCCCCCAAATCGCCTGGAAACAAGGCAGGAGAATCCGAATTTTCTTATGTATTTTTTAGGGCAAAAAGAACTGAAGCTGTCTGAACTTGCCCTGGAAGCACCACCCGCTCCAGACCCAGCCATTTGGGGTAATTTCCAGTGGGTTTTGGGGCGCTGTACAAGACTTCCAATATTCTGTCTGTACAGCCATCATCGTGTTCTCCATCAGCCCCTCTGGGGCAGCAAAGCTGGAAGTACCAGGAATTCGGGATATTTCTCCCTCTATTTGTGGTTTAAAAATAAAAATTAAAAAAAGAGAAAAAACCAATTTGCCCATTTTCTACAGAATTCAACCCAAAACCCAACCGAATCTGAGCTATGTACACACAGCCATGTCTATACACACAGAGATGAAGGGGGTTCAGGGGAGATGCCGGCGTTGTCCCGCTTTCCTGGGAAACTCCCAACGCCTCCTGGGGGGCTCCAAGAGAAAAAAACCCCAAAACTGCCCCCCAAGATTCCCTCCCCCATGGCCGCTCCCCTCTCTCCAGCTGGCACCTCAAATCCCCTTTTTCCCCTATTTTAGCTCATTTTGGCTGTTTTTCTCCGCTGTCTTCCCCCGACGTGCTCTGCTCTTCCCACCCAAATGGAGCTGTGGGAGGTCGTGTCCATGGATCCAGCGCTTCTCTGGCCAGGAAAGGTTCCCTGGGCCAACGCCGGGAGCTGCTTTTTTGGGTTTATTACTGGATTTTGGTGGTTTTGCCTTTTTTTTGTTTCCTCTTCCATTTATTTCTAGCCAGCTCCCCAGAGCTCGGCCGGGCCCGCAGCGATTCCGCCGCTCTCCCAGAGTAGAAATAAGGCTAAATCACCGCAATTCAGCCAAAAGAAAGAAACCCAAAGGAATATATATATATTTTTATATATATATATATATATATATATCTCATCCTCTTCAAAAATAAAAGGAGAGGTCCCGCAGCTGGATGCCGGTGAGTCCCGCGGAGCTGGGAGCGTTTTTCCCCCCAAATCCGTCGTCGCCGTTGTGGTTTATGGATTTTTCTCCGTGGCAAAGAACACAGGACCAGGAGGATGGGTGGATACAGCAGGAATTCACCGGAAAGAGCTGCCTGAGGGTACAAAATACAGTACAGGACACATCGGCCATCAAGGAAGGACTATTGCTCCCGAGTGAGTGAGTGAGGGATCCGGGTCCTTTGCGACGGAGAAGGCTTAAAAACGGGATAAACGGAAGAAATTCGCTTTAAAAATCCCTTTAAAAAGAGCGACGGCAGCGGGAGCGGCGGGATGGGGCCGGGGGCCGGCCAGACGGACGGATGGACAGCGGCGTGGGGGTCCCCCAGGGGTCTGCGGCCGTTCCTACTTCCCAATAAATATGGAGAGAGGGAGATGCCGGATCCGTGGTAATAAATTAAGGAGGCAGCTGACTGGGCTCCCAAAAATGGATTAAAAGGAAAAAAAAAAAGAAAAGTCCTAGAAGTGGTGAAACCGTTGGAGAAGAAGAGGCAAAACTTTGGAATGAGAGCGATGGAGTTCAGAGTTATGGGAAAACGGGGTGAAAAACCGGAATTCTGTACAGGGCAGGACTGAGCCGAGGGAGTGAAAAAGAATTTAAAAAAAAAAAAAAAGACTATTTGAGAGTGGAAAAATGTGTTTAATAGGAGGTGGCTGGAGGGACCAGGCGGCGCCAGGGCCGGGCCCAGGGGGGCAAAAAAAGACAAAAGGAGGCAAAAAATAACAATAAACCTCCAAAATCCACCCCCAAGGTGCCGGGGCCGGGCGTGGCCACGGATTTGGGGCCGGAAAATCCAATTTGGGTGAAGCCAAGGGGCGGATTCCGGCGGGTCCTGGTGAAACGGGGCCGGAGGCGCCTTATTTGGAGAGAAGGGGAAGATGGTTCGCCCCGTCGAGTTTTTCCTTGTGCTTTGTGCCGGCGCCTCCCCCTTCCCGGCGGGAAACGGGGAGGGGGGGAAAAACGGTCAGAAATCGGCAAAACCGAGGAAATCTTCCCTAATTGCCAGGGAGCCGCCAGCTCGGGCGGGTTCCAGTTCGGGCGCCTGGAATTTGAATCCCGAAAAAAAACCCAAAAAACCAAAAAGAACCCCACCCCCAAAAAAAAAAAAAAAAAAGTGGAAAGAGGAGGAAAGGGAAAAAAAAAAAAAAAAAGGAAAATGAAGGGAAAAATCACAAGCCGAGGGAACGGCCGTTGGTCCAAGGTGCCTCCGCTGCCCCCCCCGCCCCCGGCGCTGCCGCCGCCGCTCGGCTCCGGGGCCCTCGCGTGCTGGTTTTGATGGGGGGGCACCGGGAGGGGAGGGGGCTGCGGGTGACCCCCTGCCCCACCCCAAAGCAGCGAGTCCTGGGGTCCGGGGGTCCCACGGTGGGAGCCGGGGAGGGGCCGGGGGGGCCGCGGCACGGTCGGGCCGGTTTCTCTCTCTCCGGTGGCGACAGGAGGGGGGGACTCGGGGGCTCGGGGACCCCCGCGCCCCACCGCTGCTGGCGGGGGGGGGCTCGGGGACCCCTTCGTCCCGTTGCTGGGAGCGGGGACCCGGGGGGTTTGGGGACCCCTTCACCCCGTCGCTGGGAGGGGGAAGGGGGGCTCAGGAACCCCTCTGCCCCGTCGCTGGGAGGGGGGATCGGGGACCCGCTCGCCCCGGGGCTCGGGGGGGGTGGTGGGGGGCCGGCGTCGGGGTCGAGGGCTGGGGGGATCGGCTCAGTCGTCGTCCACGTCGTCGCCGTCGGAGTCGTCACCGGCGCCGCTGCCGCTGCCGGGTCCCGGCGGGCCGGCGCGCCGGTCGTAGAGCTTGTCCCGCTGGCGCTCCTGGATGTCGCGCATCTCCTCGGCGTAGCGGCAGAAGGCGCCGCCGAACTTGGCCCAGGCCTTGTAGGGGACGGTGATGGCGTTGCGGTAGGACGGCTTCACCTCGCTGACCCGCAGGAACACCCCGTACTTGTTGCAGCCCACGTCGAAGAAGAAGCGCTTGGAGTCCACGGTGATGGACGTGCCCTCGGGCAGCTCCCCGTAGAGCCCCCCGCCGCCCGGGCCGCCGCCGCCGGGGCCGCCCAGCTCGTCCTCCTCGCCGCCGTAGTCGTCGATGAGCTTGGCCAGGGCATCGCGGAACTCGATGAGGCCCTGGGCGGGCAGCGCGATGGTCTGGCCGCTCTGCAGCCCGGGGGGGCCTCCCGCGAACCCCCCCGGGCCGCCGGGGCCGCGGTTCACGGTCTGGCGGATGCGCAGGAAGCGCCCGCGCTGGTTCTCCTTCAGGTCCAGGTAGTACTTGCGGTTCTCCCGCACCAGGAACTCGCTCTTGAGGGCGCGGCGGGGCCCGGCGCCGTCCTCGCCCGGCGGCCCCGCGGCCTGGGCCAGCTGCTCGGGGCTGGACGGGCCCAGCTGCGCGTAGTGCTCGATGAAGTCGCCCAGGTAGTCGCGGAACTCGGCGGCCACGGCCATGGAGAGCGTGAGGCGGCTCTTGGAGCCGCCCGCGCCCACCTCGGCGATCTTGAGGAAGCGGCCCTTGGCGTTCTGCTTCACGTCCAGGTAGAAGCGCTTGTTCTGGATGTCCAGACGCTTGGACGCCAGCTCCTGCGTCTCCTGCTCGGGGCCAGCCGCGCCGCCGCCGCCGGGCCCCGCGGCCGGGCCGGCCCCCCCCGCCCCGCCGCGGGCGGTCCCGAACCCGCCGCCGCCGCCGCGCTCGCTGCCGCTGTCCCCGTCCGCCATCTTGTCCGCCCGCCCCGCGCGCCGCCCGCTTCCGGCCCCGCTGCGACACCGCTGACGTCACCGCCGCACCGCCGCCGTCACGTGCGCCGGGGGCCCCGCCCGCCGCGTCCCCGCGCGCCCCCGGCGAAGCTCCGCCCCCCCACCAGGCCCCGCCCCGAAGCCCCCTCCCCACCAATTCCATCGCTCCGAGTCCCGCCCCCAGCTGTCAGTCACTACGGCCACGCCTCCCATTGGTCGCGGGGCCCGGGCCCCGCCCCGCAGCCCCCTCCCATCCATTGAGATCCGCGCTCTGCGGCCCGGCTGTCAGTCACGGCCACCGCTGGCTCCCATTGGCCAATAAGGCCCAGGGCCCCGCCCCTGGCTGTCAGTCTCCGGCAATGACACCTCTTATTGGTCCCTGAAGCCCCGCCCCCGGCTCCTCCCTTCATTGAGCGCAGATTCCCGCCCTTCCCTGCTGTCAGTCACAGCCTCCTGCAGCCCCCATTGGTCCGCGATGTCCGAAGCCCCACCCCCAGCTGTCTCTCACCGTCAGCACAGCTCCCATTGGCCAGCGAGGCTCTGAGCTCCGCCCCCTCAGGCTGGGGGTGCATGATGTCATGGCCAATCAGCGTGACATCATCAATGACATCATGGCTGGTCAGTGGCACCGGGGCCACACTTTCGACAGGCAAACTCCAAACTCTACCTCGAGCCAGCCCTGATGGCAGAACCCGCCAGAACCTTGCAGAACCCTCCAGAACCTCCTGGAACCCCCGAGAACCCACCCTGAACCCAGGTTGGGATGAGCTGCCCGAGGGGAGTCCTCGAGTCAGGGCCGTGGCCACCCCTAAGGGACACCCTGGGACCACTCAGGGTCTCTGGGGATATCCTGGGAACCTTCAGGGGACCCCCTGAGGCCACCTGGGATCCTCTGGGGATCTCCTGGACCCTGGTGGGTTCTCCTGAGTCCCCTGCAGGAGATGCAGACCCCGGTGCCTGGCAGGACGGGCGCCCTGGGACCCTCCTGGGTGACACCCATGGGACAGGCCAGCACATGTCCAAGGGGACAAACGTCCCCGGGGAAAGGGAGGTGGTCCCTGTGTGTGGGGAGGAGGCTGTGATCTGTCCAGGAGGCTGTGGGACCCCCAGGAGGCTGTGGGACCCACCCAGCCCCCTCAGTGCTCAGGGGCTCCTTTGGGAGCCCAAAGGGGACAAAGCCACCACAGGACCCACTCGGTGTCCCCCCCCAGTCCCAGGGCAGAGGGACAATGAGACGGGGTCCCTCCACCCCAAATTCTGCCCCTAGGCCACGGTGTCCCCCTCAGACCCCCCGGACCCCTCCCCACCCACAGTGACACCCCCAGCACAGACACAGCCAGGCTCTCCACACAAACTCTTTATGGGGGGATTTGGGGGGTCCAACAGAGACCCAGGGAGGGGAGGGAGGGGGACCCCCAGCCCCTCAGTGGGGCAGCTCATGGGGGATCAGTTTGGGGGCATTTGGGGGTCCCCCAGCCCTCAGTAGGGGATCAGTTTGAGGGAATTTGGGGGTCCCTCAGTGGGGCAGCTCATGGGGAATGAGTTTGTAGTGGGCGCCGCAGGAGGGGCAGCGCTGGGCCTCGCCCTTGTGCAGCCAGAACCAAACCACGTAGCTGTTGTCCTCCTCACCTGGGGGGACAGGGACAGCGTGGGACACACGGACAGGGGGACGGGGACAGTGTGGGACAGGGACACGGACAGAGGGACAGGGACAGAGTGGGATCTGGATGGGGATAGGCATGGGGAAGAGGAACAGGGGACGAGGACAGCATGGAACAGAGCACAAGAACAGAAGGGGACAGAAATGGACAAGGAACAGGAATGGACACACAAACACCATGGACAGGCACGGGTGGGAGGATGGACTCATGGGCACAGGGATGTACACATGGACAGTTAAAGGACAGACACAGGGGCAGGATGGACACACAGACACTGGGATGGACGGACACATGGACACGGGGATGGTCAAATACACGGACACGAGGACAGACAAACACACGGACAGGGCCGGGAGCACTCACAGACGCAGCCCACAATGCGCTTGTTGGACACGGAGGGCACGAGGTTGGGATCCTCCTTGGTGCCTGCGTAGCGCTTGGGCCGGAACATGCTATACGGGTCCTGTGGGCAGGGCAGGGCACCCCAGGCTGTGAGACCCCCAGAACCACCCCAGAACCACCGCAGCATCCCCCGAGGGCGGCCTGGCCCCGTGAACCCCAAACCTGGCATCCCCAGCTCCACCCCGAGACCCCCTGTGCCTGACCTCCCCCAAATCTGAGACCCCAGCCCCAGACCCTGCAGCCCTCCAAGGACACCAGAACTGCAACATCCCCCCCAGATGAACCCGCCACTCCTCGAGCACCCCCAAATCCCCCGGGACCCCCAGATCTCCTCACCGCTGACCCCTCTGACCCCACTCCCGCCAAGGGCATCGGAACCCTGAAATAACCCGAGCCCCTCGCCACGCCGAGCCCCCACAGAACACCCATCCGCCAATCTCTGCCCCTCCAAGGGCAGCCGAACCCCGAAACCGCCCCGGAGCCCCCCGGCATCCCTCGGGCCACCCCCGCCCTCCGGCTGACCGCGGCCCCAGCCCCACCGCACTCCCCCGGCACTCACCAGCCCCTTGTTCATGGCCTCCATCACCTTCCGCTCCAGCCCGGTCGCCTGCTCCTCATCGCTGGCCAGGTTCCCTGCAGGGCTCCGTCACACCGGGGCTGCACACGCACCCCGCCCCGCTCCCCCCGCCCCTCCCCGCTGTCCCCCCCGCTCCCCGCTCCCCCGTCCCCGCTCACCGGGCACGCTGAGCTGGCGGGCGGGCGCGGCGCGGGCGGAGGCCGCGGGCAGGAGCCGCAGGGCCGCGCTCACCCGCAGTAACCTTGAGGCCATGGCGGCGAGACTGGCGGCACTTCCGGCACGGGCGGAAGCGGAAGTGACGTTGGGCGGGACGGCGGGAGCGCCAGATGTAGCGGCGCGGCAGCACCGGAGCCACGCCCACAAGCACTAGCCCCGCCCCTTCCGCGTGATCCCGCCCCTGTGTATTACCCCGCCTCCCTGGTGGCCCCGCCCCGTACATGACTCCGCCCTCGTGGTGCCCCCGCCCTCGGGGTGGCCCCGCCCCGCGGTGGCCACACCCTCTTGCGGGCCCGCCCTTCTGGGTGGCCCCGCCCCCGGTGCGAGCCCGGTGGTCCCGGGGGGCGGGGCTGAGATTTCGAATGGGAGAGCGGACCCCCGAGGGGACAGGGACAGTCCTGGGGACAGGGACACTGTGGGGACAGGGACATTGTGGGGACGGGGACACTGTGGGGACAGGGACATTGTGGGGATAGGGACAGTCCTGGGGACAGGGACAATGTGGGGGGACAGGGACACTGTGGGGACAGGGACATTGTGGGGACGGGGACATTGTGGGGACGGGGACACTGTGGGGACAGGGACACTGTGGGGGTACGGGGACACTGTGGGGACAGGGACAATGTGGGGACAGGGACAGTCCTGGGGACAGAGACACTGTGGGGGGACAGGGACAATGTGGGGACAGGGACACTGTGGGGACGGGGACATTGTGGGGACAGAGACACTGTGGGGGACAGGGACAGCCCCTAGAGGTGACAAGGACACGCCGAGGGACAGGCCCGATGTCCCCAGGGCTGCGGGACACCCAGCGAGGGGTGGGGACAGTGCGGGGAGCGGGGACAGCCCCGCCGCCCTCCCTCCGTGCCTCAGTTTCCCCTGCCCTCGCTGCTTACTCATCCCCATCGATCCCATCGATCCCCCCGGGCCCGGGGGGGCACTCAAGGACCTTTTTCCCCCCAATTTCGAGGCCCGCTCCGGCGGGACCCTCCCGGCGCTGACCACAACGCCCGGGGGTGCTGCGGGGAGCGGGGGGAGCGCCCCTGGACCCCCGCCCCACAAAAACCCCAAACTTTTGTGGGAAAGCGCAAAAAACCGCGGGGGGGTGGGGGGGGGGCAGGGTGCCAGGGGAGGAGGAGGAGGAGGAGGAGGAGAGGAGGGGAGGACGGGCCGGCGGGCACGGGCAGCACCCGCCCCGCGCTGCCGCAGGAGCCCCGCAGGGTTGGGGGGACCCCCGGTGCCCCCGGTGCCCCCCGGGGCCATGGGCATCCAGGGCATGGAGCTGTGCGCCGTGGCCGTGGTCATCCTCCTCTTCATCGCCGTGCTCAAGCAGTTCGGCATCCTGGAGCCCATCTCTGCCGAAGGTACCCCCCAACCCCCGAGCCCCAATTAACGCTAATTAATGAATTAATGAGGGCTCAGCCCCATTGCCCAGTGACCTCCCGGAGCAGAGCCGGGTTTGGGTCTGGGGTCCCCTCGGGAGGGTTTGAGGGAAAAGGATGAGGATTTGGGGCTGGGGAGGAGTGGACAGAGACCCCAAACTCCCCCTGAAGTGCCACGGCCTGGGGGGACCCCCGGAGCATCCCCAAAACACCCGGGAATGGGGACCCCCACCCAAAAGAACCAGGATGGGGACCCCCACCCTAGAGCCCTCCCCTGCCCCATTAACCCCCAGGAACGGGCAATGGGGACCCCCAAGGACCCCCAAACCTTCCCAAGGAGGCCGGGAGGGCTCTGAGCTGGCGCTGACCCCAACAAGGCCCCCGAGGTGGGGGTCACGTCCTCACAGTGACCCCCAAACCCCCTGAGATGGGACACAGGGACCCCCAATGCCCCCCAGGTCCCCCGAGACCCCCTCACAGCCCGAGCTGGGGGTTCCCCCCCTCTGACAGCGCCTGGGAACGTTCGGGGCTCCCAAGCCCATCCCAAAATTGCTGAACGGCCCCGCAGGGGCTTCCCGGGCTGGAATTATTAATGAAGCATCATTTATTAATTACCTTGCGCCGGGCCGGGCGGGAGCGGCGGCGGCCAAGAGGCGGCTCGGGAACGTTCGGAGCCCCGGGAGTGCGGGGAAAGCCCCGGGACGCGACACCCGCGGCGCTCGGGGGCACCGGGGAGCTCCGGGGCTGCGGGGCCGCGGATTTGGGGCGGTGCGGGAGGGTTTGGGGTGCAGGGGGGGTCCCTAAGGGGGTCCCTAAGGGGGTCCCTAAGGGGGTCTTTGTCCCGGGAGGGTTTGGGGTGCAGGGGGGTCCCTGAGGGGGTCTTTGCCCCGGGTCTCCCTCCGCAGACAGCGGCGATCCCGACGTGGAGCTGCCGACGGCCCGGCACCCGCCCGAGGGGCTGGAGCAGCTCCTGGCCCGCACCAAGTTCACCAAGAGCGAGCTCCAGTCCCTCTACCGAGGCTTCAAGAACGTGAGTCGGGGGTACCGCGCCCCCAAACCCGCGGGTCCCCGCGTTCCCGGGGTCACCGTTGCCGCTGCCCCGGCAGGAGTGTCCCAGCGGGCTCGTGGATGAGGAGACCTTCACGCTCATCTACTCGCGCTTCTTCCCGCACGGCGGTGAGTCGGGGGTCCCGCAGCCCCCGGGGGGGCCGGGGCAGTACCGGGAGCGGTACCGGGAGTCACGGTCCGGTCCCGCAGACGCCAGCTCCTACGCGCACTTCTTGTTCGACGCCTTCGACGCCGACCGCAACGGGGCTCTGTGCTTCCAGGTGGGAATTCCGGGGGGGAACGGCCGTGCCAGCACCGTGATTCATCACATCCTCCCCCCCTTCCTCCTCCTCCTCCTCCTCCTCCTCCTCTCCCCTCCCGGCTGTGGCCGGGTAAAAATAACGGGATCAATAGGGCTGCAATCCCCGGGGCGGCCCGGGATCGATGGGGCAGCGGCGGGGCCGGGGTGAGGGTGGGTGAGGGTCCCTCCCGCCGCCCCCCGGGCAGGATTTCGCCGTGGGGCTCTCGGTGCTGCTGCGGGGCACGGAGCAGCAGAAGCTGAGGTGGACGTTCGACCTCTACGACGTGAACAAGGACGGCTACGTCAGCAAGGAGGTGACACTGGGGGACAGCGGGGGGTGGCGGGGTGGGGACAGGCGGGCGGGGGCTGCCAGCGCCCTGTGTCCCCCCCAGGACATGCTGGAGATCATGAAGTCCATCTATGCCATGATGGGCCAGCCCGCCCCGGGGCACAGCGCGCCCGCACAGCACGTGGAGCTCTTCTTCCAGGTGAGACTGGCCCCAAAGTGTCCCCAAAGTGTCCCCAAGGCCACCCCCGGGGCCGCCCCGCCCCGCTGAGCCCCGGCCGCTCCCTTGCAGAAGATGGACAGGAACGGGGACGGCGTGGTGACCTTCGAGGAGTTCCTGGCCACCTGCCAGGAGGTGAGGGGCTCTGGGGGGCACCATCCTCACCCTCCTCATCCTCGTTCTGTCCCGGAATGACGCGCTGGGGGCATCAGGAGAGAGGGGGACATGGTGGGAATGGGACAGGAGAGGAGGGATGGGAGGAGAGGCGTGGGATTTGGGGCTGGGAGAAGGATTTGGGGAGGCAGGAGGGTTGGGATGGGAAGTGTGGGATGCTGAGGACAGGAGGGAGATAGCAAAAGGGGCTCAGGACGGGGCCGTGGGATCTCTGCTCTCTCCTCCCCAGGACAAGGACATCATGAGCTCCATGCAGATCTTCCACAGCGTGCTCTAGACCCTGCTCCCCCCGGAGGTTTTCTGCTGCTTCAGACGAACCAGAGGCAGGAGAAGTCCAGCATGTGGCTCCCAGAGACGGGACAGGACAAGGACAAGGACGACGTTGCCACCAGAGCCCCCTGGGCACGGCACTGCCACCCCCCCCATTCTGTGGGGCTGAGCCCCCTCGACACGGACCCCCCCCCCCCCCTTGGCGGTGCAGGGACAGCACAAACCCCACCCCAGGGACTTGGGGACCCTCGAGATGGGAGCCCGGGTGTGGGGGTGTCCACATGGCAGCCGTGAGATGGAGCCCCCAGACACCGACCCAAAGCACAGCCCCTGCTCCCCAGCAGCGTGGGGAGAGGGGATTTTATAAATAAACCAAACAGTGACGATTTAGGGGTGAAACGGAGTCAAGGGGGACGGGAGGGACGCGCGGTGTCCCGATGGTCCCTGTCCTGCTCTCGGGCCCTGCCCGTGCCCTGGTCCCCTCTCCCGTTCCCAGTCCCTGTCCCTGTCCCTGTTCTGGTCCCAGTCCCGTTCCAGTCCCTGTCCGGCTACCAGTCCCAGTCCCAGCTCCCGTGCCTCTTCCAGACCCATTCTGGGTCCCATTCCCAATTCCGTTCCCAGTCCCGGTCCCGTTCCCAGTCCTGTTCCCTCTCCCATTCCTGGTCCCGTTCCAATTCCAGGTCCCGTTCCCGTTCCCATTCCCAGTCCCTTTCCCATTCCAGTTCCCTCTCTCATTCTCATTCTCATTCCCATTCCCATTCCCATTCCCATTCCCATTCCCGGTCCTGTTCCCGTTCTCGTTCCCGTTCCCGCGGCCCCGCCCCTCAGCCCTCTCCTCTCATTGGCTCTCATTGAAAGCATGGCCCCGCCCCCTGTTCAATCCCATTGGGCGTCCCGAAGGGGGCGTGGCCTCGGTGTGGCGTCCTTCAGGGGCGGGGCATCACGTGATGTGACACGTGACGGGGCGGGGCCCGCAGCGCCCCCTGGCGGAGCGGGGGAGGAGCGGTGTGTGAGACCCCCCGCGATCGGGGGGATCCCTAAAAACGGGAAAATGCCCGGGAACGGGGGGGGATCCTCGGGGTCGGGGCTCTGTGGGATAAATATGGGGATCCCTAGGAACGGGGCATTCCCGGGATCGGGGCTCTGTGGGATTCGGGGGCGATATCCCCTGGGTCGGGGGCATTCCCGGGATCGGAGCTGTGCGGGATAAATTTTGGGGATCCCCGGGATCGGGGCTGTGCGGGACTCGGGACTGGGGAGATTGTGGGGTCATTGTGGGGTCATTGTGGAGAATCCCTTGGGATCGGACTGAGTGGGTGAGGAACGGGGAGGGTTCCCCGGGTCCGGGTTTGGGCAGAACCAGGGGGATCCCTGGGATTGAGGGAATCGGGGCTGGGGGGACCGGGAGCGCATCCCCGGGGCTGCGGGGGATCCATCCCGGGCCCGGTGCCGCAGGAGATGCGCGGGGCGCTGCGCCTGGTGCGGTTCCGGGGCGCCGCGGGCGGGGGGCCCCGGCTCGGGCTGGAGGAGGCGCCCGGGGGGGACCTGGTGGATCTGAGCGCGGCGGAGCCGGAGCTGCCCCGGTCCATGCGGGAATTCCTGGAGATCGGCCCCCGCGGGCTGGAGCTCGCCCGGAGGTGCGTGAGGCCAACGGGGACCCCCAGAGAAGGTGGGAGACCCCCAAAGGTGACCCCAAAGAAGGTGGGCGATCCCCAAAGCTGGGGGACCCCCAAAGGTGGGGAGCCCCCAAAAGGAGAGGGAGCCCCAAAACGGGGGGGTTTCCTCATGGACGCCTGCTGCTTTGGATGACCCCAAAGTGGGTGACCCCCAACAGCTGGCCCCCCAAAAAGGTGGGAATTCCAAACCCTGGGTGACCCCCATGATGTGTGACCTCCAGGAGAGCCCGACCCCAAGGAGTGGGTCCTAAAGGAGAGTCCCTAAAACCCCGCCGACCCTCCTGAAGGCCCCCAAAGCGCGTCCCCCGATCAGGGGTACCCCAGACGTGCTCGTTTGGCCGTGTCCCCGCAGGGCGCTGCAGTCGGGGCAGCACCGCGTGCCCCGGGGCGCTGCGCGGCTGCTGGCCCCCGTGGGGGACCCCCAGAAGGTGATCTGCGTGGGGCTCAACTACCACGACCACTGCCAGGAGCAGGCGGCCAAGGTCCCCAGGGAGCCCCTCATCTTCAGCAAGTTCCCCAGCGCCATCGCCGGGCCCTTCGATGACATCGTGCACCCCCAGGACACCAGCGTGGGTACCCCGGTGTCCCCGGCGGCCCCCAACGGGGACAGCCCCCGGCACGGCCCTCCCAGCCCCTCTGTCCCCGCAGGAGCTCGACTGGGAGGTGGAGCTGGCTGCCGTCATCGGGAAGAGGGGGCGGCACATCGAGGTACCCCAGCCCCTCCCGCCTCGGGGCTCCCCGGGCCTTTCCCCTGTGACCGTCCCCGCTGTCCCCAGGAGTCGGTGGCCCTGGAGCACGTGCTGGGCTTCACGGTGGCCAACGACGTGAGCGCCCGGGACTGGCAGATGAGGCGCAACGGGCGGCAGTGGCTGCTTGGGAAAACCTTCGACACCTTCTGTCCCCTGGGGCCGGCCATTGTCACCAGGGAGGCGGTGCCAGGTGCGACAGGGACACAGGGACGGGGCCCTTTCTCAGCCAGGACAGCCCTGTGCTCCCCGCTCCCCCGCGTTTCCCCCCGCGGTGGGGGCACGGTGGCACTGTCCCCATGTCCCCCACAGATGTGCACAACCTCTGGATCCGCTGCAGCGTCAACGGGCAGCGCATGCAGGACAGCAACACCCAGCACCTCATCTTCGGGGTGCCCGCCCTCGTGGCCTGGGTGTCCCGGTAGGAACGGGGGCCTGGGGACCCCCAGAGCCCTGGGGGCCGTGGCTGACACCCCCTGTGCCCCCAGGTTTGTGACACTGGTCCCTGGGGATGTCCTGCTGACGGGGACCCCCGCGGGAGTGGGGGTCTTTAGGAAACCGCCCGTTTTCCTGAAGGTGAGGGGAAATGGGGGCTCGGGGAGGGGGACACGGGGGACCCCAGCAGGGACAGGTGCCACCGTGTCCCCCCCTTGCAGCCCGGTGACGAGGTGCAGTGTGAGATTGAGGAGCTGGGCGCCATCTGCAACAGGGTGGTGTGAAGGTGGAGAGGAGCCCCAGGACCCCCCTTCCCCCCCAGGTCAATAAATCCACGAGCCATTGCTCTCTGTGTTTATGAGTCTGGGGGCTACAGCTGGGTGAACTGCTGGATGAAGGCTGCCAGCTTCTCCCGGTTGGAAGCGGACTGGAAAGGCTGGGAGAGCTGCAGGGTGGGTCCCGTGGGGGTCTGCAGCTCCTCCAGCACCTGGGGGGGCACAGGGAGGTCAGGAGGGGAGGGAGGGGGCAGCAAAATGTCGGGGTGCTGGGGGAGCTGTGCTTACCCCCATGTCCTTGAAACTCTGCAGGGAGCTCAGGGCCAGGCTCCTGTCGGGATGCCCTGTGGGGAGAGAGATCCCCAGGGAACCCCCAAATGCCACCTCTCAAGGAGCCCCAGCCTGCCTCGGAGGTCACTAAAGCAAGACCCCTCCCCTTGACTCACCATCCTCCTCCTCGGCCAGGAATTCCAGCAGTGCCTCCACGCAGTCCTGCTCTGCAGTGGGGAGGAGGGGTCAGACGCGCCTCTGGGGGCTGCAGCCGTGCCTCAGTGCCCCCAGGGAGTCCCAGGGGGTTGCCCAGGCTGGGGGGTCCTACCGGGCTGGGGCCAGGGGGGTCTCTGCAGGAACTCCACAGCCCGGCCGTAGGTCTGCAGGACGGGACTCAGCAGGCGGCAGAGGAAGAGGAGGAAGCCGGGGAAGCCCTGGGGCTCGCGGAGCTGTGGGGGTACACGGCCAGGTTTGGGGGACACCGCCCTCCCCCCAGCCCGGGGGGCAGCGGGGGACCCCCATACCTTGTAGCACTGCTTGGGGACGCCGTGCTCGCTGTCACTGTCGCTGTCATCCGTGAAGAAGCCCAGGAACTGCCCCTGCCCGAGGCGCCGCGGGGCCACATCACAGCCCCAGCGCTCCCCCTCCGCCTGTGGGGACAGCAGTGCCACCTCCCCTGGCTGCCACCCTGCCCCTGTGCCCCACATCACAGCCCCAGCGCTCCCCCTCCGCCTGTGGGGACAGCAGTGCCACCTCCCCTGGCTGCCACCCTGCCCCTGAGCCCCAGGAGAGGCCCTGGGGGGGGTCACCCACCTCTTCCTCCTCCAGCAGCCCCCCAAGGATGAGCTTGTCCAGGATGTCCAGGCTGTGGCAGTCAGGAGGCCGGCAGGGCTGGGGACACAGCACAGGGGTGACAGGCCAGCCCCGTGTCCCCAGCAGGGCTGGGGGTGACAGGCCAGCCCCGTGTCCCCACCTGGAGCCCCAGCAGGGTGGGGGGCAGCAGCTGCAGCAGCTCCAGGATCTTGTGGAGCAGCTCGTCCCGGCTCAGCATGATCCTGGTGAGGCTGGAGGGCGGCCCCAGGATGGGCAACATCTCCAGCAGCAGGGCACGGATGGCACAGGCTGAGGGGACAGGGCTGTCACCAGTCCTAGAGTCACCGAATATCCCAGTGTCCCTGAGCTGTGGCATCCCCAATCCCCCCAGCCCCACTCCCCAGTGTCAATAATGCCCTGCACGCCCAATTTCCCCAGTGCCCCTTACCCTGGTGGCACTGAATCCCCAATGTCCCCAATCTCCCTGGCATCACCGATCTCTGCTGTCCCAAATCCCAGTGTCACTGACAACATAAACAACGCCCCTGGGTGTTCTCCAGACTGCAGCCATCACCCCTTCCCGGTGTCACCCATTCCCACAGCCCCCCTGGTGTCACCTGTCCCCCTTCCCGGTGTCACCCACTCCCCACTTCCCTGGTGTCACCTGTCCCCACTCCCGGGGTCCCCACTCACCGCCCACGGCCTCCCCGGCCAGCTGGTGCCGGACCCCCCCTGCCAGCCATCCCAGCCGTGCCCGGGCCGAGGCCTGGGGGGGCTGCAGGGGCTGCAGGGGCTGCAGAAGGCGCAGGCTGTGCCCCAGCAGCACCCGCAGCTGCCCCGAGAAGCTCACGGCCCGGCCCCGCAGCAGCAGCTGCTCCAGCAGCTCCGAGAAATCCAGCATCAGCCTGGGCAGCAGCACCACCTGGGGACACGGGAGAGGGGATTCCCACTGGGAATGCTGCTGGAGGGGAGGAGTGATTCCCACTGGGAATGCTGCTCTGAGAGCAGGAGAGTGGAACCCAAACCCTCCTCCCACCTCCTGGTGCCTGTGCAGCAGCAGGGCTGCGGTGATTCCCACGGCTGTGACAGCAGAGCAGGCTCTGGAATCTGCAGTGGGGAGAGGCCCTCGTTATCCAGGGGGGATTTGCCTGCCCCCCATTCCCAGCAGGGAATGCCATCCCGAGGGATGCAGGGACCCCCCCTCACCGCTCAGTGCATGCAGCCCCAGCGCCATCACCAAAATCTCCTCTTCGGTCCCCAAAGCGGGACCTGAATTCCCCACGCTCCTCACATCCGGTGGGCTGGGAAGTTGGCATGAGAGGGGTGAGGAGAGGGCCAGGGCAGAGATCCCAGGGGAAAGGGGAATGCTGCCCCCCAAGGGGCTCAGCTCCTCACCCCCTGCCCAGGATGGTGGGAAGCAGCAGCTGCTCCGGGGGACTCCCTGTGAGGATGGGCCCCACCAGGTTGTTGTCCACAAATTCCTGGGGATGGGGATGAAGGAGCCTGTGGGTGCTCACAGCCCTCAGCACCAGGAGCTCACCCTGGATCCCCAGGGCTGGGAGGAGGAGCACAGACATCCCCAGGATGGATTCCAGATGCCCCCAGACAGCCCAAAGCCCACCAACACCACAGGAAGGGTCTCCCAGGGCAGGGTGGATGCAGGGGATGGATCCACAGCTGGCGTACCCGTAAGGAGAACGGCTGAGAGAAATCCACCTGGGCACAGCCACGGTGCTGGCAGCGCAGGGCCCGGAACGCCGCCCTGAGACACGAGCCCAGCCCCAGGGGCTGCCAGGACAGGGCATCCAGGGGTTAGTGGCACACTGGGGGGATGCCCCTCCCCAGGGACGCTCCCAGAGATTGGGCTATGCCTCTCCCTAGGGATCTCCCCAGGGATTGAGGGGAGCAGCGTTTCCCAGAGGTTCTGGGGAGCGCTGCTGACCCCCTGAGCCCCTCTCACCGCTCCAGCCCGCTCCAGCCCGCCCGGAGCCACGTCGTAGGCGATTCCCACCGGGACCAGCAGCGCGTCGGGCACGGCCCCGTCCCGCAGCGCCCGCAGCAGGCGGAGCAGCCAGCGCCGGGCGGGCTCCGCCAGCCGCAGCAGCGCCGACGGCTCCTCCAGGAACAGCACCAGGGGCTGGCGGCTCCGCAGCACCTCCTGCACGTACTGGGGAGACACTGCGGGTGCTGGGGGCTGCCAGCACCTCCCCGAGCGCTCCAGAGGGATTTTTCAGCACCTACCGCATCCAGCACGGCCCCGGGGAGCCCCTCATCCCGGTCACTCCATGTCGGGGCCATTCCTGAAGGCAGGAAAATCCCTCCCAGGCGTTGGAGCAGGGACCTGGCGAGGGAAGGAGGTCGCAGACATCTTTTATGAAACATCTTTTCCTTAGGATTTTTCCTCCTGAGAAGCTGAGAGGCCTCAGGAACAAAATGTAACCAATGGTTATCTGCTGCTGTGGAATGCAACAGGTGCATCTGGGATTGGGCTCATGTGGTTGTTTCTAATTAATGGCAAATCACAGTCCAGCTGGCTCGGACAGAGAGCCAAGCCACAAACCCTTATCATTCTTTTCTACTCTATTCTTAGCTAGCCTTCTGATTAAACCTTTTCTTCTATTCTTTCAGTATAGTTTTAATGTAATATATATCATAAAATAATAAATCAAGCCTTCTGAAACATGGAGTCAGAGCCTCGTCTGTCCCCACTCCAAGAACCCCTGCGAACACGGTCACAGAAGGACACCGTGGGCACCCCTGCTTGGCCCTGGATCCTCGGGGAGCATCCCTGGTGCTGCCTTACCTCAGGCGAGGGCTGGTCCTGGTGCTCACGGCCACCCTGGGCAGCCCCACGCCCTGGGACAGCAGGAGGAAGGACAGCAGGGGCCCGTCCAGCGGGGACTGGTGGCTGCACAGGAACACCAGCGGCACCTTGGGCTGCAAGGGAGGCATCCTGGGGTGAATTCCTGGCGTTCCAGGGGCGGGGAGGGCCCAGCCAGGGCTCCCTACCGTCCTGGCAGCTTGCAGCACCATCTCCAGCTGCCCCCGGTGCAGCTGCACGCTCAGGAACACACGGGTCAGGAGCTTGGGGAGCAGCCAGTGGCACAGCCTGAGGGAAAAATGGCAATGAGGAACTCTGCCGGGTCCGAAACCCCCAAAATCCCTGCTCAAAATTCCCACTTTTATCACACGTGTGCGATGAGACATCCTCCTTTCCATTGGCAACCAGAGCTGCCACTGGGAATCCTGCATTCCCTCCATTCCTGTCCCACTTTGGGATCCCCAAATGCCCTTATTCCATGAGGAATTCCTTATTCCCAGGAATATTCCTTATACCTGCCCTTTAACAGCTCAAAAGTACTCTTTTATTACCACTGGATCAGACAGCCAATGAAGCCCCAGATTCCCAGTTGTCACTGATGGGATGGGAAAGGGAAAAGGAAAAGGAAAGTTTTCTCTGCTTCCATCCCTCCTGTGAGGTTTGGATTTTTCCACTCCAGCTCCTCAGAAGGAACCGGGGGAATGGCCCCAGGAGCTAGAGAGGACCCTGAGGGCAGCCAGCCAAAGGATCCCAAAATATCTCCTGAAATATGCCAGCATATCCCCCAGAAGGTTCCTGGGAAGCCACCCAATGGATCCATGTGCATCCCCCCCAGAATACCCCCAAAAAGGATTCCAGGAAACCCCCCAAGGGATCCATGTGCAGCCCCCCAAAATCCCAGAATATCCCCAAAAAGGATCTGTCTCCATCCCCCAGAGAATGTCCCCTGACCTCAGCAGCAGGGGGGACAGTGGGGCCTGGATTTCCCCCAGGATCTGGCGGATCTCCTCCCTGCAGCACCTCTGGGATCCCTCATCCCCTCTGGAGCCAGGCTCGGGGCTGGAGGCAGCATCCTGCACCCTGGGGAAAGCAGGGCAGGGGGAGCACCCAGCACCCACGTGTTGGGGTGCAGGGAGCCTCGCTGGGCTCCAAAGGATCCCCAGGACTGGGGGTGGCCCCAGCTGCCCCCCGCCCACCTCCTGCTGCTGCAGATCCGCTCCAGGAGCTTCCCGGGGCTCTCCGCTGGAATTTCCCACTCCCAGGCCGCGAGGAAGCCACAGACCCTCCTGACCAGCCAGCCCCGGAACCTGGAGGGGACACACGGTGACATCCTGGGGATCAGAGCCCCCCCAGCCTCCCAAAACTGATTAACGAGCTCGGTTCTGGTGAAACGTGGGGGAAAACGCGTTTGTGCAGGAGTGTTGTGCACAGAGCTCCTCGCTGCTCACCGCGTGTCCGCCTCCGTCAGGCGGCTGGCGTCGCGGAACCCCAGAGGGGCCAGGTCCTTGGGGTAGAATCCATCCTGGCAGGAAGAACAGGAATAAACCCCTGCAGGAGCAGGCCCCCGGTGCCCTGGGACCCCAAACTAACTCTCCTACCCAGCTCCTGGGGGTGCAGGTCTGGCAGCAGCGCCCCGAAACCGGCCGGTGGTACTTGCCCAGGAAGGGAACGAACGCGTCCAGCTTCGGGCACGAGGGGCTGAGCCACGTCTGGATCTGAGCAGGGGAAGGAAAATGGGAAAGGGCACCTGGGAATGCCAAATGTGGGGGGATACACCCCAAAACATGCTTGTGATGTGGGGGGGTTTCAGTTATGGCAAGGAATAAAGGAATTTTAGCTGGGACAAGCTGGTGGCACTTTTTGGTGACTGTGTGGACCTGGATCAACCTGGATGCAGGGGAATTAATCTGGTTCTGGGGGATCAGCACCCCAAAGGGAGAATACTGCGTTTTCCCTCTCTCAGAGACACAGATCCAGTGGGATCAGCTGGGAAATATGGGCCTGAGGGGGCTCAGTGGGATCTGGGGGTACCCTGGAACACCGGGGTTCCAATTCCTTGGCCCCCAAATCGGGATCCCCCTTCCCTTTCTGAGGGGTGGGGCTAACGAATTTTATTTCCTAAAAAAAGAAGGGGAAAATGAGGAGACCCCAAATGGTATGATTTGGAGAGGATTCATGAGGGGCAGGATGGCGGCACAGAGTGTGGCGTCACATACCCTGGGGGGTGTCATGGCTGCTCGAGGTCCTGGGTCTGCTCGAGGGTCCTGGGAAAATCCTACAGACACAAACAAATTCCTATGGAATTGGGGGTGTTTGAGGGGTTACACACCCCACACTGACCCCTCACACCCCACGTCCCCAGCAGGATTTCAGGATTTGCCCCTGCCCACCCTGACGGCCCGCCAGGCCCAGGTGTGGGGGCAGCTCCCCCGCACAGGCCCCGCAGCCCCTCGGGATGGCCCCCGGCCCCACGGCCCGCCCTGCCCAGCCCGGGGGGCTCTGCCCGGGGCTCTCGGCCCCACCGCCCCCGCAGCCTTTGGGGGTCCCGGCCCCGGCCCCGCTCACCGCAGGCCCCGCGCTCCGGCCCGGCCCCGCTCCGCCCCCGGCCGGAACCGGGCCCGGCCCCGGCGGAACCGGCCCGGGACAGCCCCGGCCCCAGCACGGCCCCGGGGGGCTCCCCAGCACCCCGGGCTCCCCAGCAGCGCTGCGGACACTGCGCCAGCCCCGCCGCCGCTCCCGGCCCGTCCCGGTCCCGGTCCCGGTTGCCACCACCTCAGGGCCACCAGCCCCGGCCCGTCCCGTCCCCAGCTCTGTCCGTCCCACGGCTCCGAACCCACGGGGTGCAGCGGCCTGGAAAGGCCAAGACGGCCCCGGTTCACCTGCGGAGGGGCGGGGGCCTCGCACCTCCGGCACCACCCCTGGAAAAGGGGGAAAGGAAAAAGAGAAAGGAGGGGACAAAAGAAAAGAGGAAAAAGGCAAACAAACAATAAACTAGGAATAGGGTGGTGGAGCCTCTTTTCCTTCTTCTTCTTCTTCTTGTCTTTTTCCTCACCTTATTCTTTCTCCCTTTTTCCTTGTCCTTTCTATTTCTTTCTTGGTTTTCCCTCCTTTTTTTCTTGTCTCTTTGCTTTTATTCTCCTTTTATGCCATCCTTTTTCCCTTTTCTCTCGTCTTTTCTATCCCCCTCTTATCCCAGATCTCAGACACCACTCCCAAATGTGTTCCCACAGGTGCAAGACGGCCCCGACCCCCCCCCATTTTTGTTCCCCCAAAACACCTGAAAAGGATTCCCCCTCCAATTTCCACAATAACTCAAGATCAGGACAGCAAACCCCAACTCCAGGCTGCTTTTTCTCCATTTATTTTATTTTTTTTTTCCATCCAGAATCATTCCCAGCCTCCAGGAATCATTGCCCTCTCAGGGGCGCTGGGGCCACCAAGTTCCATTCTCCCCCAGCTCCCACTTCTCCAAACCCCTCATTTCTCTCCAGATTTGGGCTTTGGGGGCTGCTTTTCCCCATTTTTAGGGGCCTGGGGACATTTGCAAGCACTGGCCCTGAGCTCCCAGAGGGAATAACCCTTCCCCTCCTCCTTGGAGCTCTCAACCCTCGTTTCTCTCCTCCTGAACAGCTTTTCACCCCAAAGTGGACTCTGGGCACCCCCAGGTCTCCTTTCCTTCCTCCAGACACAGAGTCCAATGGCAAATCCTAAACTCTTTCCCACCAGATCCCTTGTCTCCCCCCTTTAATAACCTTTTTGGGTGCTGACAGCCCACAGTGACCCTGGGGGTCTGATACAGCCCCCCAAAGTGGGGGTTACCCCTTCCAGGCAGTGCTGGGGCTGGGACCCAGGTGGGACCCTGGATTTGGGGTGGGGACAGGGACTATCCCAGTGCCAGCTCACGGAATCCCCTGCTCTACCACCTCCTCCTCCTTTGCTTCCAGAAAGTTCCACCTGGAGCAGGCAAAATCCCAGCTCTGTGACCTCTCCTGGCCCTTCCCGAGCCCCCAAGCCAGCGGAACACCGGTGTGTGTTGTAGTGCGTTCTTATATTTTGTAATACTTTGAAGTAGTTGGTTTTGTATCCCCATGTTTTTCCCAAATGGTTTATCCCAGACTGCATCCCCCCCCCTCCTTTTCCCTCTACTTGTGTTATCCCTTTCCTGGGATAAGAGCTCCAAAACCCCCACCCTGGCTCTCTGTCAGTCACCTCGACATCCCAGCCCCCTACCTAGAAGTTTCGGTCCAAGTTGTCGAGTGATTAGCCAGGGGCCAAGGGTCAACCCCCCAAGTCCTGCCCCATACGCTGTTTTGTATGTCTATCCCCCCAGCACCCATCCCCCAGAGATACCTATTGGTCAGTAGGATTTTATCTATGTTAGTTTCCTCCCCCCTTTAAATGTAAGCTCCGAACGTCCCCCAATGCTCTCGGCAGGAACCCCCTGAGGTATAGGAGCTCCCTCGGGACTCCTTAATAAAACCTTGGAATACCCCCTGCTGGGAGACGGCCCCTTTCCTCTTCCACCGACGTCTCGGTCGTCTCTGCTGCAACGAAGGCAACCAGCCTGAGTGCCCTCAGCACCCTCGGGGCACAGAGAGTGTCTCCCCGCAGTCGGCCGTGGTGGGGCTGCACCCCCCACTCTCTGCCGACCCGGGTAAGGCCCAGGGACTCGAGAGGCTTGCAGAGAGACTGGGACAGGTGTGTGTCCCTCCAAGGGCTGATCCACCAGCAGAATTCCCTGTGCAGGTCCCACTCCGTGTCAGAGCAGTCAGGAATCTCCCTCCAGCTCCACCCCAGGGTCACAAATGCTGGTGAAGTGGATCTGGGAGGAGGGAGGGGAGGGAGGCCGAAGGCCACGGCTCAGGTAGGCTTCCAGGGATTTCAGCAGCTGCCTCGGCTTCTTTTTGGTGGATAATTCCAGCTCTGGAAAGGTCAGAGGGGGAAAAGGTTGAGGAGAGCAGGCCTGGATGGTGCCAAGGGTCCAAAACATCTGGTGTCCTGACATCTTCCCTTGGGAAAGGGCAGGCTGGTGCTTTCCTTGGGATGAGGGAGCAGAGTGCCAGCCTGAGCACCCTAAAATTGGGGTGCAGGGGAGATGGGGTGAAGCTGGAGCCCAGCAGTGCCAGCTGGATCCGGGTTTCTGAGGGATACACTGCTCCCACTGACAGCATTCCTCTCTGGAGTAAGTAATTCACGGACAGGGGCTAAGCCATGGCTCCCAGCAGGGAATGTCCCCGTGTGTCACCCATCTCAAGCATCCCCATGGGGTGGAAAACGTGAGGAAAACTATCCCTGGGACAGGGAAGATTGGAAAACCCTCAGTGCAGGGATTGAACTGGGAACACCAGCGGGCAGGGGAAGGAGCAGCTGTGAGGACGAACCCTTGAGGAAGGAGCCGGCGTTGGCCACGGTGCCGTGCTGCTGCTCCCAGAGGCGCGAGAGGCGCAGGAAGGCGGCGGCGTAGAGGTCGTTGAGCACCCCGATCACCTGCTGCCGCCGGTTGCACTCCCTGCAGGGGAGCACAGGCATTACTGACAATTCAAACTGTTATAGGTAATTAAAAATGTGGTTTAGGCCCTGCTGGTCTAGCTAAGAGAGCGATAGGTTGGAGGTTCTGTGCGGAAGAATGTTGGGAGTGAAAAGCCTGTTAGCACAGACACCTGTCCTTGGAGGGAAATAGAAATCTGTCCATAAAAATTGATCTGTCCCATGAGAATCCACTAAGTGTAGACACTTGTAGATGGAGAGAGTCTTACACACACAGGCACTTTTTAACCAATTAATTGATTAGCAAGAAAACTACCAGCCAGTTGGAGTTACACACGAGATAGGTGAAAACTGTGTAAAATGAGTTATGTGAATAAAGAATTGGCTTTTCTGCATGAAGAAACTGAGTCCCCTCTGATTATTATTACAGCAGGAGAGGGCTCAGCCACCTCCTGGGCAGGGGAACAGCCCAGGATGCAGCTTGAGAGCCCAAGCCCAACCCCGCTCACCGGGAGAGCCGCTCCTCCTGCAGCGCCTGGATGACGATCCTGGTGATGTTCACAGACATGATGCAGAAGGGAAAATTCTGGAAAACAACCACAATCCCAGCATTAAAGAAGCTCAGCTGAAAAACTCTCCTCCTCTCTGGCACCTCTGGCCTTTTGACACTGCATCCATGCATCCACAAATCCACAGGATGGGGTCCACGCACTGGGATAACAGCCCTACAGACCCCTGGCTTGGATGGATGCTGAGGGCTGAGCCTATCTTGTACCCAGGCTCAAACCCAGACTAAAATGTCTCTACTCACTCCCATTTTTCTGTTGCCCAGCTCTCCAGCCTGTTTATCCTGCTCCAAGCCAGTATCAGACCCCTAAAATCCCATTCCCAGCATAAATACAGCTCTGCTCCAGCCTAGACTGGTGCTCCTGGGCACCACCTTCTTCCCCTCACGAGCACAAGGTTGCTTCAGCATCCCAAAAAAACTCAGAAGAGAAGGTTTTGGTTCTTCCCTCTCCCAGAGCATTGGGAACTCCAAGGGAGACCCCCTGGCAGGGAGGAAGGGGAAGGTCATGCCTGGGTTTCATGCTGGGAGAGCTGGAAGATCTCCCGTGCCAGCGGCAGCGTCCGGGAGTCCAGGACAAAGAACAGGATCTGCATCAGCCCCAGCATTCCTGTCCCACGCAGGTCAGTCCCAGGATCTGCACCTGGGAGGGTGAGAGAGAGCCTGGAGTCACCCCTGCCCCCTTCCCACCTCCACGGGCTGTTTGCTCCCTGTACTCCCTGCCACTGCACTTCCAGAGTCCAGCAATCCTGGGATTCCCTTTCCTGAGGGAAAGCTTGCAGGGCGTTTCCCTGATGGGGCCATCACCTCGCCCATCTGGGCATTAACCAGCCCCTGCCCCACCCCACCATCCCACACCTCTCCAGGAATTACCAGCTTTTTTAGGAACATGGCACTGGGATGACCCAGCCACCCGGTCCAGATGTGGTACTGGAGCCAGTTTGGTTTAATTCTTCTATGGTCAAAGGGACGGAGAGTGCCCCTGGGAATTTTGTAGGGATATGGAGAGGAGTGGGAGGATTGAGGTGATCAAAGCCTGGGATCAGTTTTGGGGTCCAAGGAGGACATTGAGGTGCTGGAGTATGTCCAAGGGAGGCCAGTGGAGCTGGCTCTGGAGCACAGGGAGTGCCTGAGGGAGCTGGGATGGAACGGGGAGGTTCCAGGGGAGGTTTGGACGGATTTTGGGGATGTCCCCAGGCAGAGGGGTGCTCCCTGTGCTACCCTGGAAGCCCAGCTCCTCCCAGTGTGCCCCGTAGCGCGGGCAGCCCAGCCTGGAGCGCGTCAGCTGCCGGTAGATGGTCTGCAGGATCCGCATGTGCACCCGCTCCGAGTCATCCAGGGCACCTGCAGGAGGGAGACACCACCCGGCTGCTCACAACAGCCCTGGCGTCTGAAAAACATCCCTCCGTGCCCCAACAACACCCCTTGGCCCCCAAAAACATTCACTGGGGCCTAAAAAACACCTCACGTCCTCCAAAAAACCCCCTTGTTACCTAAAAATGCCCCTTGGCATTGTAAACCCTCAGCAGCCAAACCCGACCCCCATGGCACCCTAAAAATCCCCCTTGTTTCTCAAAAACACCCCTCAGCACCCAAAAGATGCCTCTTGGTGCTCAAAGCCCCCAAACTCACCCCTCAACACCCTAAAAAACGCAGAAAACGTCCCTCAGTGCCCAAAACGAAACCCACACCCTCACAGCACCTAAAAAGCACAGCTTGGCGCCTGAAAAACCCTCTCGTTGCCCAGAAAAGGCCACTGGCCCCCAAAACCCACAGGCCCAGGGTTCCCATGTGCGTGTGCCCCCGTCATGCCAGGGGAGCGGGTGATTCCCACCCCGTTCCCCCCGGACTGAGGGGCAGAAGGGCCGGGGAGCGGGGATGGGATCCAGCGGGGCACGAAGGGCGCCCCGGGGCCACTCACACTGTGCCATGGCCAGCGCCAGCTCCTGCTCCCCGCGGAGCTGCGGGCGGAGCCGGGGCGGCCCGCGGAGGCAGCGCAGCAGGGCAGCCAGGATGCCGCGGCGCCCCGGAGCCCGGGCCGTGCCCTGCGGGAGGAAGAAGAGCCCGGAGCGCTCAGGGGGCGCGGCGGAGGCGGGGCGGGGGCTGGTGCCCCTCTCCAGGTAAGGAACGGAGCCGGAGCCCGGCCGTACCCGGCTGGAGGGCAGCTCCGCGCTCTGGAAGTGCTGCAGCGCCTCCGAGAAGGAAATCGGAGGGGGGGCCGCGCCCAAGGTGCCCCCCGGCCCTGCAGGGAGGCAGGGAGCGGGTCAGACCCTCACGGAGCCCTGATTTCACCCCGAATGATCCCCGGTTCCAGGAGAAGGAAGCCGCGGGGAACAAGGGGAAAAAGGAACCTCCCGCCTTCTCCCTCCCCTGACCCCAAATAACGGCCCCGCTTCGCCCCCACCCATCCCTTTCCTCCTTCCCAGTTAGTCCCAGTACCTGACTGGATCTCTTCCAGAGCCTCCCACTCTTCCTGGGCCTGGCGCTGCTCCTCGCCGATCCCTGCCCGAGGGAAGGGGTACAAGAGTCAGATCTGGGGGCAGGCACGGAGTGGGGGCTGCCCCCAGCCCCCCTCAGGACACCCTAGGGCTGTGTTTCCTCTTTTCCAAGGAAAATCCCAACCGGAGCCACCCCACAAGGTTTGTTTTGGGTGAGTTTGGGGAATGATCTGGGACCAGACGGATTTGAATGAGAGATCCCTCCCTGCTTGATCCCTGGGCGCTCGCAGGTGACTTTCCCACCAGGAGACGCCAGGACCGATCCAAGGGAAGCAGGAAAAGCTCACCAGGCTCTGGGGGCTGCCCCTCTGCAAGCACCAGCTCCTGCAGGACACCTCCCTGCCCCAGAGCTGGAATCTGAGGGGGACAGAGGGAACAAACACAGCGTCACCCCCGCGGCAGACCCCAAACTCCAGCCCACCCCAATCCCAAGCTTTTCCCCAGGGAACACCCCCCGTGCTCCCCGGCTCGGGCCCCTTCAGGGAGGGTCTGCACCCTCAGGAGGATTTTATGTGGTTGTAACGGTAGAAATGGAGCAAAGGAGGCTGGTGGGGGGCTGGCACCCCTGAGGCGGGGGCGCCGCGGGTCTCGGCTGGGGGGGCTCCGGCCGGACACGCTCGGGACGGGACTTGCCGGGGGCACCACGCGCTGCCGCTCCTCCGGCCGCTCCTCCGGCCGCTCCGAGCCCGCGGCGCCGCTCATGGCCTGCGGGAGAGAAGGGCACCGGCTGGTGAGAACGGGGGCGTCCCGGCCACTGACAGCCCCTCAGGAGCCTCCTGCTGCCCTCGGCGCCCCCAGCCCCTCAGGAGCCCGTCTCAGCCCCTCAGGAGCCCGTCTCAGCCCCTCAGGAACCCGTTCCAGACCCGGTCCAGCCCCTCAGGAGCCCGTTCCAGACCCGTTCCCGTTCCAGCCCCTCTGACCCCTCTAGCTCCCCCAGCCCGAGGCCGCCGCACTGCGCAGGCGCGACCGGGCTGCACGCCGGGAGCTGTAGTCCACACCTCCGCCCGCTAGGGATGGCACGCGGGACTACAATTCCCTTCGTGCACCGCGCGACGCGGAAACGGAGGCGCACGGGGCGGAGGCGTGGCCCGAACGGCGGAGCTGGAACGGGGCGGGTGCCCGGAACGGGACTCGGGGCTCCCGGAGCCTGCAGAGGGGCGGCCAGACCTGGCGACACCAGTGCCACCGCCTAGTGCCAGTCCCAGCTCCCAGTATGCCAGTGCCAGCTCCCAGTATGCCAGTGCCAGCTCCCGGTGTCGCCAGCTCTCAGTTGCAGCTCCTGATGCCCAGTATCAGCTCTCACTTCCCAGTCCTAGCTCCCGGTGCCCAATGCCACTTCCCAGTCCCAGCTCCCGGTGCCCAGTCCCAGTTCCCAGTGCCCAGGACCAGCTCCCGGTGCCCAAAGCCACTTCCTGGTCCCAGCTCCCAGTGCCCGCCCCCGCTCCTCCCCGCGGTCCCCCCGCCCCCGCCGGAGCCACCCCCATGCCCGCTGTTCCCGTCCCCGCCGCTGTTCCCGGCTCCCGGCACAGCGCGGCTCCCGCAGGACCATGGGGCTGCAGGCGCTGCTCTTCCTCGCCCCCCTTCTCCTCCTCCTCCTCCTCGTCGTCCTCTCCCTCGTGCTCCTGCGGGGCTCGGGCAGCCGCAACCCCTTCGCCACCGACAGCCGCCGCCCGCCCGGCCCGCTCGTCACCGACAAGGCGGTGCGCAGGACCGTCGTCAAGACAGGTACGGGACCCCCGGGGCACCGACTCCCCCGGCGGGACCAGACCCGGGGAAGCATCGCCAGCCCGGGGTGTGGATCATCCTCGGGACAGGACCACCACGCCGGGCTGCCATTAACTCCCCGCAGCGACATCCCCCGGGGTGGCACCACCCGAGTGTCATGGACCCTCTCCCCAGGGTGGCATTGTCACCCCGGGTGTCACGGACCCCGCCGGAGTGGCACTGTCCCCCCAGTGTCCCCCCTCTCACGGCGGTTCCGGGGGTCCCCGTTCCTCCGTGGGGATCCCGCCGGTGACGCCCCCGTGTCCCGCAGTGTTCTCGGCAGAGAAGGTGCCGGCGGAGCTCGATGCCATCGTGGTGGGCAGCGGCATCGGCGGGCTGGCGGCCGCGGCGCTGCTGGCCAAGGCGGGCCGGCGGGTGCTGGTGCTGGAGCAGCACGGCAAGCTGGGGGGCTGCTGCCACACCTTCACCGAGAAGGGCTTCGAGTTCGACACCGGTACCGTTCGGGGCCCCAAATCCCCCCGGAGCCCAGGGAGGGGCAGGGGATGCCCTCAGGGTGGGAGCTCCCCTGCACACTCCTCCTGTTACACAAACCATTCTCCTGCTTTTCACCCCAAAACCCTCTGGGTACAGGACACTAAACCCCCAAAATTCCCCACAGCTGTGTGGGAGCTCCCCTGCACACAGCTCCTGTTACACAAACCATTTTCCTGCTTTTCACCCCAAAACCCTCTGGGTGTAGGATACCAAAGCCCCAAATTCCCAACAGCCAGCCCCTGTGTGGTTCCCAGCCTGGGGGATGTCACCTCAGGACATTTCTTGCTGGAAAACTTCTTGTGGTGAGACAAAGTCCAGCTCTGCATGTCCCTGAATCACTGGGATTGATTATTTACAGCAGAGATGGATAGCAAAGTGTAACAAAACTCAAAATTACCACATAAAGACACTGTGGTCAGTGCCATTCACCCCAGCTGGGAGGCAGGTGCATCCCAGATTTTCCCTTTCCACGTGGAGCTGATGGGGTGGGGATGGTGGGTTTGGTGTGTCCTGGGGTGGGAAAATGAAAGAAAAAAGAAGGTGAAGATAAGGGAAAAAAGAGGAAAATAGAGGAAAAAAAAGGAAAATAAAGGAAAAAATGTCTATTTTAGGGATCCACTACGTGGGGCAGATGCAGGAGGGCTCCCTGATGCGGTTCCTGGTGGACCAGCTGACAGATGGGCAGCTGGAGTGGGCCCCGCTGCCGGCCACTTACGATGCCGTGGTTCTGGGGGACCCCCGGGGCTCTGGCAAGACCTTCCACATCCACTCTGGGGAGAGGGAATATTTCCGGAGGCTGAAGGAGCAGTTCCCCGGGGAGGCAGCAGCCATCGACGAGTTCCAGCGCTTGGTGAAGGTGGGGTAGCACCAGGGGAGCCTGGGTCTGGGGGGTCACACAGCGAGGGGAGCCCCCCTGGCACCTGGAGCTGGGCACCCCCAGGGAATGATGGCATCACCCCAAAAGCGTGGGGAAACACGCCAGTCTCAAAATCGGGCAAAATCGCCCCTTTCTGCCTCAAAAATGCAGCATCACGGAAGTTTGGGGGAGATTTCTTTAAAGAAGAAGTTCTTTAATGAGTTGGGGCGGAGGTCTTTAAGGAAGTTTTTCTCAAGAACCATTTTTTTGGGGGCAACTTTTTGGGGAAGTTTTTTGGGAGGAACTCTCTGGAGGCGTTTCAATGGGGAAGTTTTTGGCGGAAGCTTCTCTTGAAGGAGGTTTTTGAGGGAAGGTTTTTGAGGGAGCCAGTACTCACTCCCCTTGCCCACAGCTCCCCAGCAGTGAATTCAAGGGGAAAAACTGCTTTGGAGCACGTCTAGGGCATGTCTGAGCCCCCGTTTCTCCCTGCAGAGTGCTGGCCGTGGGGTTGTGCTGCTGGGGATCCTGAAGATGCTCCCGAGGTTCCTGGCCAAGCTCCTGACCTGCTCCAGGCTGCTCCCACGGCTCTGCTCCTTCTCCCAGCTGGCCTCACGCAGCCTCAAGGAGGTGGTGGATGGTCTCACCCCCAACCCTGAGCTCCGGGCTGTCCTCAGCTACATCTTCCCCACCTATGGTAGGTGACCAGGAGGCCCTGGGGTCACGTTAAGCTCTTTAGAAACAGGAAAAAGGTAAGAACCCCCTTTTTGGAAGGTTGGCAGGAATGTTCTGGTGGGTGCTTCACCAGCATCCTTGTCCCCAAGTCACTGGCAGGTGACACGTCCCCATTGCTCATCTCCATCTCTTTCCCTCTGCGTTCTTCATCTTCCCCATGGGCTGACATCACTCCTGTACAAGGGAATGTACAAAGTGTTCTTCATCTTAAAACGTTCAGGATAAGCTCCAAGCCCACGATTTGCCCACACCCACCCCTTTTCCCAGGTGTGCCCCCCTCCAAGGCCAGCTTCTCCATGCACAGCATCCTGGTGAATCATTTCCTGCACGGCGCCTGGTACCCCAAGGGCGGGGCGGGGGAAATCGCCTTCCACACCATCCCCGTGATCCGCAGGGCCGGAGGAAACGTCTTTGGGAAGGCGCCGGTGCAGAGGATCCTGCTGGACGCCCAGGGCAGAGCCTGCGGTGAGCACCGGCCACGGGGCCGCTCCCAAAGGGGGGCTCCTTTCACCAGCACCTCATTCTCCCCCCTCTGGATTCCCCCTGCCAGGTGTGAGCGTCAGGAAAGGCCAGGATTCCGTGGATATCTTTGCTCCCGTGGTCATTTCGGACGCCGGGATCTTCAACACCTACGAGCGGCTGCTGCCGGCGGAGGCGCGGGCTCTGCCGGGTGCGGCGTCAGCGCCGGGCTCCGCCGGGGTTGCGGCGTTAAATCCCGCCCGGAGCCCCGGGGGAAAGCCGATTTACCAATTAACCCTGCAAACCCCCCGGCGCTCCTGTGCCAAGCCCGCAAAACCCAGCCCTGGCCGCTCCTTTCTTCGCGGGGGTTTCATTCTGCTTAAATTAACTGGCCCAAACTGGCTGTGGCTGGGGAAATCCTGGTTTGGTGGGAGGGTTTCCCTAAAATACACAGTGCAGGGCCCTGAAATTCGCGGGAGCTGGTGGAGTGTCCTAGAAAATCTTCTGGAAGGGGGAAGGATGGGGGGAAGGGGACAGAGGTGCTTGGGAAGGGGCAGTCCAGGTGGAAAGGGCACAGTTGGGTGGAAGGGTCACAAGTGGAAGGGTCACATCCAGGTGGAAGGGTCACAAGTGGAAGGGTCACAGCCAGGTGAAAGGGTGACAGTCAGGTGGAAGGGTCACAGCCAGATGGAAGGGGCACATTGGGTGGAAGGGTCACAGCTGAGTGGCAAGGGGATGGTTTGTGTGGGTGGGAAGGGTCAGGGTTTGGTGGGAAAGCACCAGGATTGGAGAAACCACTTCTCTGTATCCGAGGATGCTAGAAAAGCCTGATTGCCCCCTCTAATTGCCCTTTTTCCCTCCACGCTGCAGAGATCCAGGCCCAGCTCCACATGCTGAGCCCTGGCGAGGGGGGCTTCACCGTCTTCGTGGGCCTCAGCGGCTCGAGGGAGGAGCTGGGGCTGGAGCCCATCAACTACTTCATGTTCCCAGGGAACGACCTGGATGGAATGTAGGTTTGGCTTCCCCTTGGATGTGCTTGGTTGAGCATGAGGAGATGGATTCCTGGGCAGTGACTCAGGGGGAGCTGTGCCTGGGCCCCAGCTCAGCCCTTCCTTCTCGTGCAGCATGCAGCGCTACCTGGCCTCCTCCAGAGAAGAAGCTGCCAACAACATCCCCTTGCTCTTTGTCACCTCGCCATCGTCCAAGGACCCCACCTGGGAAATGAGGCACCCAGGTGAGGCTGACACCCAGCCACAAACGCTTGCGAGGGGTTTCAAAACTCCTGATGGGGTTTGGTGATCCCAAACAAGGAGTTTCCACTCGGGCATCCATCCCAAAGCTGGGCAGGGCTCATGGAATGCAGTCTTTGGGGTGCCTGGATGAAGGACATGGAACCCCAAAGATCTGGGGACATCCCCTGGATTTGGGGCAGCGACAGGGTGGGATGAGGGTGGGCAGAGGGACAAGCACCCCAGCCTTGTCCTCCTGCAGGAAAATCCACGCTGGCCATCGTCACCTTCGCCAGGTACGAGTGGTTTGAGGAGTGGAAGGACAAGCAGGTCCACAAGAGGGGGGATGACTATGAGGACCTGAAGAAGACTTTTGTGGATGCCATCATGCAGACTGTCTACAAGCTCTACCCTCGCATCGAGGGCCGGGTGAGGAAACATGGGGCTCAGGGGTCCTCCCCTCTACCTACCCAATGACTATGGAGTCTTGGAATAGTTTGGGTTGGAAAAGACCTTAAAGCTCATCCAGTTCCACCCCATCATGAGCAGAGACACCTTCCACCAGACCAGCTTGCTCCAATCCCCATCCAAGCTGGGCAGATTTGGATGGCCATCCCAGGATGACCACCCTGTCCCTGTCCCCCACAGATCGAGTACCTCTCGGGTGGCTCTCCCCTCACCAACCAGCACTACCTTGCCAGTCCCCACGGCGAGCTCTACGGCGCTGACCACGGCATCCCCCGCCTGCAGGCCGAGGCCATTGCCGCCCTGCGGGCAGACACGGCCGTGCCCAACCTCTACCTGACAGGTGACAGGGCCACCAGCGTCCTCAGAGCAGGACAGCTCTGGGGCAGCGGGATGGGGCGGGGAAAACCTGCAATCCTGAAATGGAATAACGGGAAGAGCCGCCGTGGGGCAGTGGGATAACGCCTGGAAAAGCAGAGTTCCGTGGTCCCAGGGGAGGAGGGAAGGGCTGTGCTCCCCCAGCTCTGGGGGCCGTCTCCCTGCCCAGGGCACAGTGGGGATTTCCTGCTGGAGACAAGGGCAGGGGGCTGTGGTTCAGAGCCCAAGGATGGTGCGGGGGCAGCTGGGAGGTGATGCCCAAACCACCCCTGATGGTTGGCTGGGATGGAGCGGGGACCGAGGGCTGCTCTTGGGGGGACCTCATCTGCTGCTCCCTCCTTGCAGGGCAGGATTTGTGCATGGGGGGTTTCATGGGGGCCCTGCAGGGAGCCATCATCTGCGCCAGCACCGTCCTCAAGCGCAACCTGTACGCGGACGTGGCGAGGCTGAAGATGCGCTTGCAGGCTGCCCACCCCAAGAAGGGAGACTAAAGGCTGCCATGCCCCAGCAGGGCCCCTGCTCCCCAGCACACCACCCCAGCCGCCACACACCTGTAGCAGATCCGTCTCTGTGCCAAGCTGAGGGATTTCATCCAGGGCGATGCCGTTCCTATTCCCAGACAGATTGTGTTGGACCTCACCCCCGCCAAAAAAATGCATCCCCTTCCACCATCGTGTCCAGTGCTGGGCCCTGGCCATGAAGGGAGTCCCCAGGAGCTGTTGTGGCCAGGAGAGAAGTCAAGATAACCCCAAAACAGGAGCACCAGCAACTCCTGTGGCTGCTTGATCCCATCAGGATCACTGACCCCAGCCAAAGCCCACCTCCACCTGCAGCCCCAGAGCTGTGTGAGAGCTTGCAGGCTGTCCAGTGCTTCCAGAGTCATTCCTGGGAGCAGCAGGACCCCAGCCCTCCAGAGTTCCCAGTGTTCGGGTGCTGCTCTCCCCCATTGCCCCAAGGCATCCGTGGAACAAGCTGATGCTCCTTTAGCAGCCACAAAGTCCTTCTGTCTGCTGGTAAAAGCTTGGGAGCAGGATGAAAGTCCTCTCCAGATGGGAAGGGAAGCACGTGAGACTGGAAGCAATAAAATAGTGATCATGTTCCTGGGGTTTGTGCCTCATGATGGGTCAGCGGGGCTGGGGGTTGTGAGGGAGAAGGGGAAGCAGGATGGAATGTGCTGGTGGAGCACGGAAAAACATGGAAGCATGGAAAAACAGAGCCCAGAGCCAGCGGCTGAGCGGTGTGAGTGACCGAGCAGGGAATAGTGTGACCGTGCTGGAAAGGAGCCCTGGAAAGAGGCTTGAAGGCTGATCTGGCAAAGAGGATTAGATCACTGAGCAGAGAGATAATTCAGTGATGGGATGGGATTTGCAGAGAAGGTGAGCTCTGCCAGGAGAGATCAGCCAGAGGCAGGCCCTCGAGGAGCCCAGGGGCACAGCAGGGAACTGGGGAGGCTGCTCTGGGCACCTCCAGCCAGGTGAGACTCCACCTGCAGAGCTCCCCCAGCTCTGCTCCAACACCAGAGGGTTGTGGAGCTTCTGGAGCGGGTCCTGAGCAGGCCATGGAGCCAGGCTGGGAGAGCTGGGGGGGCTCACCTGGAGGAGGCTCCAGGGAGAGCTCAGAGCCCTTCCAGGGCCTGAAGGGGCTCCAGGAGAGCTGGAGAGGGACTGGGGACAAGGGATGGAGGGACAGGACCCAGGGAATGGCTCCCAGTGCCAGAGGGCAGGGCTGGATGGGATCTTGGGAATTGTTCCTGGGAGGGTGGGCAGGCCCTGGCACAGGGTGCCCAGAGCAGCTGGGGATGCCCCTGGATCCCTGGCAGAAGAGCCAGGTCCTCTTCCCAGGGACCCTCTGGAGAGCAGAAACATCTGATTCAGGCCCAGAACAGTGCAGTGACACCCAGCCTTCCCCTGCAGCTCCAAGGAGACCCAAACCTGCCTCTCCTCCTGCTTTTCTCACCCCAAAGAGCTCTAACCCTGCAAATGCCATCTCAGTCACGTTGGTGTTTTTTTAATCCACACAAACGGTCCCAGGCCATGGAATTTGTCATGCAGAGGCAAAGCTGATGTGTTTGCTTGGCTGGTGCCCTGCCCATAAGGAAAATACCTGCTGTGAGATCAGCCCAGGTTCAGCTGTTTGCCCAGGAGGCCGTGCAGGACTCAAAGCTTTCAGGAGAGGAAGATGAGATCAAACAAACCCGGGGAGGTTAATGGGGTTTGCAGGCCAGGGGGCAGAGTGGAGGTCAGGGAGAGGCTGCAGCAGCATTTCACAGAACCCTGGAACCCTCTGGGCTGGAAAAGCCCCGAGACCACCAAGTCCAACTGCCAAGGCCACCAGTGCCCCATGTCCCCAGGTGCCACATCCACACAGCTGCTGAATCCCCCAGGGATGGGGTCTCCACCCCTGCTCAGGGCCTGGACTGCTGTTTCCATGGAGCAATCTTCCCAGCATCCAACCTGGCCCAGCTTAGGCCATTTCCTCCCATCCTGTCCCCTGTGAGCAGAGCCCAGCCCCAGCTGGCACAGAGCTCTCTCTGCAGAGCAGCAGCAGGGTTGAAGGGCACAGCCCCAGCCCTGTGCCTGCTTTCACCCAGTTTCTCATGCATGAAAGCTCCTCCACCCTCAGGGCCTCTCTGCTGAACTGCCTCTATCACAATGCCTCAATCCTGCCCCGATAAGCAGAGCCCAACCCAGCTGGCAAAGCATTTCTGATTTTATTTGACATTATTTCCACTCATGGACTTTGGCTCGGGGGCAGCCACCCCCACATGACCCTACAGGCACTCCCCACCCCCGGGATGCCCCCAGTGCTTCCTGCACCAGGCACAGGACCTGTCCTGCCTGCCAAAGCATTCTGGGGCCTTTCCAGCCCTCTGAGACCAGGGTGGGAGCAGGCGGGGGTTCACGAGCTCCGGGAGCACAATGCAGGGGGGTTTTGGGAAATCACCCTAAGGACACAGAGCAGAGCAGTGCTTTGAGCCCCTGGCAGCAGGGCTGGGAACTGGGGGCTCTGCAAGGTCTCTGCCAACCCCACATCCCCATGGATTCTTCCTGTGAACCCCCCTTTCCACCCTTTTTTCCTCCTGCAAGCTGTCAGTAACGCACCCCCAGGAAAACCAGGAGCCCTCCCTGCTTCCAGCCAGGCCCGGAGGAGAGGGGAAGGCGGGATTTCCTCCTGGGAGGGAAAGGAGGCGGGGGAAAGGAGGGACGTTCTTCCATTGCTGGCAGGAACCCCTCCCCAGAGTGCCCTGGGCACCTTCTCCCCCTGTTCCACGCCTCTCCAGTGTCCCAGCTGCTGCTGCTCCTGCCAGCCGGGACATGCAGGCACTGCCCTTGGGGGCTCTCTGCAGGAGAAGGGAGAAATCCCAGAGCAGAGCTCAGGACTAAGCTGTGTCCAGAACAGTTTAATCTCCTCTTGGGCCCTGACCTGAGAGCACCCAGTGGAGCTGGGCTGATACTGGGCCCTGGAAAGCAGACTGGAAACTTCAAATCCGCTCTGGCCCGGGCCTGTCTGGGCTCCTTCCGGCTGCACACGGAGCTCTGAGCACAGACAGCTCCACAGAAACAAGGCTTTTCATAAAAAAATCTTATTTTGCATAAAGACGAGCCACCCTGCACCTTTGGTGCCAGGTGTCAATGAAAACCATGCAAAGAACGTGAAAAAAAACACAAAACCAAGAGAGAAGTGAAAATTCAACCTTTTGTGTCTCTTTTAATCCATTTACTGATTTCACCACACAGAAAATTAAAAGAAAAACAGTACAAAGAACCGTAAAAAATTCTGATCCTTCCAAGCAAGGTGCATTGCACTGCAGCAGAAAACAAATCATGTGCTGGTTCAAGCCTAAGAAGTAGGAATATTTGGCAAAAACCCCCTCTGTACCAACAGACAGCATCCATGGAAAACACGTGTGTCCAAAGGGAGAAGGTTCTGTGCACCTTGATCCCTTTGGGACACGTTGCATAAACACCATAAACCCAACAAACCGGGAGCAACCCCAGAGGTTTGGGGCAGCCCAGGCTGTTGGCAGAACACAGCAGCCTCGGGAAGTGCTGGTGGGGAGATTTTGGGGGAAAAGGCCCCAGTTCAGGCTGCTGTGAGCCCTGCCCCTCCCCAGACCCTGAGGTGTGTCCTCATCACCCTAAGGAATGCTTGGCTCAACTGGGATCGGTGCTTGAGGTCCAAAATATCCCCTCCCCTGCTGGCAGCAGGGTGGGATTCCCACAGCCTGGAGCAAGAGAGGGTCTGAAACAGCTCCCAGGATAGAAAAGCAAGTAGACGGTGAAAAAATAAAAAGCCTTTCTAAATTATTATTCAATTAAAAAAAAAAAAAAAGACAAACCAGGACGAAGCCAGCGTAGAGCAGTCGCACTCCAAAAAGCACACACACTGCAAAAACCCTGGCCAGAGCAGCACAGGAACCCCACAGACTGCAGCAGGGTTTGTCTCCCTGCCGTGCCCAACGAGTGCTCCCCTCCCCAGCCCCCAGCCTGGCTGATCCCCCAGGGGCTCCGGGCCAGGAGCTTCCCACCCTTTTTCCCCAGAGCTGCATTCCCAGCCCTGTTTCCCTTTGCCCTCCCTCCAAACAACTCCTGCAAGTCCTTTTAGCATCCTAGATGTTTCCTAGGGAAACCCTGAGAACTCTTCAAAGCCAAGAGGGACTCTGATGCTTGCCAAGATCCAGCAAAAGGGGAAAGGATGATTTTAGGGTTTGGAGAAGGCCAGGCCCTCTCTCCCCTCTTGGAATGAACCATTAGGAAATCAAAAGTAGAGCTGCAGCTTTCACAGTGACCAGGAGACAGCTCTGCCCTTGTCCAAGGTGAGCACAGGGCGAGGAGCTGATGGTTCCCAAGCCTGGCAAGGCCAGAAAAAGCCCCCAGGAGGAATTTAACCATCCTGGGACTCTTCCCGTGCAGTCAGTGCAGGACTGGCACACGCCTGGCACCTGATGTGGCAGAGCTGGGTGCCCACGTGAAGAGCTCTGGGCTCCTCAAATCCTTTTTTTTTTCTGGAAAAACCCAAAGCAGGAGCCAAGCAGGTACTTTGTGCCCTCTCCAGAAACACCCCAGCTTGAAGAAACCTCTGGGGAGTAGAGCTGCAGTAATGAAAACCTCACAGGTGTGAGTGAGGCACCAACCCTTGGGCTGACCAGTACCAGCCCAGCACTGGAGGCATTGGGAGCCTCCCTCGTCCCAAACTCCTCAGGGACTGACACTCCTTCCTTCCTGCACCTGCCAAGGGCAGGAAGCAATCTTCCCATCTGAATCCCTGAGCCAACAGGGCATGGATAGCCCAGCCTGAGCCCCTCCTCCACAACCAGCACCCCCAGTGCACACAGCTGAACTGGGAGCACTGGAGGGAAGAGACCTGCATGCAGCACAAAGCGTTTGAGCTACAAAACCTGCTTCAGCATGGCCAGAGGTGCGTGTGAAAAAGGGAATCTGGGTGTGAGACTGATCAGGGAGAGAAACCCCAAATCTGAGTCTGTGCTGGGTCAATGGCAAACAAGAGAACTCAGGTGCTCCCAACCTGAGCATCCAAACCCAACAGGTGGAGAAGGAGGGGCAGGAGGAGATCAAGGCAGCTTCGTTCCCAGGCAAGGACAGTCCCATGGCTCATTGTGCAGCAGATCCTTAATTCCCCCCCAGAAGGAGGGGTCAGTCCAGCAGATGGCAAATTCCATTGCATTGGGACACAAATCCTGGGTCTGGCTTTTCCAGCAGTCAGACACCCAGGGGGAAAACAAGGCAGCTGGGAAAGGAGCAATTCAGGGAAGTGAGAGGTTTTATCAAGGTGCAGGTGCAAAACAAAAAGCATCTCCCCTCCTTGCCGTGGAGTGGAATCCAGCTGTGGCAGCACTGCACCCCCGCCATCATCTGAGCAGGAATTAGATCTGGAAAGGCAAAAGGAAAGGTTGGGACTGCCTGAAAGCTCAGAATTAACTCTGCTGCTCTGTCCAGACTCGAGTGGGCTGAGAAGCTCCCAAAGCAAGCACGAGCTCCTTCCTAACTTTCCTCTTCCTGTGGCAGAGGCACATCTGAAGGGCAAGAGGTGGAACAAGGCTTCAAGGAAGAGAAGAAAGGGATTCCCACAGAAATCCTACCCTTTGATCAGTGACATCCAGCACAGCCCAGCTCCCATCTGTGCCCTGGGGCAGCTCTGCCAGCACTCCTCAGTCTCACTTTCTCCAAAACCCTGTTTCTGCACCAAACTGTGCTTCCCAAGCTGCCTCAGCTGGGGCTTTGGGACCCTTTCTAATGCAAAGGGACAATATTTTGTGTTCCCAACACACACCAGGCACGCCACCCCCACTTTGGGCTGGCTCTCACCTTCTGATCCAGTCTCTGATAATCACCAGATTTGGGCCGCCGACCAGTTTTGGATCTTTTTCCTTCCAGAGCAAAAGCAATGATCTTTGGAGAGAGAAAAATGGAGACAGGGTGAGTGGAACAGCAGCTTCCAACACAGGCTCACCTTTGGATTTTCATTTTCCTGCTCCCACAACCCCTTTCCTGTGACCAAGCACTCGGAACATGTAAATGCCAGTACTCAACCATTCCTAAGATGGATAATGAGGTTTGCTCAACAAGCAGAAAACAGGAAGAATTTTCTCTTTTTTTTGTCCTCCCTCAAAACCAGCTTTATGTGAGGAAAAACAACCCCAACCTTGTGATGCTGCTACAGAAAACTGCCAGGAGAAAACTGGCAGAGATAAGATGGAGAGATCCACACCCCTTTGTGGTTTCACCTCTCAGCTGAAAACCAGCGGCAGAGCTGAGAACACCCAGTTCCCATCACATCCAACCCATTCCTGTGACTGTGGTCACAAGGGTTTTCAGGATGAAGAAGAGACGAGAATGTTGACTCCATGATCAGAAGGCTTGATTTATTATTTTATGATATATGTTACATTAGACTATACTAAAAAGCAATAGCAAGGAAAGGTTTCTTCAGCAGCTAGCTAAGCTAAGAATAGAAAAGGAATGAATAACAAAGATCTGTGTCTCAGACAGAGCAAGAGCCAGCTCTGCCATGAGTGGTCAAGAAATCCAAACACCCACAGGAGACCAATCACCTGTTGCATTCCACAGCAGCAGATAACCATTGTTTACTTTGGTTGCTGGAAACTGCAGCTTCTCACAAGGAAAAATCCTAAGAAAGGATTTTTCATGAAAGATGTCTGCGACAATTCCTGGTCACAGGAACCCTCCCATCGCTGTGGGACCACAGGAATGTGGACCAAACTGGGAGATACTGGTGTGGAACCAGTCAGGAGGAGGGGAAAGGGCTGGCAGGGCACTCACCTTGCGTTTGTTGTGGTAGGCCACGTACAGGGCTGCCACAATGACAGCTGTGGTCACCAGGTAGGCAAAGAAGTGGCTGCTCTCCGAGCGGGGCCTGGGCAGGGAGGGACCACTCCTGTCCCTGTCCTGCTCCAGGGAGGTGTCACTGCCCTCCCCAGCCTTGCCCACGTCCTCCAGGGCGCTCTCTTCGTTCTCCAAGGAGCTGTCACCATCCCCAGCAGGGGCAGCAGAGTGAGACACGGGGCTCTGCTCCTCCTGGGAGTTCTGAGCACTGTCCTGGCCCTGGGGCTGCTCGCCAGCAGCACTGCCCTGGCTCTCAGTCTGGGCCGGCTGCCCTCCTTGGCTGGTGGCCCCGTTTGTGCTGGCCTTGTTGGCAGCCCTGTTCTTGTCACTGTTGTCCTGGTTGGTGCCATCCTGGGTGTTGCTCTGGTCCTGGTTGGTGCTGGCCTGGGTGTTGCTGTTCTGGTTGGTGCTGCCACTTGTGCTCTTGCTGTCCTTGCTCTTGCTGTCCTTGCCCTTGCCCTCGTTGTTGGCCTCGTTGTTGTTGCTGTTGTCCTGGTTGTTGCTGCCATTTGTGTTCTGACTGTCCTTGTCATTGCTGCCCTTGGTCTTGTCATCCTTGTTGCCCTCCTCCTCAGTGCCCCCTGCCTGGTTGCCAGCCTGGCCGTTCTTGCTGACACTGTTCTGCTGGTTGTTTTTGTTGTTCTGGCTGCCATTTCCATCGTTAGTGCTGGTCCCTGTATTGCCCTGGCCACCAGTGCCACTGCTTTGGTTGCCCGTGTCTGCAGTGCTGGAGTCTTTACTGCCATGGCCATCATTGCCCTGGCTGACACCGCCGGTCCCTGTATTGTCCTGGCTACCAGTGGCACTGTTTGGGTTGGCCTGGACATCAGTGCTGCTGCCTGCGTTGTCCTGGCCATCACTGCCTGTCTTGCCTGTGTTACCACTGCCTGCGTTACCATTGTTGCTGTTCTGGTTTTCACCTCCTTGTCCCCCACCTCCTCCATTGTTGTTTCCATCACTGCCATTTCCACCTTGGCCCGGCTGATCAACCTCTGTACCGCTGCCTTTCTGTGACTCCTCTTTCTCCTTCTTCTTCTTCTCCTTCTCGTCGTTGCTGCCATTTACAGTTGGGTTGTTTTCCTGCTGTTTGTTTGCCGTGTTTTCATCTGTGCTGGTCCCGCCGCTCGTGTCTGTTTGGGGTTCGCCATTGTTGGAGTTACCACCGTTTTTATGCTCGTCTCTGTTCCCTGGGGCTGTGTCGGTGTGCTCCCCGCCTGCTCCGGCTCCCTGGGACACCGTGGAAGATCTGTCGGACTCTGTCTGCGGGGTGTCTTCTGCAGCGGCAAACACGGGGAGCCCGGTCAGTGAGCACCGGGGGGAGATCCCGAGAGGGGCGGCGGGACCCGGGGGACACGGCACAGGAGCCGGGGAGCCCAGAGGGAACGGGAACCCCGGGGGAGCGGGGGCTGGCAAGGGCGGAGAGGGAACCCCGGTGACCCTCGGGGGAACGGAGATCAGGGGTTGCCAAGAGTGGGGGGGGAACCCCCGGTGACCGAACGCGGCGGAACCCCAAGGGGAGAGGAGACCCCCAAACCGAGCGCGGTGCCTGACCCCTCGCGGCCCCAGGGCTTCGACGCCCCCTCCCGCCCCCGCGGCAGTGTCCCGGCGCGGCGTACCGGAGGCGCAGAGCCCCAGGAGCAGCACCGACAGCACCAAGAGCAGCAGCAGCGCCCGCGGGACCTCCATGGCGGGCGGGCCCCCAGCGCCGGCTCGGCCGCTTCCGGGCACGGCTCTCGCGAGAGCGGGGAGGGAGCGAGAACGGCGCCGAGGAGGCGGAGACTGAGCTAAATTTGAATATTTAGGAGGAGAGTCTCCGTATGGGGCGGAGCTTGCTAAGGGGCGGGGCTGCGGGCGTTAACGCGCGGGTGGGGCGGAGCTTGTTCGGCTGGGGGCGGGACTTGAGAGTCCCTTTGGGAGGCGATTGGCGCCCCCTGGCGGTCACGGCCGAATTTTGGGGTAAAACGCGAGGGTTTGGGGTAAAACCCGCCGGTTCGGGGTAAAACCCGAGGGTTTGGGGTGAAACCCGCCGGTTCCGGGTCTGTTTCCCGGCCCTGGGAGCCCAGGGCGGGCAGTCAGTGAGAGAGGCAGTGACTGCAGCCCCAGACAGGCGCTGGGAGTGCACTCCTGGTTCTGGAGTGGGCGAGGTTGGGGGACAGCTGGCAGGAAATCAGGGCTCCTTTTCCTTTTCCTTTCCCCTTTCCTCCAGGACAGCTCTGGAGAACCTGCTGGTTTTGGTAATCTGCTATTTTTCGGGTATTATATATAAATTTCTTTAAATACCCTGTTATTTTTTTGATTTTTAAACTTTTTTTGATACCTGTTGTTTTTCGGATGCTGTTTCACTTTTTTGGATAACCTGTTGTTTCCCTTTCTTGGCCGAAGCAGGCATGTCCTGCTGCACAGCAGCGATTCCCAGCAGAGCAGGAAACTGTCAGCAGGCACCCAGGACTGTTCACTTATTTTTGTTTATCTGGTTTCGACTGTTAAATCTCCCTTCTCCAGGCTTGAATATCCAGGAATCTGTCTCCAGCAGGGATCACACTCTTCCATGGGTCCGTGACCCGCTGCAGTTGCTCCATTTAACCCTAAAACAGAGGAAAAACATCACATGGAAACCAACACGGTGCTGGGGAATAATCCTGCCTTGGAGTGTGGCGGGAGATCCGGCTGAATTTCTCCTCTCATGGTTTCTTTTTCCCGATCCCTGGGGAATCTCAGCTCCATTCAGCACATTCCAGCAGTCCCTGCTGCCCGTGCCAGCCTTTCCAGGGAGACCAGAGCAGCTGGCCCAGCGCTTTTTGGGGATTTAAACAGAAAACCGAGGCTGTTTCTCATGCTCGGCTTCCACCCACCCCCTGGAAGTCCGGAGAGGCTGAGCTCAGGCCAAGTTTGTGCCTCTGGGGTTGGGATTCTGCCCCAAGCACCGTGGGCAGCACAGGATCCAGCATTTCTGAGGATGAGGAGCAGCAGTGCCCTCCCCTCGCCTCCTGGTCCATAGATCCTGGGGTATCCCAGGCTGGGAGGGACCCCCCAGGACCCCCCAACACCTGAGCCCGCTCTCACCTGAGCTGAGCTCCTTTCCACCTTCAGGTTTGGGGCGCTCCCGGTGCCCTCTGCTCTCACCAGTCCCTGCAAATTCACTTTTTGGGGATGGCTCTTTCCCAGAGCAGGCTGGACACGCAGATCTGGCCCTAATTAGCGCTAATTGGGGTGTTTTCACCGCTGTCCCAAGGTCTGGTGTCAGGATAATAAAGTCCTCACCTCGCCCGACGTGTCTGCATCCCCCAGCCCGCCCCTTCCCCCCCGAGGGCTAATCTGCTCGGGGTAAAGGATCAAAAGGAGAAACAATTAGCAAATGGAAGAATTTAATGACGCTAATTAAAATGTATTAAGTGTAGCCAGTGCCTCTGCAGCAGCTGCTTTGGCAGGAGCCCCGAGGACGGGAGCTGCAGCCTCACCCCGGACATCTGGCGCGCCCTCCCCTCCAGCCCCCGAGCAAAAAGGGGCTTGGAGAAACCTCGGAGCTCGTGCTGCAGCCCCTAATTAGCTCCGTCTCTGCAGGAGACCCCCGGGACCTCATTAGGCTTTGCAATTAGTGCCTGGCCAGCCTGCAGGGGGGCAGGGCTGCAATTAAACAATCGGGAGGAGGTGACAGGAGGAGCCCCGTGTCCAGAACAGAGCCAGGAGAGCGCCCAGGTGCTCCCAAGGTGTCCCAAAAGCTCTCCTGGATCCCCTGGAGGCACATCCAGAGAGTCCAGCCCTGCTGGGGACTATCCCGGACCTCCCTCATCCCGGGCTGCCAGCTCCATTTCACCCCCCAGCTCTGAGGAACATCGCCCACCCTGCCCAAAGCCGAGTGGAGCCCCAGACCTCCTGGTCACACCATCCCAAATGGAAATACACTGGATTTTTTCAGGGTTATGTACCCCAGGGTTTCCCTCTTCTAGAACCAGGGAATGGTTTAGGCTGGAAGGGACCTTAAAGGACAACTCCAGTCCCCTCCCGTGGGCAGACACAGCTCCTGTGGGAGCATTCCGGAGGATAATAAAATCCAAAAAGATCCCATTTTCCGTGGACAGCCACCCTGAATCCTGCATTTTCACCGCCATGATGGGACCATTCCGGAGGACAATAAAATCCAAAAAGATCCCATTTTCTGTGGACAGCCACCCTGAATCCTGCATTTTCACCCCCATGATGGGACCATTCCAGAGGAGAATAAAATCCAAAAAGATCCCATTTTCTGTGGACAGCACTGCTCCCCTGGTGTCACCTCCTGCCCAGGAGCAGGGCTTGGGGACCGAGTGCTCCTGGCAGGGCTCACCCCAGCCTGCCCCAGCTCCAGAGCACCACCAGGGAGTGGAACAGATGTTCCCTGTCCCCATGGGAAAGCCTCGAGTCAAACAAAGGAATATTCTCCTGCTGGAGCCCAACATCTGTCTGAGGCTGTCTGGCTCTGGCTGGGGTTTAATCCCTGTGACAGGGCTCTCTCCATGCCTCTAATGTCCCACGAAATCCAATCCAAGGGGCTGCTTGTCCCCAGCCTGCTCCTGGTGCTGGGGAGAGCGGGGCCAAGCCTCCTCCTCACCAAAAATCACTTTCTTGGAACAGTTTCTCTCAAAAAAGCTCAATTTTGGCTCTTTTCAGGCAATGGCCACGCACATTCTGGGTGACCCTAATCCCCGGCTGTGTGACACGTGGCTGCTCCTCCCCAGCTCCAGGCCAGAATTCACACATTTTTCTCTCTGAAAGCAAGAAATTTAAATCATTTGGAAATGTAAATAATGGAAGCACCTCCCAAATCTGGGTGTGGCCACAATAAGGGGGCACTCGGGGGGGTTTGGTGGGACCCCACAGCTGCTCCCAGCTCCCAGCCCGGCTCTGGCAGCTCTGGGATGCTCCAAGCTAGCAATTCCAGCTGCCCACATGATGGTCCTGGGCTGGACAGAGCAGCCACGCTCCTGCTGGAGCTTGCAAAGGCGTCAGGAGCTTCCACAAGGTTTTGGAGCTGGCCCCAGGTGTGTCTTGTGGCCATGCCCATGGCTGGGGCCTGGTTCAGGGGTGGGTTTTTGTAGTTCTGCCCAGCTCTGGTAGGAAAATCCTAAAATCCAGGTGTTTTCTGCTGCAGATATGGATGCCGACACCTCTCACATCTGGAAAACACAGACAGATCCTCCTCAGTCCCATGAAGTTCCCTTTCCCCTTACCTGCAGACAGGTGCCTGCTGCTGCTCCACTTCCTTACAAACTCTTCCCTGGGGGCTTCTCAGCACTGGAAAGGAGAAGAGAAATGTCACAACAGGAGGAAAAAGTGTCCCTGGTGCCCCAAATGCACCAAAGTCCCAGCAGACCCAGCAGCTGTGGATGGGCTCACCCATCATTGATGCTGTTTGGGAACTGGGGGACACCGTGGTCCCCAAAATAAAGGTGAGGTGCAGGTAGAGAGCAGCCAGGCTGGGCCTGGGAGGCAGGAGCAGGGCAGGGAGTTCCAGAGGGGAATGGAACAGGGCTGTGAACGCCGTAAATTAACTCCAGGCAGGTGCGGCTCCAGGTCAGTCTGCAACAGAGACAAAATCATGAGTTCCAGGGGCAAAACTGGGGATTTTTCCTGCTGAAATACAAGGAGAGGAAAGAGTCCTGATATACCCAAGTATGGAGCTGACTGAGGACTCCAAGTGGGTTGAAAATCCATCGGGTTGGTTTTCTGCAGGTCCTTTTTCATGCCTGGTTTGGAAGAAGCAGCCCCAGCGCACCCAGTACACACCAGTAACTCCCAGTGCCCGGCTCCTCAGGCACTGGTTCACCCAACCCCACGTGTCCTGATGCCTGGGTGAGTCCAGCAAAGCTGTACTCTGTTGGTGGCACCCCAAAATCCCCCTGAGCCCAGAGCTGTTCAGGGATGCTGGAGCTCAGGAGCAGGAATTCCATCCCGAGGTATTTCCCAGGAAAGTGGCAGAGGAAAAGTGGCGAGCGCTTCCCACAGAGACCACACTCACACCGCCAGCTGCAGCTGCAGTTTTTATTTCCTTTTGTGAAAAATAACAGGATTTTTTGAGGTGATAAAAACACAACCCCTCCCAGGGCTCAGCCCCAGGCCCTGCCCAGCCCAGCAGGAGCGTGGGCAGGGGCAGCACCGACGGAGCAGCACCCCCGGGGCAGCACCAGCTCCGTGCCAGGGCATGGAGCAGGATTTTGGGAGCAGCTGGAGGCGTTCCTGCTCCTGGAGCCGAGATGGAGAGCCAGTTCCAGCCCACGCCTGCCGTGCAGGGGCTGGCACCACCGTGAGGGTCCATCTCTGTGCTCCATGGCAGCGATGGGCATCAGTTCCTCCCTCAGAGATCCCCCTCGGCGGCACCTTCTGGAGGGTCTATTCCATTATTTTTTTTTCTTTTTTTTTTTTCTCTCCTTTTTTTTAATAAAAACAGTCTTTAGGTTGACCGCTGGCAGCAGCTCTGAGCAGAAAGCCCCTTCCCTCCAGAGCCTGCTCCCACAGAGTTCAGAAAGGGTCAAATATTGACCAATAACGGTTTTGGCTGCGTTCGAATCTTGATTGTGGCTTCTGCAATGTACAGCGGGGAGGGGACGGGGTGGGGAGGACAAGGAGGGGAGGTTTGTCCCTCAGTCAGCGGGTTTGGTGACCAGGGACAGCGGCTGCGTCTGCAGCGCGGCCAGGGCGGCCGGCATGGCGCCGGGCGGGGAGGCCAGCAGGGCCGAGGGGGTCCCCGAGGTGAAGGGGACGGGCCTGGAGAGCAGCGAGGAGGAGGAGGAGGAGGAGGAGGAGGAAGAGGAAGAGGAGGATTTGCTGAGCTGGGCCCGGGCCTCGGGCTTGGTGGTGAGCGAGAGTGGCTGGGCCTGCTCCGAGTGCGTGGCGGCCGGCGCGGCCGGCGAGGCCAGAGCGGCCGATGGCGTGGCCGGAGAGTCCAGCATGGAGCCGTGCGACGAGGCCGGGCTGGGGCACGGCTTCTCGGGCAGGAAGGGCACCACGCAGGGCTTCTTGCTCCGGGCGGGCAGCGAGCCTGCAGGGACAGGCATGGCGGGCGTGAGGGGACAGGGACAGCGTGAGGGGCATGAGGGGACAGGGACGGCGTGAGGGGACAGGCACAGCGTGAGGGGCATGAGGGGACAGGGACAGTGTGAGGGGACAGGGACGGCATGAGGGGACAGGGACGGCGTGAGGGGCATGAGGGGACAGGCACAGCAGCATGAGGTGTAGCAGACTCCATGGAGCTGGCCAGAACTCCATGGAAGGCTGAGACTTAACAGTAGGAACTGCTGTCATGATGAGTCATGATGAGACAGCAAAATAAGCTCCCATCTTCAGCTTCTCGGCCTATAGCTTGTCTCTGTAACCCCATAGGTCACTTTTTCCCTAACCTTTACTATTGGACAAGTTTGGATTCCCCCGTACCCTATAAAAAGGGGCTGTTTTAGCCCATTCGGCAGAAGAAGAGCCGTCACTGGAACCCTTCACAGATCCCTCAATAAACCCATTGCTGTGGAACGCCATGACCTCTCCTTCTCCTCTCTCACGTCTGCCCCTAGCCCTACGGCGCTTTTGGCAAGCACAAGCTGAAATCCTAAGAGAGCTGATAATCACTAAAGAGCTGAAAATCACTTAGCTTGCCAAAGGTAGCCACGGCTTCGAGCTGCGCGGGTATTCGGGCACTCTGTCTCCCAGAGGGACTGAGTTATCCAGATAAATAAAGACTGCCTGGCTCGGGGTTAAGCTTAATCAGAAGACCTGGGGCCCTATCAATGAGGGGCACGGGGGGACACGGGCGGGGGGCACTCACCGTCGGCATCGGGGCCCTGCTGCTGCTGCTGCTGCTGGGCCAGCTTCTCGCGCTTCCGCTTCTTCTTCTTGCCCTGGAACACAGAGTTTCAGCTCCTCCCGCGGCTCCAGGCCGCCACGGGGGTGCTGGGGTGGGAAACGTGGATGGGAGAGCACGTGGAGGGGATTGGAACTGTCACACGCTGTCACAGCAGCCTGAGCACAGCCAGACCCCTGAGTTCTGCCCCCGAGCACAGCCAGCCCCCTCCCAGCACCCCAAACTCTGCCCCCCAGGCACAGCCAGCCCCCTCCCAGCACCCCAAACTCCCAAACTCTGCCCCCGAGCACAGCCAGCCCCCTCCCAGCACCCCAAACTCTGCCCCCCAGGCACAGCCAGCCCCCTCCCAGCACCCTAAACTCTGCCCCCGAGCACAGCCAGCCCCCTCCCAGCACCCCAAACTCTGCCCCCGAGCACAGCCAGCCCCCTCCCAGCACCCCAAACTCTGCCCCTGAGCACAGCCAGCCCCCTCCCAGCACCCCAAACGCTGCCCCCCAGGCACAGCCAGCCCCCTCCCAGCAGCCAGACCCCAGGAAGGGGCTGGGGGCCCCAGGGGGGTCACACGTACGTAGTTGTCCCTTGCTGACCAGGTCGGGTAGAGCTGCGAGTGCAGCTGCCGCTCCTTCCGCGCCAGCTCGTAGTACTTGGCCTGCTCCTCCCGGGACAGCGAGTGCCACTGCGGGGACAGCACGCTGGGGACCCCAGAACTGCCCCGGGGACCCCCAGAGCCACGCTGGGGACCCCAGAACTGCCCCAGGAACCCCCAGAGCCATGCTGGCGACCCCAGAGTCACTCTAAGAACCCCAAAGCCAGGCTGGGAACCCCCAAACCCCCACTGGAGACCCCAGAACCAGGATGGGAGCCCCCAGATCCACGCTGGAGACCCCAGAGCCAGGATGGGAACCCCAAAACCAGGCTGAGAATCCCCAGATCCACACTGGAGACCTCAGAGCCAGGCTAGAGACCCCAAATGCACACCAGAAACACCGAATACGTGCTAGGATGCCCAGGGCTATGCTGGAGACCTCAAAGGCACACACTGGAAACCCCAGAGGTGGCTGGAATCCCCAAATCCACACTGGAGACCTTGAGCACCTGCTGCCCACCCCATGCCAGGTCAGCAGGAGCTCCCTGGGGCTCCCTGGGCCGGCAGTGCCCAGGTGGGGTCTGATCCAGGGGAGAAGTGAAAGCGGGGTCTCTGCAGTGTCCCCGGGGCCCCCCTGTACCCTCCGTCCCAGGATCTGGTTGATGGCCGCGCTCTCCTTCAGCGTGCACTCGGCCACCACCTTGGCCCTCATCTCCTTCATGTACAGCATGAAGGCGTTCAAAGGCTTCTTGATGTGCGGCTTCTTCTCCTCCTCCTTCTTCACGGCCACGGGGGATTTCCTGCCGGGGGAGCGGGACAGGGGCATCAGGGCCACGGACGCGTTTTATGGAAAATCACAGACATGTTTTATGCAAAATCCCTTCCTTAGGGTTTTTCCTCCTGAGAAGCTGAGAGGCCTCAGGAACAGAATGTAACCAATGGTTATCTGCTGCTGTGGAATGCAACAGGTGCATCTGGGATTGGCCTCATGTGGTTGTTGCTAATTAATGGCCAATCACAGTCTAGCTGTCTCAGACTCTGGTCAGACACAAGATTTTATTATCATTATTTTATATTCTTTTGTTATAATTTCTTTCTATTCTTTGCTAGCTTTCTGATGAAATTCTTTCTTCTATTCTTTTAGTATAGTTTTAACATATAATTCTAATATAATATATTAATATATAATTTATATACTATAATATTATATTACATTATAATATATTAATAAACATTACATAATACATTAGTATATTATATTAATATATAATAATATATAATATAATACATAGTATATATTATAAATAATGCAATAATATATAATACATGTTGTAATATATTAAGATATAATTTCAATATAATATATTAATTTAATTAAATTTTAAATTTAATTTTTAAATTTTTAAAATGTAAATTTAATTTTTAAAATTAAATATAATTTTTAAATTTTAATTTTTAAATTTCAATTTTTAAATTTAAAATTTAAAATTTTGAAATTTTAAATTTAATTTTTTTAAACTAAATTTACTTTTTACTTTAAATTTAATTTTTAAATTTTAATTTTTAAATTTTAATTTTTAAATTTTAATTTTAATTTATGATATATTATAACATATCATTTTGATATAATATACATCATAAAATAATACACCAGCCTTCTGAAACAGGGAGTCAAGATTCTCTCTCCTCGTCCTGGGACCCCTGCGAGCACCAACCCGGGTCAGGACCCCCAGGAGCAGCCCCTGTCCCCCCCCAGCCCCTGTCCCCACTCACGAGGTGCCGGCGGGGCTGGAGCTGGGCTGGGGGGGCTCCTGCTTGACGATGGGGGAGACGATGGTGGGGTGGGGGATGCCCGAGGGGTGCAGCCCGTGCCCGGGCGGGGGCACCACGTGCGGGGAGAAGCGGCTGGACATCAAACTGCAGGGGGGACAGACAGCAGGGGTGGGCACGGGACCCCCCAGAACTGCCCGGGTTCAGAGAGCCCCTGCCCCAACCCAGCTGGGAGCCCCGAGAACGTGCCAGAGCCCAAAACGCACACTGGAAACCCCGAAAACGTGCTGGAACCCCAAATCCACCCTAGAAACCCCAAATCCACCCCAGAAAACCCAAACCCGCCCCAGAGACCCCAAACCCGCCCCAGAGACCCCAGACCCGCCCCAGAGACCCCAGACCCGCCCCATAAGCCCAGCCCCACCTGGACATGGAGGCGTTCATGGCCAGGGCGGGGTAGGGGTGCCGGAAGCCCCCAGCAGGGATGGAGTACACGGGCTGTCCTTGCCTAAAAAACACGAATCTTTTGGGGAAAAAAGATCCTTTTCCACTTCATGGGCACCCCTGCGCTGCTCTTTCCATCTGCGGGATTCCCAAATTTTCCAGCAGCACGGAGTCCCCTCCCTTCCCACCCCAACAGGAGCTGCCCCAGCACCCCAAAACTGCCCCTGAGCACAGCCAGACCATTCCCAGCACAGCCAGCCCCTCCCAGCACCCCAAATTCTGCCCCCCAACCCCAAATTCTGCCCCCCAAGCACAGCCAGCCCCCTCCCAGCACCCCAAATTCTGCCCCTGAGCCCAAATTCTGCCCCCAAGCACAGCCAGCCCCTCCCAGCACCCCAAACTCTGTCCCCAACCCCAAATTCTGCCCCCAAGCACAGCCAGCCCCCTCCCAGCACCCCGAGCCCCCCGTCCTTACTGTGGCACGAGCCAGCCCAGCGGGGGTGGCAGCTGCCCCACGGCCCCGGGGGACAGGGGGTAGTAGGGGGGCAGCTCGGGGGGGTGCGGCGGCCGTGGGATCCCTGTGAGGGGCAGAGGGGGCAGGAGGGGGGGCTCAGAGCAGGGCCAGGGCAGCCAGGGAGCCCCCCGTGCCCCCCAGCAGCCTTCTGTGAGCAGCCCAGATCCCTGTGAGCACCCCAGACCCCTCTGAGCACCTCAGATCCCTCTGAGCACCCCAGATCCGCCCTTTGAGCACCCCAGATCCGCCCTTTGAGCACCCCAGATCCCCCCAGATCCCTCTGAGCACCCCAGATCCCCTCTTTGAGCACCCCAGATCCCCCCAGATCCCTCTGAGCACCCCAGATCCCCTCTTTGAGCACCCCAGATCTTTCCCCCACCCCCTGCTCCCCCCCAGGTGCCCCCAGCCCCATTCACCCCCAGGTGTCCCCCAGGTGCCCCAGCCCCATTCACCCCCAGGTGCCCCCAGCCCCATTCACCCCCAGGTGCCCCCAGCCCCATTCACCCCCAGGTGCCCCAGCCCCATTCACCCCCAGGTGCCCCAGCCCCATTCACCCCCAGGTGTCCCCAGCCATGCTCCCAGCCCCGCTCACCCGTTTTGGGGTCGATCTCAGGGCTCAGGTGCCCGGGGGGTGACCCGGGCGGGAAGGGTTCGCTGCTGTAGGTGATGAGCGGCGTCAGGGGGTGCATGTGATGGGCGTGCTGCACCACGGGCACCTTGTTGGACTGTGGGGAGAGCACAGGGGCAGGGCTCAGCCCATGGGAACAGCCCTGGGCAGCGGGGCAGCACAGCCAGGGCTGTCCCACCAGCCCTGAAACTGCCCCAGGGCAGTGTCCCTGCCCCAGTCATGGTGCCCCTGCCCCCCTTTGCTCTTTAAGATCCCTCCCCAGCCCAAACCACTCCCGAATCCCCCCCATGGAATGGGAGAGGGTCCCTGGCAGGGCTGGGGGTGCTGGGAACCCCCCCTGGGTCTGGGGGCTGCCCTCTCTCACCAGGTGGGCGGGTGAGGGCGAGCTCCTGTCCTTGAGCGTGGCCCCGGCCGGCACGTCCAGGAGTGGCCACTTCATCTGCAGGTACTGTGGGAGGGATGGACACTGCCCTGTGCACTGCCCCACGCAGCCCTGGCCCCAAAAAACCCGGCCCCAAAAAAACCCTGCCCCAAAAAAACCCCCTGCCCCAAAAACCACCCCAGCCCTCCAGGGACCCCACACAGCCCTGCCCCAGACACTGCACCAGGCCTGAAACAGCCCCCCAGCCCCAAAATCACCCCAGTCCTGGCCTCAAACATCCTCTGACCCCAAAACACCCCAAAACATCTCCAGTCCCAAAGCTCCTCCTGATACCAAAACACTCCCAGCCCCAAAGCACCCCCAGCCCTGAAACATCCCACTCAGCCCCAAAACATTCCTACTGCCCTCCAAAATAACCCTACCCCCAAAACATTCCCCAGCCCCAAAACTTCCCCTAATCCCAAAGTCCTCCCTAGCTCAGAAACAACCCTCTGACCCCAAAACATTCCCTGGCCTTGCCTGCACAGCCAGCCAAGGACACCCCAACCATGGGCAAAGAGGTTTTGGGGTTTTTCTCCCTTTCTGGTTAACATCGTGCTGTGACTCTGGGGTGTCTCCCTGGCACCCCAAAAAAGGGGCTTTGTGTGTGTTTGGGGGGCCAGAGGCAGCTCCCGAGGACAGCAGGAGGGAGGGAGGGAGGGTCCCTGGAGATGCCAGGGCTGCAGAATGTGGGAACGTGGCTGCAGCAGCTGCTGCAGGAATTTCCCCAGACACAAACCTGCCTGAGCCAGGGCAGCTGGAGAGAAAACCCAGCAGGAGCTTGGGGCAGCGTTAACCCTTCCAGGACCCCCACCCAGGACCCCCCTGGCACAGCACAGCCCCAGAGCTGAGGGGGATCCCTCCTGATCCCACCATTCCCACAGCACAGGGGATCCCCAAACACCTGGGTCACTGTCACCCCAGGTTCACTGTCACCTGTGGACTGGCCATGACCTGCCAGCCGTCACCTGTGGGCTCACTGTCCCCCCTGGGCTGGCTGTCACTGTCACCCCAGGCTCACTGTCCCCCATCCCTCCCTGGCATGAGGAGCTGCTCCCCAAGGGACACCTTTGCTGCTCCCTCCAAATCTGGATCATCCTCAGGGCCAGGGCAGCCAAAATGTCCCGAGAGCTCCAGGGCCACACTGGGGTGGCACTGGGGTCACCCCCCTGTCCCCAGCCCCCACACTGGGGTCACCCCCCTGTCCCCAGCCCCCACACTGGGGTCACTCCCTGTCCCCAGCCTCCTCCCACACTCCAAGCACCAGATGAGACCCTCGGTGCTCCCCCAGTTGTGTGTCCATGTCCAGGACAGAGCAGGAGGTGCCCCCCAGCTCTGAGCCCCCCAGCCCAGCCCAGAGGGGCTTTCTGGGCTGCCCTGTAGGAAGAGGAGGCGCCAGGGGATGGGGACAGCCCTGGGGGAAGCTCTGGGGATAAAAGGCTGATTCTCATTTTGGGGCCATTTCGGGAGCCTGGGGAAGGGAAAGGGAGGAACAGGGGGGACCCTTTCAAAGTACACAAAGCGAGGGGAGCTGCTGAATGGTTCAGTGGTGATGTGGAGAAATGACAAAATGACCCCCCCTCCCCTCCTCTTCCTCCCCATCCCGTGGCTCCAGCTGGGACACAGCCCCCACTGTCCCCCCACTGGGGACCCGAGCTGTGAAACAGCAGCAAAAAAAAAAATTAAAAAGAGGAAAATAGTTGAAAATCGGTCACATTCCAGAGAGATTAGAGCCAGCCCTGGGTGCTCGTTACCAGCCAATTAAAAGCAGGGGTAACTCCTTCCCTGCTGGAGCCCCCAGACCCAGGAGAGGGGGCCAGGGGATGCCCTGAGGTCCAACTGGGGGCGTTCACCAGAGGATTCCCACTCCTCCTGCTCTGCCCAGGCCCCAGCCCAGCTGTGCTGCTTCCCTGGGAAGGGGGAGAGCCCCTGGTGGGGCTGGCCCTGGGTCCCGCTGAGGGTCCTGGTGTGGCAGAACCCCAGGGCCGCAGGTCCTGGCAGCTCCACGTGCCCATGGCCCCTGTCCCAGAGGGTTTGTCCCCCTGTCCCAGGGCTCCATCACCCTGCCCTGGTCCCAGCCCCTCCTGTCCCCCTGTCCTGGCCCCTCTGCTCCCTTTTCCCCCAAAATTCATCCCAAAATCACGCCAGGCCAGACAGGACAGGCCAAGCATTGGGGCAGGAAATGGGGGTTTGTAGGATGTTTAATGGAGGCCCCCAAAATCTTTGTCCAGGTGTGGCCACTGCAGCCCCATGGCATCCCAAGATCAAGGTTTGAGCAGTGTCACTGGACTGTTTGGGAAAAAAACACCCAAATTTGGCTCCAGGAGTGACAGGGAATGGGATTTTGCAGAGAAATGGCGATGCTGGGCTCAATGCATCATCCAGTTCCTTAAAACTTTGTGTTTGGGCATAAGAAGGTGGGAAAAAAACCCCCAAATCTGCCCTGGCAGAAGGGCCTGGGGCTGCACCCAGGATGCTGCAATGGGGATTGGGGGAAGCCCCAAAATGGGGAAAAAGGGAATGGGAAAAGGAGAAAAATGGGAAAGGGGGAAAGCAGAGGGGAAAGCCGGGACCTGGCCTCTCACCCTCCTGAGGCAGGACAGGGTGCCCTTCACACCCCAACAAATCACCCAACGCCAACAACCAGGGAGCAAAGCCAGGAGCATCCCGGCCCCACAGCTGCTGCATTCCCTGGGATAACTGGGGAGGCAGAAATCCCAATTACAGCTGGATTTACAGCCCAGGCAAGGAGACATAAATCTCTCCCCCACCCCCGCCATCCCTCCGCTTCCCAGCCAAATAATCTCCTCCAGATGTTGCCCATGAGCACCAGGATGACAAATTCCAGCCAGGAGACTCCTGGGAGGGTCTCCTGCACCCCCACATCCCAGGGAGAACCCCCAAAATAGGAGTTCTTGTCCCACCAGGATTTAGGGTTTCTACAGGCTGATGTAGGGTTGATGCAGGAGACATCTCCAGGTTCCCTTCTGGCATTTTCTGGGTGACAGCAGCCAGGCAAAGGGTGTCCCAAGTGGGGACAGGGATTTTGGGGTGGGAATGAGGGTTTGGGACACCCTAACAACAGATGTTTGTCCATTCCCATAACACAGCCACAGACACCAGATGGGAAATGCCACAGGGGCTGGGGTGGGGAGGTGGGAAAAGTGGCTGGGAGATGAAAAATAAGTTAAAAAAAACCAAAAAAAACCAAACAAAAACTCAATTTGGGATGAGTTTGGAGAGGTGGGACTTGTGCTACCTCATCTCCACCCACAGATCCCACATCAACACCCTGGGGACACCTGAGGGAGAGCTGGGGCCCAGGGATGGGATGGGAATGGGATCCGTGGGATGGGATGGGATCCGTGGGATGGGATGGGATCCATGGGATGGGAATGGGATCCATGGGATGGGAATGGGATCCATGGGATGGGATCCGTGGGATCCATGGGATGGGATCCATGGGATCCGTGGGACGCTGGGGATGAGGCTGGAGCACTGCAGTGGGGACAGCCCAGGGCGGCCCTGGCCCTGCTCCTCACTGGGTGCCCCGAGCCTCCCCCACCACAGAGGACCCCAGCCCCTGCTCCCTGTCCCACAGCCAGTGGCCCCAGACCCTGCTGCTGGCCCAGGCTTTTGTCTGCACTCCCTCAATGGATCCATTCATGTCCTGCATCCTCCGGGGGATCCCAGCAGCAGCAGCAGCGGGCTCAGCCTGCCCTGGCCACCAACAGCCCTGTCCAGAGCATCCCCAGGCTGGGGGTGACACCAGCACAGCAGCCCCAGTGCTGCCCCTCCCCTGCCCTCTGCCAAGCCCTGAGCAGCACCCTCAGCATCCTCAGCATCCCCAGGGATCCCCAAGATCTCCAGGGATCCCGGGCTGAACACACAGGGGCGAAATCCCTGCCAAAAAAACACCAGAAAAAAGGCAAACCGAGGAGGGGCACATCGGCCCTCCCCCTCCTCCTCCCCACCTCCATCCCCTTTCCCCAAACTCCCAGAGACCGAACACAACACACCCGCTCCCAGTCCCGACCCTTCTTCCCTTATCCCTCCTCTTCCTCCATCCAGGATGCACCGGGCACTTCCCCCCGGGTTCCTCTTCCCTCCCGAGCTCCCGCCCGCGACTTCAAGGAAGGAAAACTAATGAAAAGCAGCTGCTGGGAATTCCAGAAGGATGATGAATGCGCCTCAGTCCCGGAACAATCCCAGGGCTGAGCAGAGGCGCCCCGAGCACTTACTTCATCGCTTTAATTTGGGAATCGTGTTAGAAAAGGAGGGAGGAGGGAGGTTCGGGGGGTGGAAACCTCCTGTAGGTCTGCAAACCCCGCCCGCGGGGTAATTAGCCGAAGAGCATAATTAAGGAGCGGGATAAAGGGGCCATTGTGTGCGGCAGCCCTGCAGAGGCTGGCAGCAGGGAAACTGAGGCACGGGGAGGGCTCGGGGCCGGGAAGGGCTGGATCAGCCCAGCAGCTGCACACAGCAACGAGGACAAGCCAAAACGTGGGGAAAAACCGGGGTTTTTCCTTAATATTTACCAGGTGGGGAAGGAAGGCGGCGCTGGTGGGGGGCAAATCCCAAATAAATGAGAAAATCCCAAATTAGCGCAGCAGGAAGGAGGAGGAACTGCCGTGGTCCCAGGATGCTGAGAGCAGGCCCTCACGCCAGAAAAATCCCCCCATTCCAACACCTCCATCCGCATCCCAGTGCCAAAATCCCTCCAGGCCCTGCCAGAGCCGCCAGCAAGACCCGCCCGGTTTTTGGAGCAGCCCTTTTCCCTGCCAAAAATCCGTATTTTAATCATTTTCCTTGGCAGCAGCGCAGTTAAGGATCTATTTTCTTTAGGAGACAGATAGGGCTCTGTATCCTCGGGAATTCATCGCAGGAGTGGCGCAAAAAAAGCCGGAATAGGTCCAGGTTATGGATTTTTCCCTCATTTATTTTGGGATCGCAGCCTGCCGAGGCGCATTAATTACACCGAGGTGCATTAATTACACCGGCACGGCGTCGGGAGAGCTGTTTGGATGGAATTCCACGCCTGAGGAAGGTTTGGATTTATTTAAATCCTCGCCTCCAGACTCGAATTCCTGGGGTTAAACTGGTTTTTTTGGGAATGGTGCCAATCCTGTGCATGGTCGCTGCTCCGTGCCTGGTTCCCATCTACTTCCCAAGCGGGAGGAAGATGCTGGGATGAGGTTTTACCCAGTATGGATCCCTCTCGTTCTGGGTTTGGGGTAAAACCCATCAGCTCCACACCATCCTGATGGAATGGATCCGGCATCGTGGCAATGGGGATTTGCATCCATCCAGCTCAGGCACATCCAGGGTATTTCCTCTCCATGCACCTTGCAGACCTTTGTGTCGTTGGGAATGATCCCAAGGAGCCAAACACAGCCTCACAGGTCCCAAATTCCTGGTTGGAATTGAGGAAAATTGGCAGAAAGGCCGCTCCAAACAATGCCATCATTAGATTCCAGCAAATTCTTTCACCATCACAGCAGAGCCCCAAAATTCTCCCTGGGCAGAAACTGCCAGGGAAGTGATCCTGGGGACCACGGAGACTTCCCAAATTCCAGATCCCAGCTGGAAGTAACCCAGGAGCAAAATGAATTCACACGGATTGAAGAGCAGGAGCATCCATCCATTGGTGCTTGGTGGGTTGGCACAGGGATGTGACTTCTTCTCCTGGTTTGGAGTGTGGGAAGGCACTGTGTAACCAGATTCCTAAACATTCCCCAGATTTCCATAGATATCCCAGATTTTGGAGCGGAGAATTGCAGAATTCCCAGTATTCCAAAGTAAGTCCTCCAGCTGTTTGGCTGTCAGATCAGCGCTGGCACTTGCAGACTCATCCATCCCCTGGATCCAACACCTTCCTGGCCACCTCCTCGGGGCACCTCCCAGCCCCGGAGATTATCTGGGGTTTGGGTTTCTTCTCCCAGAACCTTCCTTCTCCCTTCAACCCACAGCACCTGGGTGGGTGCCACGGCCTCCGGGATGGCTGCGTCCTGCAGATCAGCTCCTTCCCTCCAACACCGGGGCAAAACCAACAAGGAAACGGGGGAAGGATGTTCCCGAGGCAGGCTGTGCCTCCTGCCACCCCGGAGCTCCTCCGCGTGTCCGGGCTCATCCTGAGGATGAGGGTTTGGAGCTCGGTGCCCTCGGGCCGTGCTGCGTGTGGGGATGTGGGGCTGGATCCAGGGGGACTGGGAGGCTGCTGCCAGCACAGGGCTGGGAAACTCTGCCTGGGTGTATCCGGGTGCTGTGTCCAGCACAGGGCTGGGAAACTCTGCCTGGGTGTATCTGGGCACTGTGTCCAGCTGTGCCTGGATATATCCAGGAAGGATCAGGGTGCTGTGTCCAGCAGAGGACAGGGAAGCTGTGCCTGGATGTATCCAGAGTGAAATTGGGAGGCTGTGTCCAGCACAGGGCTGGGAAGCTGTGCCTGGGTGTATCCAGATGCTGTGTCCAGCTCCATCAAGGATTCTGTTCCCAGAGGCCGAGGTGAGGAGTGAGGAGGCTGCGCCCGTGTGGATCCAGGGTCAGATCCAGGATGCTGTGCCCAGACGGGGTCAGGGATGCCTGGAGGGATCAGGAACAGGATCCAGCAGGAGATCGATCATGTTGAGCCAGCAGGACCTGGTGTGGGGTTGAGGATGCTGCACACACAGGATCACAGGTGCTGAGCCTGGCTGGATCCAGACCTGGGCCAAGGATCCTCTGTCCTGCAGTCTCCTGTCTGATTGAGGATGCTGAGCCTTGCTGGGTCTGGGTGAGGGTCAGGGTGCTGTGCCCAGATGGGTCCAGAGCAGGACCAAGGATGCTCTGTCCTGACTCTTCTGTTTGATTGAGGATGCTCAGGGTCAGGGTGCTGTGCCCAGATGGATCCAATGTGGGCCTGGGGACACCGTGACCATGCTGGGGTCTGGCTCCCTGTGCTGCACACCGTGGGGGCTCACAGAAGGGGCTTGGTGCTGGGCACAGAGCTCTGCTGCTCTCCCGTGGCATCCAGAGCATCACGCAATCCCCCGACCCGCCCCCAGCATCCCCACACGCCCCTCACCAACCGGAGGCCCCATTCCGTCGGAATTCAGCCCAAATCCAGGCTTTCCCAAGCCCAGCCATCCCTCTGAAACATCCGGGAGGCGACACCCGCTCCAGCCCCTGTTAATTAATCCCCTTTCTGGGATTCATTAAATCATCGTTAGTGGCCGCTTGTGACGGATCCCGAGCCCAATCCCTGCTCATTATCCCGGATTCCCTGCCAGTGTTTGGCATCGCGGTCAGTCCTGCTTCATCCCCAAAACCTCCTAATCCCAGGAGTGACAAATTGGGAATACAACCTTTATCCAGCCGGGATAATTAGCTTATCTGCCCTCCCCATCCCGGGATTTGCACTTCACGGCCGCTCCAACCAGTTGCTTCCAGGAAAGCAAAAGCAGGAAAACCCTCAAAATACGGAAAACCCTCCGGGCGAACCAGCCGGGTTCCGGGATTCCGAACCATTACAAACACTGTTATCCCATGTAGGCTCCACATGGGAACGCAGTTCCCCGTGGATCCGGAGAAATAACACGCGGAAAAGCATCACCGGAGCGAGATTACACCTGGACAATCAGGAGCGAGGGGGCTCCCACTGTCAGCATCCCTCGGGACCCCCGGAGGGCTGAGAATTCCCTCCTCCCTCGGGCGGGGGCTCAGAATTCCTCCCGGGATGGCCCCGTAGGGAACACCTTGTGTTCCTAAAGCACCTTCACATCCCTCAAATCGCTTTCGGATGCTGCCCGAGAGGTTGAGCGGGATGGTTTGGGGGCCGAGGGACTCTGCCGAGGGGAGGGGGTCGCTCCCCCTCTCCCACCCCCCCCCAGTTCTCGCTCAATTTGCTTAATCACTTCTCCCCCCGCGGCCAATGTTGGCCCATTAACGGCTCTAAAACCCTTTTAAATGAGAAAAGCAGCAGCTCAGGGTCAGGTTTCGGGGCGGGTCCCCCGGAGCGAAGCCCCCCCAAACTCCCCACCCCCCTCAAAGCTCCCCCCCAAAAGGGGCGAAGTGAGCCAGAAGTAAAATAAATAAACCAAATTTCTTGAGGGTTTTTTTAGCATCAGGTGGTCGCTTTGCTGCAGGACGGGCTTGGGGGGGTCTGAGCACCCGCGAGAGGTGAGGAGAGGCTGGGGAGGGCCCGGGGGGCACTTACGGTGCGGGCTCCGCCGGGGGACAGGGCTCCGTTGGCGAGGTAGGGGCTGCCCAGCTCCGGGAGCATCAGGAAGGGGTACCCGGGGTAGGGGGGGCCCTTAAAGAAACCCCCATCCTGCTGCCGTCTGACCACTGCGGAGAGAAGGGAGGGGGGCGTCAGGGGGCGGCGGGCGGGGGCGACCCTCGGGGGATGCCCAAATCCCTTGGGGGGGGGGGGCGCGGGTTCTTCCGGGCGTCTCCGACGGAATTTTGGGGGAGTCCTTGGTTCTCGCGGAGGGTGGGGGGGGGTCCCTCGGGGGGGGCCCAAGTCGCTTGGGGGGGGTCCTTGATGTTCTCGGGGTTTCTCGATTTTCTAGGGATTCCCACTCGGGGGGCAGCTGGGTGCGCCCCTCTGGGGGTGCCCAAGCCCCTCTGGGGGGGCTTTTGCGGGATCCCCGCTGGGGAGGGGCCCGGACAGTTCCCTTGGGGGTGTCCCTGGTCCTTCTGGGGGGGTCTCGGCTGCGCGGGGCAGCCCCGGGGTGGCGGCTCCCGGTGCCGGTCACTCCCCCCCGAACGGAGCCGGTCCCGGGGGCGTCGCGCAGCCACGGGGGCACCGATCCATGCCCGGGGCCGGTTACCGGGGCGGGGACGTGGGAGGGGGGACACGGGGGAGCGGGACACGGGGGGGACACGCAAGGGGGGAGCGGGCCCCGGCCCCAGGGGGACACCGCGGGGAGGAGCGCAGGACACGGTGGGGCGGGGGGGGCACACAAGGGGTCCCGCCCGCAGCGGGGGCGGAAACAAAGAAGTTGGGAAGTGCCGGCGGGTCCCGGGGGATGCGGCGGGGAGCGGGGAGGGGGGGTCCGGTACCTTCTGCCAGAGAGTCCCGCGGCTTCTGGAAACTTTCCCGGGGCGGCGGGGGCCGCTCCGCCTGCGGGGAGAGGCGGTGAGCGGAGCGGGGCCGGGCGGGGGGCGCCTCCCCCCGGCTCCCCGCCGCCGCCCCCCGCCTCACCTCGGGGCCGGGGCCGGCCGCGGCGCCGGGGCCCCCCCGGTTCTCGGTCTCGCTGACCAGCGAGGACTTGAGCTCGTCCAGGTCCCCGTGGGCCGAGCCGCGCCCCGCGCCCTTGTCCTGCTCCTCGCCCTCGTCCTGGAAGGCGATGAGCTCGTCGGGGGCCCCCAGGTCGTCCCCCCCCGTGGGTTCCAGCTGCGGCATCGTGGGGTCCCGCCCCGGCCCCGCCGGGCCCCGCCGCCGCCACCGCCCGGAGGGTCGGGAATGCGCGGGGCGGCGGGGCGGGGAGGAGCCGGGATGCAAACCGACACCGGGGGCCGGGCAGGGGCTCGCGCCGCCCCGCCGGGCCCGCTCCGCTCCGCAAGGGTCCCGCACCGGCCCCGCACCGGCCCCGCTCGGTCCCGCCGCGACCGGGGCTCCCTGCACGTTCCGGGCCCCCCCATCCCGTCCGTGCCGCCCTCATCCCATCCGGGGCTCCCCCAGCCGGCCCGGGGTGCCCCAGCTGGGATCCCCCCGTCCCACGCAGGGTGTCCCCTCCCACCCGTGCCCCCCGTCCCGTGCGGGTGTCACCTCCCGTCCGAGGGTTCCAGTGCCCCCCATCCCACGCGGGGTGACACTCCTGACACATCTGAATGTTCTCAGCTTACTCATGGTCCCCCTCTTTCTGTCCGTGTTCCTGCCACCCCGCACCCCGCCCTGGGGTCCCCCCCATCCCTCCCTGGGTGTCCCTTCCCATCTGGGTGCCCCCATCCCACCGAGGGTGCCCCCATCCCACCCGGGGTGTCTCCATCCCACCCATGGTGCCCCCATCCCACCGCAGTGCCCCTGTCCCCCACCCCAAGGAACGCTCCGGGGCACACGCCCACCCCTCCCCACACTGGGATCCCGGTCCTGCCATGATGGGAGCCCAGCCCTCAGGACGGACATCCAAAAAAACCTTTTTCTCCTTTTTTTTTTTTTTTTTATTTTTACAGGGTGGGCTCGCTCCCGCACGGCTGGCGGGGTGGCACCACAAGGGGCTCAATCCATCATCGCCGAGGCTTTGTCTCGGTGCCATCACCCGCAGCCTGGCCGTGAACCCCAATCCCAGGCACCTCCAGCCCCCCGGGGCCAGCGGCCCCCGCCGCCCCCCGGCAGGGCAGCCCCTCGCTCTGCGCCACAAAGCTCCTTCAGTTGCTGTGCCTGAAATACTTCATGAAAAGGCTTTTGTACCGTCGGAATCGCTGGTGACCCCGGTCCCCCCTGCCCAAGATTCCCAAGGAAAAGCAGGAGGCAGCTGCGGGGGGTCGTGCCGGCTGGCCCTTCCCCGCTCCCGGCCCTCCAGATGTTTTATTGCCCTGCGTTTAATTAACATTTCCAGCCACGTGCTGAATGGGGAGCTCACATCTGCCCCTTCTTCCCGGACCGCTCCTGGTTTAGGGGCTCATGGAGTCGGGGTGTGGATGTGTCCAGGGGTCTGGGTGAGTCCCGGGATGCTAAAAAATATAAATGATCCCCTTATGCATTATTTTTGCCCGTATTTCCCGTAAATAATGTGGGATGAACCCTCGAGGTGTGAGGAGGTGGCTGGATCCCAGCAGGGCACATGTTGGGGTGAATGCCCCGTGCCACCCCGTGCACCCCAGGTGCCCCAAAACTTCAACTTCCTGTGACTTCAGAAATCATAAAAAAAGGCAGCCCTGCAGTTTTGGGGTGTTTCCCAACATTTTTATAAGTCCTACAAACATGGGAGAGGCTCCTCAGTGGGTTCCATCCATGGGGAGGTGACACCTGGTGTTCTGGGGGATCCGTGGGATGGGGGATCCGTGGGGTGCGAGGTGGCTCCATCTGACACCCCAGGACCCTCCATTGCTCCATTCTCCATCTCCCACCCCATCCCACCCCCCAGACACATTTTCCCCCTGGAACTGGGGACACGAGGCTGTCACCCCCTCTGGGGACAAACCGGGGGGCTCAGTGACCCCTGCCTCACCCTCCCGGGGCAGGGAGAGCTCGGACCCCCGTTATTTTCCCGTCCTTGGAGGTGGATGAGTCGCTCTCCCCGTGACCCCCGAGCCCGCGGGATGGCGGGGCTGAGACACCGCAGGGATTTTGGGGTAACCTCCCCCAAATCTCCCCACCCTTGCTGCTCTCCCGGCTTTAGGGAGCCCCGAATGTGGGGGAAAGCTCGAGGGGGAGAGAAGGGGGTCCATGGAGGGGCACCCCCGAGCGGGGCCAGCGGGCGATGGCAGCGGGGGAGGGCAGGGGGACAACGAGCCGCGAATGTCCCCATCACGGGGACACCTCCCAGAGACCCCCGGTCACCTCCCAGAGCCCCCCCAGAACACCCCTTCGGGAGGGCCATCACCCCGGGGCAGTGCGAGGCACAATTTTGATGATTTGGGCTAAACTGAGAAGCTGCAGGCTCCGAGGCGCCCCCCGATGTGCCCCCCCCAAGGTGGGAAATGAGGGAAATCCTCGGAAATGGCGAATTTCTGCCCCGGGGGCTGCGTCTGTCTGCTCGGAGGGGGGGGTCCTCATGTCGGGGTCTGTTATTTGGGGGGGCTCTCCCTGTCTGGATCGGTTATTTTGGGGGGGGTCTCCCTATCGGGCTCTCTGATTTTGGGGGGTCTCCTTTTCGGCGGGGGTCTGTTATTTTGGGGGGTCTCCCTATCGGGCTCTCTGATTTTGGGGGGTCTCCTTTTCGGCGGGGGTCCGTTATTTTGGGGGGCGCGCTCCGCTATTTGAGGGGCGCTCTCTCTATCAGGGGCGTGGTCTAGCAAGTGGTGGGCATGGCGTAGCGTCTTGTGGGCGTGGCTTAACGGGGTGTGGTTGTCCGGGGCGGGGCCGAGCGCTTCCGGGGCGGGGTCGGCATCACCGGGGAGACCCGGGGGCGGGGACATGGGCGGGGCGGGGCGGGGCCGTGCCAGGAGCGGGGCGGAGTCGTACCGGGGGCGGTGCCGGTATTACCGGTGGGGCGGTGCCGTGCCTGGGGGCGGTAGCGTTATTACCGGGGGCGGTACCGGTAGCTCCGGCGGGGCGGTGCCGTGCCGTGGGGCGGTGCCGGGGGCGGTGCCGGTATCACCGGCAGGGCGGTACCGGGGGCGGTCCCGGCAGTACCGGCAGGGCGGGCCCTGGGGGCGGTCCCGGGGGCGGTCCCGGTATCACCGGCGGGGCGGGGCGGGGCCGTTCTTTGGGGCGGTCCCGGGGGCGGTCCCGGTATCACCGGCGGGCGGAGCGGGCGCGGCCATGGCGCTGAACCTGGCCAAGAACGGGCGGGCGCTGCAGGAGGCCTACGGGAGCGTGGTGGCCGCTGGCAGCCGAACCGACTGGTGCGGGACCGGCGGCACCGGGGGCGGCCCCGGGGGCGGCCAGGGAGGGGATGGAGGGGGATGGATGGGGAGGGGGCGAGGGGGGAATGGGGGTGCCGGGGTGGGGGATGGGGAGGGGATGGGGGATGGGAGCGAACCGGGGATGGGCCCGGGGAGGGGGGGGAACAGGGGATCCCTGGGGGCATCAGGGGGTCCCTGGGCTGGGGGGCGGCAGGGGACAATGGGCGGGGGGATGTGGGGGGATATGGGGTGGGTGAGAGGGGTTGTGGGGGCATCAGGGGGTCCCTGGAGGAGCTGGGGGTCTCTGGGGGGCATCAGGGGATCCCCGGGGGGATCAGGGGGTCCCTGGGTGGATCAGGGGGTCCCTGGGGGTCTCTGCACTTCAGAATGTACCAGGGCTGTGAGAACACCCCAGATGAGCACTGTGCTGCCTAAAAATCCCATTTCTGCCTTAATTTTAGGGCTCTGTTCACCTATGAAGGCAACAGCAATGACCTGCGAGTGGCCGGCTCTGGAGGTGAGGATTTGGGGTACCATCCCCCTGTTTCAGGGGTCTGGGGGCTTCCCGGGCTCACCTCCCTGCACCTTCCTGAGATTTGGGGGGTTTTAGTCCCCGAGGGGGTTTTGGGGGTGCCCTTGGGGGCTGGGGGCTGTGTCTGGGGGGATTTGGAGCGAGGAACTCGGAGCAGAGCCTCTCTGCCAGCTCTGCTTCCCCTTCCCTGTCCTTTTCCTCCTTTCCAGAGGATCCCAGGTTTGGATCCTGGCTGCTCCTTGTACCCCTGGGGTGTTTAAATCCCGGATTTGGGCAGCCAGGGCTCCCTGCTCAGTGCTCCCACAGCCCCTCGTGCCCAGTTCCCTCCTTCCTGCCATTCTTGTCCGTTCGTTTTGCGTCCGGCTGCTGATTCCCACCCAGACACCCCTGCCTGGGGAGCTGAAGCCTCCAGGAAGCAGCAGCAGCACGTCCAGGCTGGGATTTGCATCCTCTCATCCCTCCCCAGCTTCTCCCCCAGTTTCCAAGAGCTTTTCCCAGCCTGTGGAAGTTCCTGGGTCTGGTGGAGCCCAGGGGTTTGGTGCTGGGGAGTTTTGTTGAGGCAGGCTCTTGTTGGGTCCCAAATGGGGTTTTTGGGGGTTTTTGGGGAGTTTTGGGGAGCTGCAGAGGGTGTGCCCCAAGCTCCTCCCAGCATTCCCTCACCCAACCAGCTTCAGGCTTCCAGCCCCCAACTTCCCTGCCGGGTTTGGAGCCAAATTTAGAGGCAAGCCGTGAATATTTAATGAGCAGGAGGAAACGATCCGGGTGGTTCTGCAGAGCAGCGTGAGCTGTGCTGGGCTCCCTGTTCCTGCCAGGGCTGATAAGGACCAGTGGCTCCTCTCCCACTCTCCAGGGCTCACGCAGCCCGGCACAGAGGAGCTGTGCTCTGGGGGATGGTTTTGGGATGAGACTGTGCATTTTTGGTGGCTTTCCTCCTTTCCTGGTGGTTTGTTGGTGTAGTGGGAGCGATCCGTTCCCTTCCCATTGTCCCTGCCTGAGCCCTGAGTGGGATTTTCCCTCTGGGATTCACTCCCAAATCCCCAGAGCAGCTCTGGGACCACTCCAGGTGGGTGTGACAGGGAGGGAGGTGCTGGGGCAGCACTTTCCCCATGGTGTGTGGCTGTCGAGGTGGTCACGACACAAAGCAGAGACTACAAAGCAGTTTCAGGTGGCAACTCTTCATTATTGAACATGGCTGACCTTTTATACACTCTCCAATTGTTTATGCTTTTTCTACTCTAACTATTGGCCACAATAAGTCAACATAACACTATTAGTGAAAAGTTACAGTGACTTCAACTAACTTTGTAAAAATACTTTGTCTGGCTGCAAAGTTTTTTATCTTTTTTTCAATTCTTCACTTCTCTCAGTCTTTTTAGTTTACAGCCTTAGAAAGAGCTTTTTATCAGCTTCTTCTTGCTTTTCAGCTCCTTCTCACTCCTTTAGCTAACAAGCTCCCCGTTAGCCCCTTCCACAGTGCTGCTCCAGCAGGACCTGCCCCGTGCCACCCTTTTGGTTCCTCCTCTACTTCCCATCTTGCAGAGCAGGAACAAGGCCCAGCCAGTTCCTCCAGCACCCCCCAGCCCCATTCCCCCTCCCTGGGGTGTTCCTGAGCGTGGTTTTGTGGGCAAAGCTGGAGCTGCCTGCTCTCACCGAGCTCCTGATGGATCAAGGCTCTGAGCAGCTCCTTCCCCTTCGCCCTCATGGGGCTGGGGTCCAGGATCTCAAACCCCTGGTGGGTTTGGGGAGGCCTGAGGAAGAGGAACGGGGTGATGAAGGCTGCTGGGGCTGGGTGGGGAATGCTCAGGTTTTGTGTTCTCAGAGCCAGCCCGGGCTGGGGGCAGCCCCACAGTTCAGGGGGAAACTTGCAAGGAGCAGGGCTGGGAGGGCTCTGGGGGGGCTCTGGCTGCTCCCCCAGGCTCAGAGCGGGCTGGGCTCACCCCTGTGCTCCCTCCCGGGGCAGAGGGGGGCCTGGAGGAGATGGTGGAGGAGCTCAACAGCGGGAAGGTGATGTACGGCTTCTGCCGCGTCCGGGATCCCAACTCGGGGCTGCCCAAATACGTCCTGGTCAACTGGGTGAGTGGGGACAGCTGGGACAGACCTGGGACAGACCTGGGGACAGGCCTGGGTGAGTGGGGACAGCCCTGGGGACAGGCCTGGGACAGGCCTGGGGATGGCTGGGACAGCCCTGGGTGAGTGGGGACAGCCCTGGGGACTGCTGGGGTGCCCAGCCTGGAGAGGAGACAGCTCTGGGGCATCTCAGAGCCCCTTGCAGTGCCTTGGGGGGCTCAGGTGGGCTGGGGAGGGGCTCAGGTGAGCTGCTGGTGTCTCCTGCAGACAGGTGAAGGTGTCAATGACGTGAGGAAAGGAGCCTGCGCCAACCACGTCAGCACTGTGGCCAACTTCCTGAAGGTCTGAGCCTGCTCTGCCCCCCCCAGTGAATGTTTTGGAGGGGAGGGACCCTCTGCCCCCATACCACCCTCAGGGACGTTTTCCTGTAGAGCCCCTTGCCCAGATGATGCCCCTGGGTGTCTCCTCCTTTTCCCTGCCCTGGGCAGGAGCTCCGGGGCAGCTGCTGGGTCTGGGGGCTCCCAGGGCGAGCCCTGAGCCCCCGCTGGCCCCTCCTGCTCAGGGGGCTCACGTCACCGTCAACGCCCGGGCAGAGGAGGACGTGGAGCCCGAGCTCATCATGGAGAAGGTGGCCAAGGCCTCGGGGGCCAACTACAGCTTCCACAAGGAGAGCAGCAAGTTCCAGGACTCAGGGCCCCAGGCCCCCGTGGTGAGCTGGGGCAGGGGGGGCTTCTGGGGACCACTTTGATCCCACGGTGGAAGGGGCACCCTGGGCATTGACCCCTCTGTGGGATGGTCAGCATGGGGAATAAAAGGGTCCAGGGGGAGCTTGGGGCCCCTTCCAGCACCTGAAGGGGTTCCAGTCCATCCAGTGCCACCCTGCCAGGGGCAGGGACACCTCCCACCGTCCCAAGGTGCTCCAAGCCCCATCCACCCTGGCCTGGGACACTCCAGGGATGGAGGAGCCACCTGTGCCAGGGCCAGCAATTCCCCGTCTTTGGCCACGTGCACATGGCTGGCCTCACCCAGCCCTCCTTTAAACAAAGCATCAGGTTATAGGAATTCTCAGGGAGGTCCCAGACTGGGCTGGTTTGTCACAAAAGGTACCAGAAAGGTGCTTTCTCTGTGTCTGCTCAGGGCTCTGTGTACCAGAAGACAAACGCCATGTCTGAGATCAAGAGGGTCAATAAGGACAATTTCTGGGCCAAAGCAGAGGTGGGTGAACGTGAGCCTCGGAGCACAGGCTGTCTGGGTTAGCTGGAGGCTGCTCTCCAGTCTTGTTCTAGTCCTGCCTGGGACCAGGGCCCAGGGAAGGGCAGAGCTGCTGCCCTGGGTGCTCCCAGAGCAGGGGCTGCAGGTGCTGCTCCAGCTCCTGTGTCTCACCTGGGCCTGGCTCTGGGCTGAATCCCAGCTCCCAGCAAACCCCAGCTGGGTGGGGAGACTGGGCTTTGGCTCTGCAGGGCTGCTTCCTGCTTCCTTCCTTGCACCTTGGGGTTTTATGGGGTTAAACAATAACGTGTGAGCTTTCCGGCTGGAGAAGTGCCCTGGGATCCACCACTAGTCCCAGGACCTGCTGTGTGTCCTGGGATATGCTGTGTCCCTTGGATCCACTGTGCCCCCCGGGATCCACCACGGGCCCCAGGACCTGCTGTGTGCCTTGGGACCCACCGTGTGTCCCCAGGCTCGTGCTGTGTGTCCCCCTAGGGATGTGCTGTGTGTCCCTGGGATGTGCCATGTCCTTGGGGTCCAGCGTGTACCCTGGGATGTGCCCTGTGCCCCTGGGACCCACCGTGTCCCCCAGACCTGCCCTGTGCCCCGGGGTGCAGAGGGCCGGGGGACTCTGGCAGCGGGACCCTCACCCCTGTGAGCCCAGTGTCCCCCAGCCCCGTGTGCCCGCAGCCCCCAGCCCCGTGTGCCCAGCGCATCCCCCAGCCCCGTGTGCCCGCAGCCCCCACCCCTGTGAGCCCAGTGTCCCCCAGCCCCGTGTGCCCGCATCCCCCAGCCCTGTTGCGCCCAGCGCATCCCTGTGTGCCCCGCATCCCCGTGCGCCCAGCGCATCCCCGTGTGCCTGCATCCCCGAGTGCCCCGCATCCCGGTGCGCCCGCATCCCCGTGCGCCCAGCGCATCCCCGAGTGCCCGCATCCCACGCTCCGCCCGTGTCCCGTGCCCGCAGAAGGACGAGCAGGAGCGGCGGCAGGAGGAGCGGCGGCGCGCGGAGCAGGAGCGGCAGCGCCTGGAGCAGGAGCGGCGGCAGCGGGAGCTGCGGGAGGCGGCGGGGCGGGAGCGGCTCTGCCAGGCCCGGGCCAGCGAGATCGAGGAGCACAAGTGAGCGGGGGTCGGGTTCACACCGGGGCGAGCCGGGCCGGTTTCTGTCTGTGATGAGCTCTTCCCAGTGCGAAAGGATAGGAAAAGTGAGGCCAGCACCACAGGCAAGCCTTCGCCTTAAGCAATGAAAACAACTGAATTACAAAAGGCCATCACACCGCACCAGGTCCGAGAAAAGGGCCAGCAAGCGTGGCAGAGCTCGGAAAATGCAAAAGGCTTAAGTCCTTTAACTCAGAGGTTCAAATCCTCTCCCTAGCTTAACCCAAACTGTCTCCATGACTAACTACCCTCTCTTAATCAACCTCATCATAGCCCTCTCCTATGCCAATCCAATATTAATTGCAGTAGCCTTCCTTACGCTAGTAGGAAGCAGAATCAGAGCCTGCCCTGCCCTCCAGGGTGCCCAGGGTGTGCTGGTTTTATCATTTACTAGGAACTAGTATTTAAATTCCATTTTACGCATCCATTTTTTTTATCTTGACATTTAAAATTTTTTTTTGTCAAATAGTTAAACCATATATCCCTACTTTATCCAAATAATTTGTCATCAATACACTTTCAATTAACCCTCCTCTGTATTTCCTGGTATCAAAAACAATGACCAGCTGTCATCCTCACTCCACAACCACCCCCAAACAAACATAGAATTAACCCCAGAACTAACGCCCCCCCCAAAAAAAACCCAAACAAAAATACAAACCATGATGATAAATCATCAACCAGTCACCCACCACCAAATTTTATGTTCTTGTAGCTTATAAAAAGCATGACACTGAAGATGTCAAGATGGCTGCCACACACACCCAAGGACAAAAGACTTAGTCTAACCTCACTGTTAGTTTTAGCTAGGTATATATATCCTGTGCGTTTCCCATGCTGGGATTCCTGCCGGAAATCTCCTTTAAGGGGACAGATTTGAGGGGATCCTGATGCAGCTGTGCAGGGAGCATCTCCCTGGCTGCTCCAGCATCACCCTGAGCCTCCCTGCCCATGGATCCCCCCCAGGACTCTCCTGGTTTTGCTCCCCAAACTCTTGCCTGGCACCCATGGCCCTGTTTTTGGGGTGTCAGAGCTCCGGGGAGCTCCAGCCCCAGAGGATGACTCCAGGGAAACCCACCCAGCTCCCGTATAAGTTTCTCATGTCCCTGTCCCCAAGGAGGAGATTTCCCTGGAATGCTCCCAGTGCTGAGAGGTGGCCTGCACGGGCTATTCCTGGGGCTGGGGTGGTGGGGCGAGGTCTCAAATGCTCCTTTTTAACCCATTTGTCCCCACAGGAGGCTCCAGCAGCAGCAGGAGGCTGAGAGCAGGGACAGGGAGCAGCAGCAGTGGGTGAGCTCTGTGCTGGCCCAGGCGGGGTTTGCCCAGGGTGGAGGGCACAGGGCGAGTGGAAACGGCCCCCCAGGTTTCACAGGGGGGGTTTAAGTTGGGTATTGGGGGAATTCCTTCATGGGAAGGGCTGAGCAGCCCTGGCACAGCTGCCCAGGGCAGAGTCCCCGTCCCTGGGGGATGTCACGGCTGTGGGGATGTGGCACCTGGGACACGGGGCAGTGGTGGCTGTGGCAGTGCTGGGGAGCACCGGGGCTCTGCTCGCAGGGCTTTTCCCACCCAAAATCATTCCCTGGCCCCGTGGCACCAAGCCCAGAATGCCCACATCTTCCTCGCAGACCCAGGGTTCCTCCTCCTCCTCCTCCTCCCCGCAGTGCAGCTCCCTGGGGCCCGAGGGGGGGCAGGAGGGCTGGATGGGGGGCAGGAGGGCCCGAGGGGGGCAGGAGGGCCCGAGGGGGGCAGGAGGCTCTGGCGGGGCTGGCTGTGTCCCCAGCCCTGTCCCTGTCCCCATGCCCTGTGCAGAAGGAGCGCGCCGAGGAGGATGAGGCGCGCAGCCGGGGCGTCAGGAGGAGCCAGTCGGTGGAGAAAGCCCAGGTGAGGAACTGCCCTGTCCCTGGGGCAGGGGGGGCTCTCTGGGGCCTGCCCCGTGTTCCTGAGCCCTGACTGACCCCGGGCCCCCCTCCCTGGGCAGGAGGCGGCCACGCTGATCGCACAGAGAGCCGTGAACCCCCGAGACATCTTCAAACAGAGGGAGAGAGCGGGGCCGGGGGACACGGGGCTGCCAGCACAGCCAGGTATGGCCTGGGACACTGCAAGGGGCTGGGGACAGGGCAGGGGCTGGGGACACAGCCAGGGGACACTGCAAGGGGCTGGGGACACTGCAAGGGGCTGGGGACACTGCAAGGGGCTGGGGGCAGTCCCAGGCCCCCCCGGGTCCCTCTGCTCGAGGAGGGGTCCCAGTGGCACAGCGATATTGAGGGGCCACTGCTGTTCTCTGCTGGGCTGCGTCCAGCCCCAGCCAAGTTTTGATCACAAAGACAGATCAGATTTCCAAACTCCGATTCCCCTTCTGAGCCTTGAAGTTTGTTGTTTTTATTTTTTTTTTAATTAGGGTTCAATCTAGTGATGTTCAATTAACATCAGGAAACCATCATTATTGCAATCTATCCCCACTGAATGAAATTTCACCCAGATTTTTGCACTGCCCCAGCCAGGCAGAGCCTGGTGCTGTCAGCAGGGCCTGATCTGATCTCTGAGACAGAAATCAGGAAGTTTGCAGGGCAGAGCTGAGGAAGTGGCTGTGACTCGTGACACCTCCTCCTCAGCCCAGCCCCCTCCAAAGCACCTTGAATTGATCAGAACAATCACTTTCACTTGGTGACAGGAGCAGGGATCCTGTTCCTTGGGCAGGCACGCCCTGGGTGGGAGAGGAGAGGATGCCACGCTGGGAAAGTGTCTTTTTTGATGGTTTTGATGGTTGAAAATGCCTTTTTGATCATGACTTTGAGGTGTTTCATGGAGGAAAGGCAGATAAATGCCCTGGAGTTGATTAGAGATAAGGGTAGGCAGGAGTCCTGGTGCTGGTAGGGCTGGTCTAGGAATTCTGCTCAGCTTTTTGTTGGTTTGGATGTGGAGATGAGGAGATAGCAGCCCAGTTACCTCCTGCCACAGGAAATGCACTGGCAGAAACCAGTTTGCATCATCCCCTCCCAGTCTGGTGTCTGTGGCCTTCCATGTGCTCCCAGAGCCACCACGGAGAGCCAGAGGCTCCAGCTCTCCCTCCTCCCCAAAAATAAATTTATTCATTCATTCATTTAATTTTTAAATTTCCCCTTGGCTCCTGCTGCAACCAGTTGCCAAACCTGTTTCCCACAGCCAGGGTTGGAGCTGGAAAATCCTGCTTGGGAGGGTGAGGCAGCAGCGTGGGGGTGCCGAGGGGGCTGGGAGCCCCTGAGCAGCCCCTTCCCCTCTCTGTGGGTGCCAGGCAGTCTGGGGGTCCCTCCCTGAGCAGCCCCTGCTCTCCCCTCAGGCAAGCTGAGCAGCCCGTTCCTGCAGAAGGAGCTGGACCCCAGCCCTGCCTCCCCCAGCAGGAATGCCTGGGGGTCCCCCCCGGCCTCCCCAGGCCCTGCAGCAGGTTGGTGCTTGGCTCCCTGCTCTCCCCAGGGCTTTCCCCCTCCTCTTCCCACTGCATTTCTCACAAATTTGGGCACTGCTTGGAGATCCCGTTTGGGCTCTGCCTGCAGCCAGGGCTGAGGGTGGTGCTGAGGATGAGGATGGTTCCTGCCTGTCCTCAGCTGAGGGTGCCAAGGCCAGGCTGGGCACTGGGGTTTGGAGCACCTGGGGCAGGCACCGGGGGTGTCCCTGCCCTGGCACTGGGGTGTCCCTGCCCTGGCACCGGGGGTGTCCCTGCCCTGGCACCGGGGGTGTCCCTGCCCTGGCACCGGGGTGTCCCTGCCCTGGCACTGGGGTGTCCCTGCCCTGGCACCGGGGGTGTCCCTGCCCTGGCACCGGGAGTGTCCCTGCCCTGGCACCAGGGTGTCCCTGCCCTGGCACTGAGGTGTCCCTGCCCTGGCACCAGGGTGTCCCTGCCCTGGCACTGCCCACTGCTCTGAGCAGGAATTGGTTCCAGGGCAGGGCTGGCTGTGCCCAGAGCTCTCCCCGTGTGCTGCGGGTGGCACTGAGGGCTGGCCCTGTCCCCAGATCACAGAGGCACAGGTTGGTGGGGCTGGGCTGGGGTCTCAGAGAGCCCCCAGCTCCCCAGCGGGGCCGTGCTGGGCTCCGGCCCGCTGTCCCCAGGCCACTGTCGCCACTAGATGCTGCTCTTGGCCAGGCTCTGCTCCGGCCCCTCCCTCCATGGCAATGATGCATCCTGAGCCCGTTTATCCCTCCCCCGCCGGGGTGGATCTGTCCTTTGTCCTCTCCGCTGCTCCCCAGACCCCTCCTCGCTCCATCCCTGGCTGGGCAGGGGTCCGGGGACCCCAGGCAGGGGAAGGGACAGGGGCTGGCCCCGGTGACCGAGCCCTGGTTCCTCCTCAGGACGAGACTCTGGGTACAACTCTGGTGTGCCGGGCTCCCACGGGGAGGAGAACCTGTACGAGGAGCCCCCCGAGCCCTCGGCCATCTACGAGGAGCCCCCCCAGGTGAGTCTGGGGGCCCCGGTCTGGGTGGGGGGAGTGTGGCTTGTCCCATCCCTGGGGTGGGCTGGAACTGAAATCTGAGCTGAAATCACTGGAGATGGTGGAACCCCAGAGCTCAGGGGTGCTCAGGGTGTGCCTGTGTGGCAGAGGGTGCTGCTGTGTCCCTTCCCAGTGCTCCCAGTTGAGCCACTGGTGCTGAGTCCCTGGCACCCCCTGCACCCCAGGGCTGCTCCAGCTGCTGTCAGTGCCACTTCCCAGAGCCAGTGTGGGGACAGGATTCATCTCAGCCTCCTTTCTCCTGCTTCCCTGCCCCTCTGGGCCATCCCAGCTGCTCCTGGTGCACTCCAGGGGCTCCTCCTGGGGTTGTGCTGTGCTGCCCCTCTGGTTTGTTCCGTGCTCCCCAAACCATCAGCATTCCAAGCGTTTTCTTGTTCTGGAGCTTGTCAGGGGGTGTCCAGCAGGTTCCAAAGGATCCCAGAGGAGATGGGCTCAGTGCTCCCCTCGGCCTTTCCTGGGGAAAGCAAACCTCAGCCAGCTCAGGCTCTGGCAGAAAGGTTTCAGAAGCTGGAGCTTGTCTGTTGGGGGATGAGCCTCTGTCTGCAGCAGGGATCCTGTGGGGTTTTCTGCCCCTGGTGTTTCCACTGGGGTGAGATCCCAAGGGGCAGGGATGGTGTTGAGCCCCGTGGCCACCTTGGCTCTTGGGCTCAGAGCTGCTTTGCTCCCGTGGCACAGCTTCCCTGGAGCCCAGGTTTTACTCCAGAGGGCACCCAGGCCCTCCAGCCCCAGCTCCCCAGGCCTGGGGGGGCTGATGGACGTTGCTGGGCACTCCTGTTCTCTCCCCTGCTGCTGATCCCTGCTCTCCTCTCCCTCCTGAAGGAGCAAGCCGACGATGCCAAGTACGGCTACAGAGTGGAGTACCAGGAGCCCCCGGACCTGGCGGGGAAGGGGCTCTGTGCCCGGGCACTCTATGACTACCAAGCTGGTGAGGCCCTCTGAGCCACTGCTGCCCTTGTCCCCAGTCCCTCTCCAGCGCTCTTGGAGCCCCTCCAGGCCCTGGGAGGGTCTCCCTGGAGCTTTCCCTGCCCCAGGGGAACATTCCCAGCTCTCCCAGAGGGGCTCCAGCCCCGGGGCAGCTCCACATCCCTGGGACCCCGGGGCTGGGGTGGCTCAGGTGCTCTGACTCCACTGGCCCCTGTGTCCCCTTGCAGCTGATGACACCGAGATCTCCTTTGACCCCGAGAACATCATCACCAACATCGAGATGATCGACGAGGGCTGGTGGCGCGGCTTCGGCCCCGACGGCCACTTTGGGATGTTCCCCGCCAACTACGTGGAGCTGATCGAGTAGGGGGCTGCTGGGGGCCTGCTGGGGGGCCCGAGACCCCCGGGGCTGCTCCAGACCCCGAGCCCACCCAGCTCCTGCCTGGCTCTTCCAGCGACACGTGGCTTTTTCTTCTTTATTTCTCTCTCTCTCTCTCTCTCTCTCAGTGAAGTGCCATTCCCCAGTCCCTCGGCAGTGGAGCTGCCCCCTGTCGCCCCCAGCTGCCCTTGGGTGGGGGGAGGAAGGGTCCCATCCCACCCTGAGCCCTCCTCCCTCGGCTCTGGGGTGTGACAAATCCCTCACGGGAATTTTCAGGGAACAAATTAAAAAATTACCTCCCCCCTGTGCTCCCTCCCTGCCTCCCTCCCCGAGACCTTGGACCTGCCACACTGGCCTTCCCCAAGCTCATTTCATTGGAGAAGCTCATCGGAGTAATTCTGGGGTCCTGCAGGGTCTGACATGAGCAGGAGCGGTGAATCCTGGCCCTGCTCCCCAGCAGCACCCTGAGCTCACCATGTGTGATCATCCTGTGTTCTCCTCCCTGCTCTCCCCCTGTTCCCTCACCCCAAACCTGCTCTGGGATTTGAACTGGGAGTGAAAAACCTCCCCTCCAGCCTGGCCAGGCGCGTGGGACCCCCTCCGCACCCCAAGCTCACTGTGAACAAGGAAAAGCCCAGCCCAGCCCCTCCCTTTGGAGTTTCCTGCCCTGCTGTCACTTTAGGAACAAAAGGAGAGAAAGGCTTGGGGGGTCCCAGCTCAGCCCCCGCTCTGCAGGTGCTGGGGGCCATGGTGGCTTCTCTGAGTCCCTCCCCAGCTCCTTCTCCTCCCTGCTGCCCCCGGGCCCTCCCCAGCGTCAATAAAAGGGCTTTTCTTTGGTGATGGGTGCATCAGGCTCCTGCTGGGGACTGGGGAGGAGTGCAGGGGTTTGGGACTCACTGGGGAGGTGCAGGGGGGGCCCGGCGTTGCTGGGCAGTGAGTCACGGCCGGGGGGGCCCGTGCATGCGGCGGGGCCGAGCTGCCACGTGGCCCTGCCACCAGCGGGGCCCGGGGAGCCTGCGGGGCCGGCACGGGGGGGGACACCCGCGACACCCCCGGGCACCACCGGGGAGCGCCCAGCCCGGCCTGAGCCCCAGCCCTGCCGGCGGGGCGGTCACGCGTGTGTCATGTGTGTGCAGAGGGAGCCCCGGGCACTGCCAGGGTGCGCCGGGCCCCTGGGCCCTGTGTCACCCGTGTGGGGCGAGATCCCATGTGCAGTGTATGGCCTGTGTGTGGGATCTCATGTTCTGTGTGTGTGTATGTGATCCCATGTGTGACCTGCGTGTGGGATCTCATGTTGTGTGTGTGTGTATGTGATCCCACGTGTGTGTGTATGTGATCCCATGTGTGATCTGTGTGTGGGATCTCATGTTCTGTGTGTGTACAGGGGGTGCAGGGGGTGCCGAGTTTAGGGGCACAGGGGTTTGGAGGCACAGACGCCAGGCACTGCTGTGTATGTGGGTATGGGGGCACGGGGGCACAGCTGGTGCCGGGTTTGGGAGCACAGGGGGTGCTGGGTACAGGGACACGGGGGTTTGGGGGCACAGGCCTACAGGCAGTGCCGTGTATGGGGGTACAGGGACACGGGGGTTTGGGGGCACAGGCCTACAGGCAGTGCCAAGTGCCCACGGTGCCGATGCCAGCCCCGGGGCCCGGCCCTTTCACGGCCCGTGGGGCCGGGCTGGTGGCACCGGTGTCCTGCCGGTCCCCAGGCCGTGTGAGCGCTGATGCAGCGTCAGCTCCCGCGAGCCGGGCCCCGCACGTCGCCGGTGTGGGCTCGGTACCGGTCCCGGGCAGTCCCGGTGCTGATCCCGGTGCCGGTCCCAGTCCCGCTGCCAGTCCCGGTGCCGTTGCGGGTTCCCGACAGTCCCGGTCCCGTTCAGTGCCGGTGCCAGCGCGGGATCCGTGCGGGCTCCCGGCAGTCCCGGTGCCAGTCCCGGTGTCGGTGCCCGTCCCGTCCGGTGCCATCCCGGTCCCGTTCAGCGCCGGTGCCGAGCGGGTCCCGCCCCCGGCCGAGCGCCGCCCCCCGCCCGCCCTCGCGGGGCTCTCGGGGCTCTCCGGTACCGGGGCCGGTGCGCGGCGCGATGGTCCCGGCGGGGCCGCCCCGCTCCTGCCTGCTGCTGACGGCCGCGCTGCTGCCGCTGCTGCCGGTACCGGCACCGGGAGCGGCCCCGGGGCCCCCCGCGCTCACCGACGCCGAGATCGAGGAGTTCCTGCGGGGCTTCCTCGCACCCGGGGACGGCGGGGACCGGGACCGGGACGGGGACGATACCGAGCTGGGCTTCGGCACCGACCTCAGCACCGGCACCGGCACCGGCACGGGTGAGTGATGGGCACCGGGATCCCGGGAACGGGACGGGGCTCCCCCGGGCCGGGCCCGCCCCGCTCACCCCGCTCGGCCGCCGCTCCCCCTCCTGTCCCCGCAGGCGCTCCGGGGTCGCTGCCGGAGCCGGAGAAACCCAGGAAGGGGAAGAAGGAAAAGCCCCCCAAGAAACCCAAGGAGAGACCCCGGGGCCCCAAAAAGGACAAGGACAAGGACAAGGAGCGGGGCAAGAACAAACCCCCCAAGAAACCCAAGGAGAAGCCACCAAAAGGCTCAGAAAACCCAGCAAAAAGCTCAGAAAAAAACCCAAAAGGCTCAGAAAAAACCTCAAAGGGCTCAGAAAAAACCCCAAAAGGCTCCGAAAAGCCCCCAAAAGGCTCTGAAAAGCCCCCAAAAGGCTCCAAAAAGCCCAAGGAGAAGCCACCCAAGGCCACTAAACCCTCTGGCAAGAAGCCACCAGTGGCACCGAGCCCCCCCACTATCCAACAGCCCTCGCAGGGCAAGGAGGATGGAGAGATACCCGAGTTCCTGGAGCCTTCTCACAAGGAGGAGGAGGAGGAGGAGGATGGAGGTGTCCGAGGTGAGTTTTTGGGGCACCCATCTCGCCCCTGGTAGGGTTGGGGGTCTCAGCCCAGCAGAGCTTCACCCACATCCTGGCAGCAGCCCACAGCTGGCCGGGCTCTGTCCCCCTGGGTTTCCCCTCTGTCCCCCCACTTTCCTTCCCACTGTGGGGCTGGGGGGCCAGGACAGGGCCTGGGGAGGCCGTGCCAGCCCCTCACTCTGTCCCTGTCCCCAGCAGAACTGGAGGAGCCCCCAGAGAAGCGCTGGGGGCCGGGCCGGGAGGACTGGAGCCCTGAGCCAGGTGAGTGCCCAGCCCCAGGGCCACCACCCTGTGTCCTGGGGACACTCCTCTGCAGGCCAGGGCCACCACTCTGCACACTGGGGCTATCTCCTTGTGTTGGGACTCCTTCCCTGTCACCAAGTGCCACCTTCCTGCACCCCAATGTCACATCCCATCTCCCCAGGGCCATGCCCCTGCAACACGGGCCACCTCCCTGTCCCCAAATGCCACCTTCCTGCACCCCTGTGTCACCTTCCTTTATCCCAGCACCATCTCCCTGCACCCAGTGCCATCCCCTGTGAGCCCCAGGGCCACCTCCCTCCACTCGGGGCTTCCCTCCCGTTCTCAGGTGCCACCTCCCTGCTGTCCCCTGCCTCACCCTCTGTGTCCCTTCTCCCCAGAGGTCCCCGAGGAGCCGGAGCCCCCCACCCTGGACTACAACGAGCAGCTGGAGCGGGAGGACTACGAGGACTGTAGGGAGCTGGGCTGGCGCCAGGGGCACTGAGGGCACTGGGCTCGTCCCCCTGCTCTCAGCACACTCCAGTGCCACCCTCTGTGTCCCCAGTCGAGTTCATCCGGCGGCAGCAGAAGCCCCCCAAGCCCCCGGGCAGGAGGAGACCCGAGCGGGTGTGGCCCCAGCCCGAGGAGACACGTACGTGGGAGGGGGGGCACGGGGCTGGCACCCCTCAGGGTGGCCCTGGGGACGGTCCCCAGCCTTGGGTGACATTGGGGACAGTCCCCAGCCTCGGGAACCCAGGGAAGCAGAACTTTGGGGCAGCTGGAGCTGGGGTGGATGTGGGGACAGTGTAAGGGGTGCAGGGACCCTGTAGGGGTGTGAGGGTCTCTTGGTGGCACGGGGGTCCTGTGGGGACATAGAGGGGTCCTGTAGGGACACAGAGAACCCTGCAGGGACATGGGGACCCTGTGGGGACACAGAGGGAGCCCTGCAGGGACATGGGGACCCTGTGGGGACACAGAGGGAGCCCTGCAGGGACATGGGGCTCCTCTGGGGCCCTCGCTGCCTCCCCATCTCCAGCACAGCCCCTCTCCCCCCTCCCAGCAGAGCCCGAGGAGCCCCCCCCGCGCCCCCCCCCGCAGCCCCTCCCGCCGCCCCCCCTGCCCGGCCCCGTGACCGAGGGCGACTACGGCGAGGGCTTCGAGCCCCCGGACTACGACGACTGTGAGTGAACGGGGAGGGACGGGGAGCCCCAACACCCCCATCCCTGCCCCCCGTCTCCAGAAGGCTGCCCAGCCCCCCCTGTGCCCCCCAGGGTCCTACGGGCTGCCCCCCCCCACCAAGCCCCACGAGCACCCGGACAAGGAGGACGGGATGGAGACGGACGAGGAGAAAATCAGAGCCTGTGAGAGGGGTGGAGGGGGGGACATGTGGGTCCCAGGGTCAATGGCAGAGCCACAGGGAGGGTGGCATGTCCCTGGGCTGGGTTCCGTCCCCATGGTGGGTGTCAAATCCCCACGGTGGGTGGCACATCGCCAGGGCAGGTGGCACGTCACCAGGGTGGGTCACGTGTCCCATGGTCGGTGGCATGTCCCTGAGACAAGTGAGACACCTGCGTGGTGAGTGTCACCTCCCTGGGGTGGATGTCTCCTCGCCAGGGTGGGTGTCATGTCTTCAGGGGTGGTGGCACATCCCTGGGGTGGGTGGCATGTCCCTGGGACTCGTGTAACCTCCCCAACAGCGAAGCCCAAGAAAGAGGAGGAGGAGGAGGAGGAGCGCTGGGCAGAGGAGAAGGGCCAGGACCGCAAAGGTGGGTGCTAACCCCCATTCCTGTCCCCTCACACCCAAAGGTGAGTGCCAGTCCCCCATTCCTGTCCCCTCACACCTGTCCCCGTCCCTGCCCCCTCACTGTGCCTTCTCCTTTGCCAGGAAAACCCAAAAAACCAGGAGGAAAGAAGTGGGATCCAGATGAGGAGGAATGGGCCCCTCCAGCAGAGAAGAAAAGTGAGCGTCCCCATTGCTGGGGTGACAGGGACACCCTGCTGGGGGGGATGAGCCCCTCACCCCCTGCTGTCCCCAGGGTGTCCCCCAATCGGGCTGGAGTCCCACCGCATCGAGGACGACCAGATCCTGGCCTCGTCCATGCTGCGCCACGGGCTGGGCGCCCAGCGCGGCCGCCTCAACATGCAGGTGAGGGTCACCCCCAGTGCCCACCCCATGGTCACAGTGACACCCCCCTGCCCACGCCCCCTCCCTCTCCCCAGGCGGGCCCCAACGAGGAGGATTTCTTCGACGGCGCGTGGTGCGCGGAGGACGACAGCCGCGCGCACTGGCTGGAGGTGGACACGCGCCGCATCACGCTGTTCACCGGGGTCATCACCCAGGGCCGCGACTCCCAGATCCAGTACGGCCACCTGGGGCTGCAGCCGGGGACCTGGGGGGGGCAGCAGCGCGGGGACCCCCGTCCCAACCTGTCCCTGTCCTCCCACAGCGATGACTTTGTCACCAGCTTCTACGTGGGCTTCAGCAACGACAGCCAGCACTGGGTGATGTACAGCAACGGCTACGAGGAGATGGTGGGGACTGTTCTGGGTGGGTGGCGGGGCAAACATGGGGAGAGACCCTCTGGGGTACATCTCTCCCTCCTGGCAGATGTTTTATGGCAATGTGGACAAGGACACGCCGGTGCTGAGCGAGTTCCCCGAGCCCATGGTGGCCCGCTACATCCGCATCTACCCCCAGCGCTGGAACGGGAGCCTCTGCCTGCGCCTCGAGGTCCTGGGCTGTCCCCTCTCGGGTAACAGTCACCCCAAAGCAGCCTGGGGGCCACGGGGGTGGGACCTCTGCAGCCATCCCCCGCTGCTCTGTCCCTGTCCCCTCCACAGCTGTCAGCAGCTACTACAGCCAGCAGAACGAGGTGACCTCCACGGACAACCTGGACTTCCGACACCACTCCTACAAGGACATGAGGCAGGTAGGCACTGCTGGGGGCTGGGATCCTCTGTAGGGGATGGGACACCCATGGTGGTGGGATCCTCCATGAGGAGTTGGCACATCTTTGGGGCACGGCATTCTCTGTGGTTGTGGGCACTTCCATGGTGGTGAGCATCTTCATAGGGTGGGACCCTCCATGGGCGTGGGATTCTCTGCAGGGTGTGGGCTCGTTCCCCCAAGCACTGCCCCATGTCTCCCCACCCTGCAGCTGATGAAGGTGGTGAATGAGGAGTGTCCCACCATCACCCGCATCTACAACATTGGCAAGAGCTCACGGGGGCTGAAGATCTATGCCATGGAGATCTCTGACAACCCGGGCGAGCACGAGACGGGTGAGGGAGGTGTGAGGGACCGGGGCCCCCAGCCACGGTGCCGGGTGTTTGCTGACCCTGCTGGGCCCCTCCAGGTGAGCCCGAGTTCCGCTACACGGCGGGGCTGCACGGCAACGAGGCGCTGGGCCGGGAGCTGCTGCTGCTGCTGATGCAGTTCCTGTGCAAGGAGTACCAGGACGGGAATCCCCGCGTGCGGGGCCTGGTCAGCGACACCCGCATCCACCTCGTCCCCTCCCTCAACCCCGACGGCTACGAGCTGGCCCACGAGGCGGTGAGGGGGCCATGGGGCAGTGGGATGGGGCAGGGGAGCAGCAGGGGAGGATTTGGGGTGCTGGGGTGGGCTGGGTGGCTGTGGAGCAGTGGGATGGGATGGAATGGGATGGGATGGGATGGCAAAGCAGTAGGATGCAGCCCTCATGGCACACCACTGCCCTGGGCTGGCTGCAGGGCTCCAGGCTGGGCACCTGAGATGTGTCAGGGAAGGGGATGGGACCTGGAGCAGTGGGATGGGACACAGGTGGTGGCACACAGCCCTCCTGGACTCACCAGTGTCCTGGGCTGCCCGCAGGGCTCCGAACTGGGCAACTGGGCACTGGGTCACTGGACAGAGGAGGGCTTTGACCTCTTTGAGAATTTCCCCGACCTGGCCTCGGCGCTGTGGGCAGCCGAGGAGAGGCGGCTGGTGCCCCACCAGTTCCCCAACCACCACATCCCCATCCCGGAGCACTACCTGTCCGAGGACGCGGCGGTGAGTGCGGCACAGGGCACAGGGGCGGGGACAGGGCGGCAGGGGGTGACACCTCATGCCCCGTGCCTGCCTCACAGGTGGCAGTGGAGACACGGGCTGTCATGGCATGGATGGACAAGAACCCCTTCGTGCTGGGAGCCAACCTGCAGGGCGGGGAGAAGCTGGTGTCCTTCCCCTTCGACACGGCCCGGCCCAGCCCCCCGACACCCGCAGCTGCCCCCCGCCCGCTGGACTACGAGGACGAGCGGCCTGAGCTGCAGGAGACCCCCGACCACGCCGTGTTCCGCTGGCTCGCCATCTCCTACGCCTCGGCACACCTGAGCATGGCCGAGACCTTCCGCGGGGGCTGCCACGCGCAGGACGTCACCGACGCCATGGGCATCGTGCAGGGCGCCAAGTGGCGGCCCCGGGCTGGCAGTGAGTTGGGGACAGGGGCCTGGCTGCCCCCAACCCGGCCACTGGCAGGTGAGCGAGGGGCTGGGCGGGTGTGTCTGTGCTCTTGCAGGTATGAATGACTTCAGCTACCTGCACACCAACTGCCTGGAGCTCTCCGTTTACCTGGGCTGTGACAAGTTCCCACATGAGAGCGAGCTGCAGCAGGAGTGGGAGAACAACAAGGAGTCTCTGCTCACCTTCATGGAGCAGGTGTGTAGTGGGGCATGACCACAGCTGCCCCAGATGTCCCACGCAGTCCCACTCATCCCTCTCCCTCACTCAGACCCACCGGGGAATCAAGGGCGTGGTGACAGACCAGCAGGGAGAGCCCATTGCCAACGCCACCATTGTGGTGGGGGGCATCAACCACAATGTCAGGACAGGTAGGTGCTGTGAGGAGCTGGCAGGGCGCTGGCAGCACCGTGGCACCCCCAGCCCACCCGCTGCCCCCCAATTGCAGCCAGCGGCGGGGACTACTGGCGCATCCTGAACCCGGGCGAGTACCGCGTGTCGGCGCGGGCCGAGGGCTACAACCCCAGCGTCAAGACCTGCCATGTCCTCTACGACATCGGGGCCACCCAGTGCAACTTCGTCCTGTCCCGCTCCAACTGGAAGCGCATCCGGGAGATCATGGCCATGAACGGGAACCGGCCGATCCGCCGCGTGGTGCCGGGCCGGCCCATGACGCCCCGCGAGCGGCTGCGCCTGCGGCTGCGCCTGCGGCACCGCATGCGGCTGCGGGAGCAGCTGCGGCTGCGGCGCCTCAACGCCACCACCACCACCACCGGCAGCCCCACGGGCCCCCCCAGCACCGCCCTGCCCTTCCCCTTCAGCAGCACGGCCTACATGCCCTGGAGCCAGGAGCCACCCACTGCCGGCACCTGGGAGACGGACACCGAGACAGAGGTGGTCACCGAGCTGGTGACAGAGATGGAGGGCTGGGAGCTGCACACGGGCACGGCGCAGCCCCTCACCACAGCCGAGACCTACACCATCAACTTTGGGGACTAGGGACACTGCAGTGACCCCTCACTGCTCCAAGCCACGGTCGGACGCTTTGGCATCCGCTTCCAACACCTTCCCTGAGCCCAGGCAGCTGCTCCAGGTGGGCTCCAGCCCCTCACCTCGCTGCTTCCAAGGACTGCAGGCATTGTTGCCAACAGCTGGCTGCTGTCAGGGACATGCTACCCCATCCCTCGGAGCTGGGCAGTGCCAGCCCACTGCCCGTGTCCCAGTGGGGTGGCAGGGTGGTACTGCTCTCCTGGGCAGGGCCCATGGAGGCGGGCACAGCCTTTCTCCCCTCCATACAGTTTTTGTTACACAAATAAATCAAGTTATATTGATATGAACATCTGGTCCCTCCAGTGCTTCCCCAGCTCTGTTGCCCCTCCCAGACAACAGAGAACGACAGTGGGTGCCAGGAGCCCTTGAGCGGTGGGGGCTTGTGCAGTCTGTGCCCTCCCTGTGGTCAGTGTCCAACTTCCATGTCCCCGTCCTCAGCGTCAGCCCCGAAGCTGGAGAAGGTGATGGGCTGGCAGCTGAGGTCGCGCAGGTTGACGAGGCAGGCGGTCTGTGTGGCGCTGAAGTCCGGCACCATCACCAGCAGCACCCGCTGCCCCTCCTTCCCTGCAAGCACAGGTGGGTGTCAGGCAGAAGAGCCCCCCGGCAGCCCTAGGAGGGTCTGGGGGTGCTGTGAGACCCACCTTGGAGCAGCTTGGACTGGAAGCGGGGCGCGTTGCCACAGAAGTAGACGTGAGGGCACTCGGTGAGGATAAACGGGTCGGATTTGTAGAACGGGTAACAGCCTGGGGAAGATGGGAATTAGGGGGCAGCCCCTGGCAAAGCCCCCTCACTCAACAACCCCCCAGCCCTCACCATACCCAGGGTGTCTGGGGCTGTGGGGCTGATGTGTCCTGCCAGCAGTGTCCACTCCAGGATCTCCAGGTAGTCATCCATGCTGCTGTACTTGAAGATATCACTGATGTTCTGTCCCGATGTCCCTAAAAACCTACATTATGGAGGAGGGGGGGGAGCTTTAGATGCTGGGTGTGCCGGGACGTGTCCCTCGGTCCCACGGCACTGAGAGCCAGCAGAGCTGGCAGGTTTGCTTACCTGACCCCGTCCAGGCTGGCCTGGTAGGGGTTGGTGACGAGGCGCAGCGTGGCGTAGGCACTGGCCAGGGGCAGCATGCAGCGGTGCAGGGGCTGCTGTGGCAGCGTGTAGTTGGTGGGGTCAAACTCGCCGGGCATCACGTCCACGGGCACGGAGGTCTGTGGGCAGAGTGGGATCAAACCTCCCTCCAAGGGGGCTCAGGGCAGAGCCCTGGTGTCACTGCTGCTCCTTTTCCCCAGGACACCCCGCTCGGCTCCACCAAGGATCCCAGGAGAAGGATTTGGAGCTGCCTCCCCATGTGGGGTGCTCAAAGGGAAGCTGGGTGCTGGGGAAGGGGGTTCTGCCACCCTGCACCCCAGACTGCTACCCCACCTCAGGAACAAGGCTCCCTCCCCCAGAGGAACCCGACTTCCTGGCCAACCCCTAGCACTCACACAGAGCTGCAGCAGGATCTCATCCAGCATCTTCACAGCCTCCACACTTGCAGCCTGTGTCTTCTTGGTCAAGTACTTGGCCTGGGTAAGTAGGAAGACAGTGAGGGACAGCCCTGCACCCCCTCTGCCCCCTCCCCACACCCTCCCAGTGCCCCAGATGAGGCCACAGCCCCCTCCTTGCCGTACCTTGTTGATGGTGTCCCGGCTCTGGGTGTTCTGGCTCAGCAGATTCCCGGCCAGGATGACACGGGTGATGTGGGCAGCGCAGCTCTGCTCGCCCTCTGCACCCAGCTGGCCTGTCACCACGTCCACCAGCAGCTGAGTGCTCAGCAGGGCCTCCCCACTCATGCTGCCCAGCCCCAGCCCCGAGGCCAGCAGCACGAACCTGCACGGATGGAGAGGCTCAGTGTGCCACACTCCCAAACCGAGGGGCTCAGAGAGCCGGGGCAGGGGGCCCAGCCCCCCTGGCAGCCCCCCTGGCACAAGGGGCTCAGGGATGCAGCAGGGATAGGGCCAGCCCCAGTGCTGCTGCTGCTGCTGCCGCTGCCTCACCGGTCGGAGCTGGGCCCGCTCCAGGGCAGCGGGGGCGGCAGGTCGGCCAGGCAGTGATCCTCCACCAGGAACCTGCCATCCTCTTCCTCACGGCCATACACAGCCACAATGGTCCCTGTGGCACAGCAGGCAGGCACTCAGCCCCAGCCAGCCCCTGCAGAGCCACCAGAGCCACGCTGTCCCTCACCTGTCACCAGCCTCTGCACATCAATGGCTCCATCCAGCTTGATCCTCTGCAGCTCATCCTCCAGCATCAGCTCGTCACAGGGCTGGATGTACTTGGGCAGGGGGGGCTGAGGCACCAGGTTGTGCTGCGAGGGCACAGGGACAGCTCTGGTGGCCTCGGCAAGGACCAGCAGCCCCCAGGGACCCTCCCCAACCCCAGCCCCCCACCACCAGTACAGCCAGCACCCCAGCTGGGGGGCCTGGAGCTGGAACCCCCTGGAGGGGCTGGTTTCACTCACTGAGATAGAGTGGTGGTAAGTGGATGGGGGGACAGATGGACAGGGGGTGGGTTTAAACTGGATATGGGGAAGGAATGTCCTGAATCCCTGGAAGTGTCTAAGGCTAGGTTGGACAGGGCTTGGAGCAACCTGGGCAAGTGGAAGGTGTCCACACACGTTGACACCAAGAGGTGGCACCAAGGTGGCATCCAGGGCCAGGCCATCCTGCTCAAATCTCTGCCAGTTCCCTGGCTACAACAAGCACGGGGAAGCCATGGTGAGCTCTCAGGCGTGCTGGCACAGCCCCTGAGCTGTGCAGAGGGGGGTGAGCCCATTACCTCCTCGCTGATCTCCTGCAGGATGGAGGGCTGGAGCTGCATGGCCTTGAAGAGCGTCCCCACCACGCAGCACTTCTCTCCCTCCTGCAGCTCCGAGAGCCTCCGCAGGGCAATGTCATCCCCTGTGGAGACACGGGGGTCAGGTCAGTGGCCCTGGGGTGGCGGCGGGCAGGGGCAGGGCTGGCGGGAGCAGCTGCAGGGCCCCGGTGCTGGGGAACGTTGGGAGCCTCCTGCCCCTCCTCTCCTCGAGGCACGGCGCCCAGCAGACATGTGTGGGCCAGATGGGGCCGAGGAGCATTCCAGAGCCTGCAAGCCTGCAGGCATTTCCTCTGTGCTGGGGGGGGAGCTGGGTCACCATGCTGTGCTCAGCTCCCACTAACAGCTCTGCCCGGGAAGGGCCCAGGATGCACCCTGGGCATGGGGGGCTGCTGCTCCCGCTCTCCACCCTGGGGACGACCCCAACAGGAGATCACTCAGCACCCCCAAACCTGATCTCTGCCAGGGCCAGATCCTCTGCCCCAGATACCTGCTGGAATTCAGGATCCCCATCACTGCCAGAGAAGGTCCTGGCATGCTGACAGGGCCCTGGGCTTTAGGCAGGGATCCACAGGGGATGTAGGCTGGGAGACGAGCAAAAAACTCCCTCATCACAAGGTGAGCCCAAAACTGGGGACCCAGAGGTGCTCCAGCCCCATCCAGTGCGTGTCCTCCCATCCAGGATGTGGCTGTGGGACTGTCATTCCTCATTTAACCCAGCCTGTGAAGTCCATCCTGGGCCTGAGGCCCTGCAGAAGAGTGAGGAACCTGCTTCTGGTCTCCTCACCCAAAACAACACTGCCTGCCCCAGCTCCTCGTCCTTTCTGGGTGACATTCCTCCTCCCCAAAACCCCACTTTGCTCATCACGCGCTGCTGAACGTGACTCTTGTCCCAGGGAGAGCACCCCGCTGCCATCGCTGGCACCCCACACTGGAAACAAGGCTTCCCGAGCCCAGGAATGCAAACACTCTGAGTCAGAACAAAAACAATCCCGTTGAAGTTTCTTATTTTTGGCTCCAGCTCCCCAAAATGTGTGTTTGGGGGGAGGGGGCTGTGCTCTCCAGATTTCTGCCTGCAGGCACTTCCTGCTGGGAGACAAAACCCCAAAATCTGGTCCCATCCCAGGACTCTGGGAGGTGGAGCTTTACAAACCCTGTCACACTTGGCAAAGCCCAACCAAGGAGGGACATCCACAGTGGGACCAGCACTGGCTTTGCCTCCACACAGCCCACGGGGCTGGGGAGAGCACAAGAACTGTGCTGGCCCAAAAACTCCCACTCAAGGGGTTTTTGCCATAGAAGGGCAAAGCTGAAGGAAATTTGATCTCAGGCCGGGGAGGGGGGGCAGAGCCCCAGCAGTGTTGCTTCATCCTGCGGATGGAAACTCTGAGCGAGGGTCCCACCCGCAGAACCACAACCCCCCAGGATAGGAAACAGCCCCCCCAGCACAACCAGCACCTCTCACCCCCCCTGCACCCCACTTCCTGGCCTGGGCCCCCCAGCCCCACCCTGACAAACCTCACACTCAGCTCCTGCTCCCCAAAGCGTGTGGGGGGACGTGACAATCGTGGTCTCCCTGCCCCGGGGCAGTATTTTCCCTGGGGCAGTGTTTTCCCCTTTCCCCTGGCAGTGTTTTCTCCTGGGGCAGTGTTTTCCTCAGCCTTTCCCCTCTCCCCCGGGCAGCGCGTTCCCCAGGGCAGCGCGTTCCCCAGGGCAGTGCTCCCCTCTCCCCCGGGGCAGTGCGTTCCCCTCTCCCCTGGGCAGTGCGTTCCCCGGGGCAGCGCGTTCCCCCGGGCAGTTCGTTCCCCTCTCCCCCGGGCAGTGCGTTCCCCTCTCCCCCGGGCAGCGCGTTCCCCAGGGCAGCGCGTTCCCCAGGGCAGTGCTCCCCTCTCCCCAGGGCAGCGCGTTCCCCGGGGCAGCGCGTTCCCCTGGGCAGTGCTCCCCTCTCTCCCGGGCAGTGCGTCCCCGCTGCTCACCCCAGCGGCTGCGGGCGCGGCGCTCCAGGAGGGGCCGCATGCCGGCCAGGCGCACGGCGTACACGTGCGCGTACTGCCGGCAGAAGCTGCGCTCGCCCAGCCGGAACGGCTGCGACAGGTCCGAGTACCCCGCCACGGGCACCCGGGGGAAGGTGGGGGGCTGGCCCGAGGGGGGGGCCAGCAGCCCCTGCGCCGTGGGGGCCGCCTGCTCCGAGAACATCCCCGGGGGAGCGACCGCGGGTCTGCAAAACAAACCGGGGAATTGAGAATGTGAATCCGGCCCGGTCCGGCTCTGCAAAACAAACCGGGGTTATTGAGGGTCTGGGTCCGGCCAGGCCACCACTGTTACCCCAAGAAACAACAGGCCCCCCGAAAATGATCCTTCCACCCCCAAAATACAAACCGCGCCTGGGTCTGACCCTCCCTGTGCACGCTGCACCCCTCGGCGCCCCTTCCTCCCACCCAGGGCACCCCCAAACCCATCCTGGCGACCCTCAGCACCCTTCCTACCCCCCAGCACCCTCAGCCCCCCTCTCCTCCCACCCAGGGCATCCCCAGACCCATCCTGGTGACCGCACCATCCTCTCCTACGATCTCCCCCCGAGCAGGACGCCTGAAGCCCCCACAAAGTGCACCTCGGCCACCGGATCCCCGCAGGGCCCTCTCCCAAAGGGACCCAGGCCCTGCACAGCCCCCTGGTCATGCCCAGCACCAACGGCCCCAACAAACACTCTCCGTCTGGCACGAATCCCCTCCCCGCGGCACCGGGAGCCCCCCCAAGCCACAAGAGCCCCCCCCCAGGCTGCGACCCTCACAGGACCCTCCCAGCCGGGTCTCCCCCGCTCCCAAACGGGCACAGCCGCTCGGCCGCGGCCCGGGGCTCCCGCCGGTGAGGGGTCCGAGGCCGATCCGTACCGGAGGGGGGGGTCAGATGCCGGTCCGTGCGGGGTCAGGGGTCAGGGGCCGGTCCGTGCCGGGTCAGAGGTCGGAGGGTCGCCGCCGGTACCGGGGCCCGCCATGGGGGCGGGGCCGCGGCGGGAAAAGGCGCGAAGGCCGCAAACACGGAAGCGGTGCGGCGCGAGGGGAAGTGACGTCAGAGCCGCCGCGGGCACGGCGGCGGGCCGGGGGGGCTGGGGGGGGCGACATGGCGGGGAGCGGGACAGCGAGAGACAGCGGGACCGACCCGAGCCCATGGGGTGAAGGGCACACCGGCACCGACCCCCGAGGGGACACCGAGCCCTTGCGCTCCCCAGAGCCCGGAGGGGTCCCGGGAGGAGCCGGGACGGTCGGCCAGGCCCTCCCCCCCCAGCTCTGGGGCAGCGGCCCTGAGGGGCGAGGCTCGGGGGGCTGAGTTCTATGTGTCCCCCCGGGGTGCTGGGGGTGCTGAGTTCCCGGTGAGGCTGGGGGTGCTGCGGGTGCTGAGCTCCCCGTATCCCCCCCGAACCCCTTCCCGCGGGGGTGGAGCTGTGAGGCAGGAAGGGCCCTGGGAACAGCTGTGCTCACGTTTAAGGGGTTTTGGGGTTTTGGTCACCCACCCCCACAGCCCGCGGCCCCGCTATAAAAGGGGTCAGCACGCAGGCAGTCACCACGGCCAGGCAGTGTCGCCTGCTGTCACCGGCTCAGCGGGCTCACCATGGCTGCCACCCTCCTGCTGCTGTTGCTGCTGCTGGGAGGTACCGGGACCCTCCTGCCTCCCCGGGGCGACGGACAGGACACATGGGGACAATGGGGATGGCAGCCTGTGTGCCTGAGTTGGGGGGCTGGAGTCTGTGTGGGGAGCTGTGTGTGCCAGGGATGGGGTCTGTACAGGGATGGGCACTCAGGGGTGTGGGGAGGAGGACAAGGGGACAGGCAGGAGGAATGGTGGGGTCTGATGGGAACAAGCACCTGCGGGTGGCAGGGATGGGGTCTGCCTGAGGACCCAGGGTTGATGGGCACGGTGCCCATGTTGGCACTGGCACCTGGGGACGTTTGGGGATATGGGGACTTAGGAACGGTGGGAACAGAAGGATGTGAGTACAGGCAGGAGGGATGGTGGGGACGGGGCTGAGTACCTGGGGCTGGTGGTTTAGGGTCTGGGCACCCACCCTGCAGCCATGCTCACCGTCCTGTCCCCCTGCAGCAGCTCAGGCAACGGCCCCCTCGCCCTGCCAGGGTGACCCCAGCTCCTGGTGCTGGGACACGGCCACGGTCACGCGCTGTGGCTGGGAACAGCAGTGCCAGTACCTCCAGGACAGCCTGGCCCTGGTGAGCACCCCAGCCCCGAGCACTGCCAGGGCCACCTGGGGCTCCAGGCAGCCCTGAGGGTCTGTGTGTCCCCACAGGGGGATGTGGCTGATGGGGACAGCGTGGCTGATGGGGACAGCGTGGCACAGGGCAGGAGGCTGAAGTGCAGCCTGTGCACCAAGGTCCTGAAGAAGATACAGGCGCTGGCAGGTGACGACCCCGATGAGGTGAGGGGTGATGAGGGCCTGGGGGGCCGGGCTGGGGGGCCTGTCCCTGTGTCCCCCTGACCTGTGGTGGCTTTGACAGTCGGCAGTGCAGGCAGCTCTGCAGAAGGGCTGCCGGGCACTGGGCCGGTCCGTGGGCAAGAAGTGCCAGAAGCTGGTGAGCAAGTACCAGGAGCAGATCAGTGAGGGGCTGCAGAACGGGGACCTGCCCCAGGACATCTGCGCTGCCATCGGCATCTGCCGCTCCTGAGCGCGGTCAGTGCCCACCTGCATCCTGATCCTGCATCCCATGGGCTGATCCTGCACCCTGCATCCTGATCCTGAACCCTGCATCCTGCACCCCACATCCTGATCCCATATCCCCCCTTTACACCCCACGTCCCTCACCCCACACCTGCCGGAGGGGTGGGAGTGTGCTTAGTGTTTTAGAACCTTCCCTGCTGCACTCTGTAGGGTGGGGGTGAGCCAGGTCACCCCCAGTGCGTGGTGGAGCAGGGGGAGGGCTGGAGGAGCTGCTTCCACTGGCCCCTGACTCACCCCCTGCTCTTTCCTTTCTCCACAGGCACAGCCCCGAGTACCCCCCAACCTGATACCCCTCCAGCCCCGATGCCCCCACAGCCCAGCCATCCCCTTCCCCACAATAAACTCCCTCCTCTGGCTCCAGGGTCTCGCTTGTCTGCCCTGGGGGAACACGGTGACAAGGGTGAATGGCACCAGGCACTGGCAGGGGACAGCCTGGCCCTGGCCTGCCCCCAGCAGGGCCACGGTGACATCGGAGGTGCCAGCGGGAGGGTGGGGATGTGTCTCATGTGGGCTAGGGTGAGCGGTTACCTTCACACACCCGGGTGGTGCTGGCTGTCCCTGTCCCCTCCCCGTGCACCCCATGCCTGGCACTGCATCTGTCCCTGGCACTGTCACTTGTCACCCGCTTGTCACCGGCGCTGCCATGGGCTTGGCATTGTCCTCAGGGTCCCAGCTGAGCACGGGGCATCCCTGCTTCAGTCTTAGCCAATCAGAGCACAGGGAATCCCACACCCCTTTCTTTTTCTTTAATTCCAGCCAATTGGAGTGCAGGAAATCTCTTCTGTTTGCCCTCGGCCAATCAGAGCAGAGAGACTGCAGTTCTTTGAGGGCTGCCACCAATCAGAGCTCTAGGATGGCTTTCTGGTGCTAACCAATCAGAATGCAGGGAATCCTGCAGAGGGATCCCCTTTGAATCCCCATCCCCACCTGCAATGGGGATCCCAGTGTCTTTCAGGGGACATGGGTGGGGACATGGCTGGAGGGGACCCCGAGTATGCCCCCCTCCATCTGGCCCATTTCTGGTGCACTCCGGTCACCCTCTGCACCCCAGGAATCGCTGGTGGGGAGCTCCGCTACCCTCACATCCCCCCCAAAGTACCCCCAAAGAGCCCCTCATCTCTAGGCCACTGCCCTGGGAAGGGCTCTCTCCCAGCAAAGGGGCTGGGGTGTTCTGGAGCCCCCCTTGCTGCAGCTGTGTGAGGATGGGGGAGGGAAGTGAGGGCACAGGAAGCTCCGTGGCCGCCCCATAGGTGTGGGGCAGCGCCATGGGGGTCTCTCTACCAGCACGGGGAGAGAGCAGCACTGGCCAGAGCGGCCCCAGAGAAGTCCACACACACCCCGTTTATTGGGGGGCCGGAGCCGCCTCCTCCCCGCGTTGGTGTCAGCTCCCAGAGGAGCGCCGGCCCCGCCGTCCCCCCGAGTCCAGCTCACTGCCCCATCATGCAGGCCATCTTGCAGGCCACGGCCGAGATGAGGGCGGCCCCGCGCCCGCTGCCTTCCTCGGACTGGATGAAGGTGATGTCGCAGCCGGGCGTCAGCTGCCGCACCGTGGCGTGGAAGTGGTCCTTGAAGCTGGGGAGGGGGAACATGGGGTCACTGATGGGGTCAGGGCTTGGGGGATGAAGGGAGGGGCCAGGGGCGTCGCTGGGATCCCCACCTGGGATGGAGCTTGTAGACGGAGCCGTCGACGCCAACGGTGATCTTGAGGGTGTCCTGGCTGCGGCTCTTGCGCATGCGGTTGATGACGCCGGCCAGCCCGGCCGAGCACATCTGGGCCGCGCGCGTGGACACGCTCTCGCACACGCGCCGCACGATCTCGCAGTCCGTCCGCGACGGCAGCAGCTCGAAGGCTGACAGGATGTTGTAGATCTGCTTGCGGTCATCGGAGTCGCTGAGGTGGGGGAGGAAAGGGGGTCGGCAATGGCCGAAGGGTGGGGAGCCTGGGTGAGGCAGCTGGAGAGGGATGGGGCAGTGAGGGGATGGGGGATCCTCACACGGGACAGTGTATGGGGGCCCAGGATGGGGAACCCCAGCTGGCTCAGTCAGAGCGGGTTGGTGTCAAATGACGGCATGGGGGACCCCAACATGGGGCTGATGGGACAGAAGGACTTGGAAGTGGGCCCCCCTAATGTGGGGTGATGAGACATGGGGGCCCCAATATGGGACAGAGCAGGCAGGTACGGAACCATGGGATCATGATGGGCCCATGACAGGGGACACTGTGGTTTGGGTGGCAAAACACAGGGACTGCAAGATGGACAGTCAGAGTAGGCTGGTGTGGGGTAACAGGATAAAGAACCCCAAAATGAGCAGTGAAAGCAGACTGGAGTGGGATGATGGAACAGGGGGATCCCCTGTGGGACAGCCCAGTGCAGAGCAAGAGCACAGACTCCTCAGTGTGCCTGGAGCGGTGCAGAGGGAGAGCACAGAACTCCCAGTGCCATGCAGCCTGGCAGGTGGTTTGGGGGTGCCCCCCCAGCCTCGTACCTCTCAATCTGGGACATGAAGCGGGTCTCAAAGGTCCCACGAGTCTTGAGCTTCTCAGAGGCCTCCCCGTTGAAGAGCAGGTTCTCATCCACCAGCTTCAGCAGCACCAGCCGCACAATCTCCCCCATGTACTTCCCCCCAATGATCTTCTCGTACCTGCGGGGGGCACAGGCCAGGGGGCGGCATCAGAGCTGGGATTTGAGGGCTCACATCCCAGAGCACCCCCTCTTTTCTCCCCCCTCCTTGCTGGATGTGTTCCCGTGCGTGGGGGCTGAGCCCGGCGCGGCGCAGGGACGGGAGGGACGCCCAGAGGAACTGGATCTCTCCTATTCCTTACAGTTGCTGACCGGGGTTAAGGGAGGTCTCGTCCACCACGCGGTCGTACTCCAGCAGGAACTCGTCCAGCTCCCCAGAGGCACCAAAGGCCCCCCACTCCGTGTTCACACACATGCGCCCCTCGTCGCCCTCCACCAGCTCCACGTTGTGCATCTCCTCCATGTAGCAGGCGTTGCAGCCCGTCCCTGCCAGGAACTGGGCATGGGTCTGGGCAGGGGGGCAGCACTGACACCCCCCAGCACAGCCCCCCATCCCAGCTAGGATAAAACTGGGACAGTGCTGTGGAGCAGTGGGGAAGAACTGGGGGCGTCCAGATGTGCCAGGGCAGGGGTTGGCACCCATATGGGGTTCCTCAGCCTGGTGATTGGCACCATGGTGTGCAACTGCTTCAAGGGGGGCTCCAGGACATGGGGTTTCAGACTAAAAGAGGGGAGATTTAGATTGGATACTGGGAGGAAATCCTTCCCCGTGAGGGTGGTAGGGACTAACACAGGCCAGAGGCACCAACAGCCTGGGGGCAGGGCAGCCCTTTGGGGACCAGCCCTGCTATGATGACCACCCCCTTTCTCCTCCCAAAGTCCCCCAACCACCATGCTAGGGCCAGGCAATGCCATCGGGTGTCCCAGCCACCAGACACCTCAGCAGAGTGCCACTGCCACCCCCCTGTCATTGGTGTGTCTCCCCAGAAGGACGGGGCAGCAGCAGGGGAGCTGGCCCATGGACAGCTCCCTGTGCCCAGCCACGTGTCCCTGTAGAAGGGGCATCTTACCCACAATCATCCCAACCTCGCACCGGTGATCTTCGTAGTAGCACGAGATCATCGTGGCCACCGTGTCGTTCACCATTGCCACCACGTCCATCTCGAAGTCCTGGGGACAGGGACCAGTGTGGGCTCCTGGGGAGCCAGGCAGTCCCCAAACGGGTGGGTTTGGGGTGCACGGTCCCCAGGGGTGAGGGCCTGGGCACGTGTCATGCACACGTGTGCACACACATGGAACAGCCCTGCCCAGAGGCACACGTGGCTCCAGCAGCCCCCATCTGGGGACACAGCAGGCTGTAGTGGCCCTGTGGCAGGCAGAGGCGGGCTGCAGTGAGCCCTGGCAGGGACAGCCAGGGTGGAGCAAGCACAGGGGGATCCTCTCACCCCTCGCCGTTTGATGGCGTCCCTCAGCAGCCCCACCACGTTGTTCCCTTCCGCGCCCGAGGCTTTGAAGCCCTTGGTCCAGTTCAGGAGGATGCCCTGCAATGCGGGTCAGACCAAAATGGGGCTGTGGTTTAGGTGAGGCTTGGGGACCCCCAAGCCCTGGTCCTGCCCAGACACCCCCTCACCTTGTCGATGTCCTCGTGCCGTACAGGGAAGGAGAAGGTGAAGCCCAGGGGCAGCTTTTTGTGCTTCATCTGGTGCTTGTCCAGGAAATCAGAGATGCACTCGGAGATGTAGTCGAAGAGCTGGAATACAGGAGGTCCAGCCTTTCCCGAGGGATGTCCCCACCCTCTCACTGCCCTTTGACAGATGCTGTCCCCCACCACGGGTTCCCCAGGACTGGCCACCCCCAGCTTCTGCTGGCTGGAGGGATGGGTGCGTCCCCTCAGGTGCTCCCTCTGAATTACACACAATGAAAGGGACTGGGGTGGGATGGGATGCCCCGTGTGCTCCACTGACCATCTCAGCCGTCCCAGTCATGGCATCCTCCGGGATGGAGTACATCTGGTGCTTCGTCTTCACCTTCCACTGCCCCTCCTCCCCCTCGCCCACCTTCACCAGCATCACACGGAAATTGGTGCCGCCCAGGTCCAGAGACAGGAAATCTCCCACCTCTGCAAAGCCAGGGAGAGGGGGACAAGGTGATGGGCTCTTGGTAGGCTCAGCCTTGCCCGTGGAGCTGGAAGGGTGGCACACAAGGGGCTGGAGTAGCACCATACCAGAGCCCTCGGGGGTGGAGCGCACGTAGGTGGGCAGCATTTTCACAGAGGCTTCCTCGTGTGTCTCCAGCTTGAGCCCTCGGTCCATCTCCTTCTGCATCCGGTACATCACCTTCTTCAGGTCCTCCTCCTTCAGACGGAACTCCGACAGGATCTGCTCCACCTGCACACGGCACAGCGTCAGCCAGGGACCAGCGATCTGGCAAGGGGCCTGAACTGCAAGAATTTCAGGAAACTCCAAGTTTCCCTTCTCCCAGCCCTGTTTTCACATGGCCACCCTGAAATGACATCCTGTCGCACTGTTATTCTCTTCCTGCTGAGCAGGGAATCCATAGCACTGTCGGGAGGCATCAAGGCCCCTTCTGGTGCTGCCTGCAGGACACCACAGTCAGCTCTGGTGTCCAGGGCTGGCACTGGGCTCCTGCCACCCCTGTCACCCAGCTGAATTGTTTGGGTGGCTGTGCACCATTCCAGCAGTGACCTGATGAATCCCAGAGTCATTCCCAGCAAGGAGTGCTCCTGGCCATGCCCTTGAGGAGCACAGCATCTCCCACCAAGGACATGAGATTCTTTAATGATGAAGATGCTGGTCTGTCCTCCTTGCTCCCCTGGGAGCATCCCTCTCCCTGTATCCCACTGGGAATCGTGGGTACCGTTTTTCACCCACCAAACGTGGGGCTAAAATGGGGCAGAGGGCAGGCAGGCAGGAATGCTCCTGGGGATTGCTGCCTTGTCTCGCTGCCAGGGAGAGCCGCAGGGCCCACTCCAGGGAAGCACCTGGCAAGCAGGATCCGTGTTTATCCTGTCCGTAGCAACCCCGGTCTCGGCGCAGCCTCCATTAGGCGGCAGGGCTGGGGCCAGGTGCCCCGGCTGTCAGATGGAGCGGGGCCGGCGCTCCCTCCCGGCCAGCTGCAGCCGGCAGCATTAGGGCTCATTAGTCACCGCCTCTTCCCGGCACACAGGTGTTTGCCTCGAGGCTGCTGCTGTTTCCTGACAGGTTTTGGGGTAGGGGGCTCAGGAAAGCGCCTGGGGTGTGGTTTGGAGTGTCCCAGCTCTGGGGGCACCCTTTGCCGTGGCTCAGTCCAGCTGCCCTGGCACATCACCCGGCCCCCAGTGCCGTGGCTGCGGCACGGAGACCCCGGAACGGGGCTGTGCACCCACAGCAGCACTGTGGGGAGGTTTGCCCTGGTCCTGAGGGTGTTTGGCCAAAACGATTGGAAAAATCCTGCCAGGAAAGCTGGAGCTGGATCCGATCAGCCCTCCTGGGCTGTTGGTTGCAGGTATTCAGTGCCAATCCATCCCATGGCACCACCCAGCATGGGAACCCTGATCTGCCATGGCCGGAGGGTCCTTGTCCCAAGGCGGGCACCTGGGAGTCCCAGTTTTATTTCTCCAGTGTTTTTCCCATCTCAGCACCACATGTCCCTACTCATCTCTCCCCTTGCCTCCAAAACCATGGGTTTGGCCCTTCCCTGGCAGTTTTTGGGTCTTCCCACATGACGTTATCTGGCTCTCAGCTTCCCATGGAAATGATGTGCTCCAGTGCATCCCACCCAAGGGATGGAGCTGGGAACCCTGTGGCTGCTGGCTGCAGTGGCCAATGACACCCATGTCTGCTGGTCCAGTGTGTGATGAGTCCCCTCAGTGTTCTCTTGGTGTTCCCTGAGCTCAATCCATCTGGGAGAGGATGCTTCACACAAACAGCTGGTTCTTGTCTGGGATGAGCCCTGTGCCACCCTGCTGGGCGCCTCAGTGACAACGATGACAGCCAGCTGAAGGAGGTGACAGGCCCCATCTCATCCTGGGGGTGTTGGGAGGGTGGGAGTATCCCAGGCCAGCAGAACGTCCCACAAACGCCCCCAGCTCCATCAGGAGCCCCCTGTGCCGTGCTGGGGGGTGACCTCAGGGATGGGGCTGCCCCATGTGTCCTCACCAGCAGCCATCCTGCTCTGGGCTGGAACCCTGGGAGCTGCTGGAGCACCAGGGAAGGCTGGACCACGGTGAGGCTCCGCACTCCTCCCCTCACCCCCTGGCCCCCCGCAGCCTTCTCACCTTCTCCTTCCTGCTGCTCTCCATCCTGGCTCGGTGATCCAGCATGGGGGCAGGCGCGGGCTGGGGCGGGCTGCGGGCCGAGCCGTGCCCCCCTCGGCCGCTGTGTCCCCACCGTGGTGCCCGGCCCGGGGCAGCGCCCTGCCCTGGCCTGGAGCGCGTCCGCCGGGCCCTGCGCTGCTCCGTGCCGCGTCCCTCGCTCCGTCCCTCGCGGATGCTCCACTTTCGCTGCCTTATCTCATCCGAGGGCCCGAGCGGCCCCGGCGAGGCGGTCCCGGCCCCTCAGGCGGAGGGGCAGCGAGGCGGTCCCGGTGCCCTCAGGCGCAGCGGCAGCGAGCGGGCCCCGGGGCCGCGGCAGGGTCAGCCCTGCGGCCCCACATGCTCTGCTCGGCTCCGCTCACGCTCTCCCGCGCTCCCTCGGTGACTCCGGGCTGCGTGGGGGTCCCAGCCCGGCGCGGGGGGCTCCGGCAGCCCTGGGGACCCCTGGTGCGCTGGCCGGGCTCGGCCGGGACCCTCCCCGCCGCACCCCGCCCCGGGTCAGCCGTGTCCCCGTTGCCGTGCCAACGGCTCGATGGTGGCGGCAGGCACTCCAGCGGCCGGCTTGGCAACCGCGCTCCCATGGAGACCGGGCACGGCCGGGGGCGAGGGCGGCGGGAGCGCTGCGGGCCCCGGCCCGGGACGGGACCGCATCCCTGAACCGGCACCGCGGGGCTGCACCGAACCGGCGCCGCGGGGATCCGGGATGGCGGGGACGGGGATGGGGCTCCCCGGCACCCCCGCAGCACGTCATGCTCCCGGTGTGGCGGAAATAGGGGAGGTCCGAGTGGGATGAAGGGCACCCCGGGGATGGGTGACCCCAAAAGCTCCGGTGCTGCTCTGGGACACCCCGGGAGTCCCGGACGGTGACAGCCCTGGGGGCTCTGGAGGGACACAGGGTTTTGGGTGTCAGGGCAGGGCCTGGGGCATGCAGGGTCACCCCAGAACACTCCCCTGCCCCTCAGGGGTCACAGGAGGGCCCTGGCAGCCCTGCCCCTTTGTCACCAACCACGAGGGCTCCCCACACCTCTGAAGGGTCCCAAACTCTCGAGGGGCTCAGTCCCTGCCTCCCACCATGGAGGGGACCCCACGGCGGGGCAGAACCGCCCCATGGAAGGGTCCCCATTCCCCAGGGCGGCCCCCAGCATGAATGGGGGAGGCTGTTCATGCTTCTGAGAGAGGGTCACCACACCGCGGGGACAGGGTCCCACACACGGGGACCTCCGCCCCACAGCGGGACCCCCGCCCCACAGCGGGACCCCCGCCCCACGGGGAGACCCCGCCCACGGGGAGACCCCGCCCCACGGGGAGACCTCGCCCACGGAGAGACCCCGCCCCACAGAGAGGCCCCGCCCCACGGAGCCGAGCAGGCCCCGCCCCCGCGGCCCGCCGGGCAGAGCGCCCCCTGCTGTCCGCTCCGAGGAACGAGCGCCGCTCCTCGGGCGGCGCTGATTGGTCGCCCGGAATGCGAGGATGCGGGCGCTGATTGGCCAGAAGGGTGAGGGGGCGGAGCGATCTTTGGCGCGTGCGCAGAGCGGGAGGCGTCCCGTGGCAGCGCCGGCACTTCCGGCCGCCGTGTTCCACTTCCGGGTCGCGCCCATCGCCGCCCGGCCGCCGCCCGCGCTGAGCCGCGACTGCCCCGTCGGTACCGGGGGGGAACGGGGGGGAATGGAGGGATCCTAGGGGGTACCGGGACCCCGCGGGGTCGGCTGGGCTTCTCGGGGGCCGAGGGCTGGGGTGCGGTGGGTTGTACTGGGGAGTGGCCGCGTAACACTGGATGGAGGGGCTGGGATGTACTGGGGGGAGTTATACTGGGTTATACTGGGGGGGTTATACTGGCTGTACTGGGTTTTACTGGGCTGTGCTGGGTTATACTGGGCTGCGTTATACTGGGTTATACTGCGGTGCGTTATACTGGGTTATACTGGGGTGAGTTATACTGGGTTTTACTGGAATGGGTGATTCTGGGTTATACTGGGTCGGTTTTACTGGGTTTTACTGGTTTATACCGGGGTGGGTTTTACTGGGCTGTACCAGGTTTTACTGGGTTATACTGGGCCAGGTGAGGTTTGGGCTGGATTCAGGGTGAGGAGCCAGGGGGCGCTCCGGGGGCAGGGGGCTCCAGGAGCAGGGGGGTCAGCTGCCCGGGCCGGCAGGAGGGTCTGGGGGAGCCCCAGGGGGGTCTCAGGGGGGATGTGGGAATGCCCTGGCCCCCGGCCCCAGCCCAGCCCCTGCTGTTCCCCCCAGGCCCCCGGAGCCGCCGCCATGAGGCTCTACAGCCTAAGTGTCCTTTACAAGGGTGACCCCAAAGTGCACTTGCTCAAAGCTGCCTACGACGTGTCCACCTTCAACTTCTTCCAGAGGTCCAGGTAGGTTGGGCAGCTCAGCCTGGGACCTGCTGCTCTGGGCTGCCTCGGGAGCACCTCGGGCAGGGGGGGCAGCAGCTCTGGGGGGTTTCTTCCCCACTGGGGCTGCAGTGGCAGCAGGGAGAGGCTTTTCCTGGGGGAAAATACCCCAGAGCTGCTCCCTGGGCCTGCTGCAGCACTTGGGGTGATGGATCAGGAGTGGAGTGGAGCTCCTGGAGCCCCAGCCATCAGGGTCAGCTCTGACCCCACAGATCCCCAGTGCAGCCCAGGGGTGAAATCGGGGCCCTGGGAGGGGCCTCATGGGGGTCAGGGGGCTTCCACACGGGGTCAGGGGGCTGCAGCAGCCCCTGAGAACCCCCTGGAGCTGTGGGACAGAGCAGGAACATGCTGTGGAACACACAGAGCAGTTGGGAAATTCCTCTGGGACCCGAAGTCTCCATGCCAGGGTTTTGTGGAGCCCCAGGCACGCTGGGTTCTGTGATTGCAGGGGGAAAGGGGAAAGGCTGAAGCAGGACTGTCTAAAAAAGCTCTTCCTTAGCCAGATGTGCAGCAGTGCCAGCTCAGTCCCAAAACAGCTGCAGCTCTGGTTTCCCAAATTCCCAGAAATTCCATGTGGTGTCCCCCAGCAGGCTGTGTCTGTGCCTAGGGAAAACTCTGGGATTTTGGGGAGGGGGGGGGGGTCTGTGCCTGCCAGCTGCTCCCAGGGTTTGGTGCTTGGCCCAGGTGTGATGTCTGGGGTGTGTTTATCTGGGCTTTGGAGAGCTGGATCTGGGGTGAGCAGGGCTGTGGAACCTGCTGGGCAGGAGCACAGGGCTGGGCTGAGCTCCTGCCAAGGAACTGGGCAGGGTCAGAGGGAGGCACTGATTGCCTAGTTCCTTCTGGAACACTGGGAAATAAACCCAGAATTCCCAGTGGGAATCAGCCCTTGGGGCACACTCTGGCATCCAGATGGCACCTGGCTGGACTCAGTGATCCTGGAGGGTCTGTCCATGGTGTGTGTGAAACCCTGGGGTTGTGGGGGCTGGCAGCAGGACCCTCCACGTGGGGAGAGGAGTCTGTGCTCCCCCTCTGATGGAGCAGGGATGTTCAGGATGTTCAGAATCTTTGGGCTGATTCAGGATGTTCAGGAGTCTTGGGCTGGATCAGGATCTTCAGGATGTTCAGGGATCCTCGGGCCGGGCTTTCCCTGCCCTGCAGGGTCTCTGTGAGCTGCTGTCTGGGCTGGGAGCAGTGCAGACCCCTCCAGGGATGCAAACTGCAAGGCCATTTCCCCTCTGGAGCTCTCCCAGCAGAGGGAGGCTGTCAGAAAACCAGTCAGCCTCACCACTCTGTGCCCAGTGACATTTTCTTGGCACCTCCAAGCTGGAGCTGTCCCACTCCTGGTGTTTGGTGAGCTCTGTACCCCATCCCTGGTAAAAATCCCTTCCTGGGGTTTCGCAGCTGAAATGGGCACTGTGCTGCCTCACACTGGCTGATCCCAGCCTACCAGGATGGGCTGTCCTGCAAACAGCTTCATTTGACTCCTGCTCATTAATTCTGGCTTCCTTTCCTTGCTGTGGGGCGCTGAGGGCTCACTGAGGAGCCTGCTGGACAGGCCTGAGCCTGGGCTCTGGAATGTGCTCCAAATTAGAGCAAGCCTGGCTTGGGGCTGTTCCTGAGCTTCGACTCACAGCGTGCCTGGGGGCTCAAACACCCCTCCCAGCCCAACTGATGCAGCTGGTCAGCAGGTTCAGTAGTGGTTTTGCTTTCTGAATCCCCAAAAAGCAGGTTCAGCCCAGGACAGAGGCTGTCCCTGCACCTGGGGGCTCCCCTGGTGCCTGGAGGTGCCCTTGGGGCACTGCCACTGCTCGGGGGGCAGGGGCAGGGTGTGTTACCCTGCACAGCGAGGGCTGTGGCACAGCTGGCTCCCCAGCAGTGTCCCCAGGGTGTCCCCAGCCCTGCCCTGTCCCCGCAGTGTGCAGGAGTTCATGACCTTCACGAGCCAGCTGATCGCGGAGCGCTCGGCGCTGGGCAGCAGGGCCTCTGTCAAGGAGCAAGGTGAGAGCTTCCCCGGCCCCCCCGGGAAAAGGCACCCCAAAACAGAGCCTGGGGGGCAGCACTGCTGCTGGGAGCCGCAGCAGAGCCTGGGGGTGCTGCTCCCTCCCTGGCAGGAGTTTCCTTGGGTGCTGGGGAGGGCTCGGGGCATTGCTGCCTCCCTGACAGGAGTTTCCTTGGCAGAGTACCTGTGCCACGTGTACGTGCGGAGCGACGGGCTGGCTGGAGTGGTGATTGCAGACAATGAGTATCCCCAGAGGGTTTGTTTCACCTTGCTGGACAAGGTGAGGGCTCCCCCAGCCCCCCTGCTGGAGCTTTGGGCTCTCAGGGCTGGCCACCTCAGCCTGGGCATCATTGGCCAAGACTGTTCACATCTCCTGGGGATCCAGCCCCTTCCCCAGCTCTGTTCCTGACTCTGGACATGCTCCAGCCCCATCCCTGGAAGTGTTCAAGGCCAGTTTGGGCAGGGCTTGGAGCAGCCAGGTCTGGTGGGAGGTGTCCCTGCCATGGCAGAGCTGTGAGGTCCCTTCCCAAAAATCTCCAGATCTATTTTGATGAGCAAAACCCTTCCAGCCACTGTGGCCCTTCAGCTGTGGCTCCTAACTGCTGCTTCCTCACCTGGCAGGTGCTGGAGGAATTCTCCAGGCAGGTCAGCAAGATGGACTGGCCCTCAGGGTCACCTGCCACCATCAGCTACTCTGCCTTGGATGGATACCTCAGCAAATACCAGGTACAGAGGGTTCCTGTGTGCCCCCAGCCCTGGAAATGGCAGGGGAGGTGTCTGGGCAGCTCTGGCACCTGCTGGGGGCCCATGCAGCCCTGGTGTCCCTGTGGACACTGTTGTGTCACGCTGCTGCTTGTCCCCAGAACCCCCGCGATGCCGACCCCATGACCCGAGTGCAGGCGGAGCTGGACGAGACCAAAATCATCCTGGTGAGGCTGCAGGGCTGGGGGCTGCTGCCTGCACAGGGGCCTGGGGCACCTTCGGGGCAGGGTAGAGTCACCCAGGCCATTCCCCAGGGTCCTCCCTGGGGTGGGAGCTCCCTTTGCTCTTCCCCTTTTTGCTTCCCCTGTTTTTCCTCCTTGGGCTTTTCGCAGCTGGCAGGACACAGACTCTGCCCCCTGTTCCTCATGCCAGTCTCTGCTGGTCACCTCCTCTCTGTTCCATCTCCCCTGGGGCCTCTAGGAGGGTGGGTGTGGGTGCTGTGACCTCCCCCTGGTGCTGCAGGGGGTTCTGGGGCTCAGCACTCCTTTCCCTGGCAGCACAACACCATGGAGTCCCTGCTGGAGCGTGGGGAGAAGCTGGACGACCTGGTCTCCAAGTCGGAGGTGCTGGGGGCACAGTCCAAAGCCTTCTACAAAACGGTGGGTGTGGAGGGTGACCCCTCCCCAAGGGGGCTGGGAGGGGTGGGGGGTCATCATTGGGGGGCACAGCTCGGGGGGCCAGGCAGGGATCCCCCTCTGGTGCTGCAGGCTCTGGGCCTGGGGGGAGCCTGGGTGCCCCAGTCCCAGCTGCAGAGCCCCCAGCCCCAATTGCAGCTGCAGAGCCCCCAGCCCCAGAGCCCCCAGCCCCTCCCGGGGGTGTCCTGCACCCTGCCCAGCTCCTGGCACCCGCTCTGGCCATCCGCCCTGTGCTTTGTCCTCCCCTGGCAGGAGAGGGGCGGTGTGGGACCCCCAGACCCTCGGGGGGGTTCACAGATGGTTTTCCTTCTCTTGCCAGGCCCGAAAGCAGAATTCCTGCTGTGAAATCATGTGACGTGCAGCCCGGGGTCTCCAGCTCCGGACCAGCAGCCCTGCACCCCCCTCCACAGCCCCCCCAGGGCTGTTCCTGGGGCTGGGCCGGGGGTCCCCAGCCCCCTGGGCTGATGTGACTGTTGTCCACCTTGAGGGGACACCAAGGCTGGCACTGGGCCGGCGCCCGGGGGCGGTCACACCAAGACCCTCCATCCTCGCTATTGGGGGGCAGCTGGGACCAGGGGGCACCCGGCCATGCACTGCCCTCCCTCCACAGCCCCCCGGGCCTGGAGGAGCCCCCCAGTGCTGGCCGGGGGGCTGAGGGGGCAGGCAGAGCCCCTGCTGCCAGCCCAGGCAGCTTTTATGTATTTGTGTCCTAAGGGTGAGCTGGGGGTGGGACAAGGGGGAAGGGAAGGAGGTTTTTTGGGTGGGGGGCAGCCCCTCCCCACGCTCTGAGCCCGGAGCTGTGTCCTGGTGCTGGGGAGGGGGGGGATTCACCACCCTGCACCTCAGAGCCCCTGCCCTGCTCCCACAGCCAGGGCCCGCAGTCCTCGCTGCCTCCTCTTCCTCCTGGCGGGAAGGGGAAGGTCGGGCTTGGGCTGTGCCTGGGGTTGTTTCTGTGCCCTGGCTGCACGGCCAGGCGATAAAGTGTCTTTGGCAGTTGTTCCCTGTTCCTCTCTGCGGCGTCCCGGGTGGGGTTTCAGACAGACACGGCCTGGGCACCCCAGCAGGGGTGGATGCACCTGGCCTTCCCTCTCCACTTTTCACTTTAAGGATCATTGGTTTTTCCTCATAATTTATTTGCAGTTTTCCCGAGACAAAAACGAAATCAGAGTCATCTTTTACACTTACAAGGCTCAGAAAGAAAAGACAAAGGGTTTTTTTTTGGGGGGAGGGGCATGGGGGGGATATGCTTGGGAGGGGGAGACAGAAAAAGAATGAGAGAAAAGGGGAGGAAGGAGAAAAATTTGGCAACGATCCACCAGCATTCATGGGACAGGAACAGCTCAGCTCCTCAACATACAGCGTTAGCGCCCGAGGGTTGCTCTCGCGCAAAGGGCATGCAGAGAAATCATCAGAATAATTAAAAAATAATTAATATCCCCCGCCCGCCCCGCCCCGCCCCCTCCCCCCAGCCAAAACCAGCCCTCAGCGTGGTGGGGATGCCCTGGGGAACGGTGGGGAGTGCCCGGGGTGGATGGAGCCTCCCCGGGCCGGGGGGCCGGGGGTGCCGGGACCCCCGGGCGCTGGCCGTGGGAGGGGGGTGCAGGGTGTGCTGCCGGTGCCCCCGTGCTGGGGCGCCCGGCGGAGCAGCCTGTGCCCCCTAAGAGACCCATTCTCTTAGTCTAAAGTGCTTTCGATGCTGCGTCAGTGCTGGCTGGATCGTCCTGAGCCCCCCACCCCAACCCCACACCCCCAGCTGCCCTCTGCCCCCCGACTGGCACCCACAGCCCCCTGCCAGCACCCCGGGCTGGCACCTGCGACCGGGGTGCTGGGGTGAGGATCAGCGGGCCGGGGACACGGGGGTGCCACTGCAGGAGCCTCCCCGAGGCAGCCCCGCGTTCCCCGCGCAGCAGCAGCGCCCAGGGTCAGCCTCGGGCCCCACGGGCAGCGCTCCCAGGGCAGGCACTGGGCTGGGCTGGAGGGGAGAGAGTCTCTGCGTGTCCCCCCCCACCTCACTCACCCCCTGGCAGCCCCCTGGTGCTGGGGACCCCCGTGGGAATTCAAAAATAAATAGCTCTCTCTATGTACAGGGGCTGGGGCAGGACAGAGCAAAGCGGAGCCCAAAGAACAACATCCACCACCAGCGACAGCAACACGCCACGAGCACAGCCGGGAGGGGGGCCGGGACCCCCCTTCCCCCCCAGCAGAGACGGGCCAAGGGGGGGGGCTGAGCCCCCCAGCGCCCTTGCCTGTGGCCGAGCGGCTGGGTCGGGTTTGGGGGTGTGGGTGGGGTTGGGGATTGGGGTTGGGTTTTCCCCCTTTTTTTTTTTCTTTTTCTTTTTTTTTTTTTTTTGTGTGGTCTTCATAATTTTGGCTTTTTTTTTTTTTTTTTTTTTTTTTTTTTTGTCTTTTTGTTTTCTGCAAACACAGGCACCGGAGGGGGGGAGCGGGGCCGGGGTAGGGGGGACAGGCATGCGGACGCGTGCTCGGGGGGCCGCAGCTCCGGCTGCCATCGGCTCCCATCGCCGTCTCCATCGGGCTGGAACCAGGACAGCCACCACCAGCTCTGCAGGGACACCGCAGTGAGCCACGGCCGCGGCTCCGCGTGCCCCTGCCCCGAGCCCGGCTCACCTTCACTGCAGCGGGGCCACCGGGGCCCCCGAGCCGTGGAAGTGCACGTTCTGCCACTTGCCGTCGCGGCGGTGCCACACGCGCGTCTCCTCGGACTGGCTGGTGCGGGGCCGGCCCTGCCCGTCGATGTACTGCGTCAGGCGGATGTAGGCGATGCACGCCGCGTCCTCCCCGATAACGTGAACGTGCGGGTTCAGGATGGTCGTGTGGATCGGCTTGTTGTTCTTGGAGAGCACTGCAGGGCAGCCAGGACAGCGGGGCTGGCACCGGCATGGAACGGGCACGGAATGGGCAGGGATAGGACAGGGATGGGGACAGAATGGGCAGGGAACAGGCAGGGGAACGGGCAGGGATGGAAACAGAGAATGGGGACAGGGAAGGTGCAGGGATGGGGACAGCGCAAGCAGACAGATGGCCCAGCAAGAGAGGTGACCAGGATGGGCAGGCAAGAGACAGGGGACAGTGAAGGAGGCAGGAGGGATCAGGATGGGCTGGACGGGGCAGGTGAGACAGGCAGGTGGCACGGGCAGCTCGGGTACTCACAGTTCTCGAAATAGAAGCGGTGGAAATCCATCCCCTCCACCAGGTTGCCCAGTGCCTCGGGCTCAAAGGAGGTGAGCCCCGGGTCGCAGATCTTCCTGCAGGCGGCAGGTGAGAATGGCCCCGCCCGGCTCCACCCCAGCCGGCCCCACCCCGCCTGGCCCCGCCCCCGGGCCCCGCCCCACTCACGCGTAGGCCTCGAAGTCGCCGTTGTTGACGGCCTCGATGAGCTGCTCCGTGATCTTGATGATCTCCTGCTTGCGGGCTGGGGGCACGCCACTGTCACCGCCACGCCCCAGCCCCGGCGACACCGTCGGGGGAGGGGGGGCGGTGGGGTGGACATGGGACATGAGGGGAGGCTTGGGGACAGACACAGGGACAGACAGACAGACCTTGGGGGCAGAAAAACCTCGGGGACAGACAGACAGACCATAGGGATGGACCATGGGGACAAACACAGGGACCTTAGGGACAGACAGACCGACCATGAGGGCAGACAAGACAGACCACAGGGACAGACACAGGGACCTCGAGGACAGACACAGAAACTATGGGGACAGACAGACACCCCTTGGGGACAGATAGGGACCACTGTGCTCCCAGGGCCCCCACAGCTCTGCCACATGTCTCATTGCCAGCCCAGTGCCCTCCCAGCATGCTCAAGCATCCCAGTGCCTGCTCAACCTGTCCCAGTAGTTTCAAGTGCCTCCCAGCACTGCTCTTTCAAGTCCCAGTACATCCCAGTGCTGTTCTGGCACATCCCAGAACAGCCAGTTCCATACTGGTGTTTCCCAGTGCCATCCCACTGTGTCTCAGTGCCATTCCAGTGCATCCCAGTACCCTCCCAGTTCCATACAAGTGCATCCTGATACATCCCAGTGCAATCCTAGTGCATCTCAGAGCTGCTCGTGTGCTCTGATGCTTCCCAGTGCTTCCCAGTGCATCCCAGTGCATTCCAATACACCCCAGTTCAATCCTACCAAATTCCAGTGACAGCCCAGTACACTCTAGTATCCCTCAGTCCCATCCCACTGTCACTCCAGTGCATCTCAATTAATCTTAGTACCATTTCACTGTACCCCAGTGCTCCCCAGTCCATTCTTTTGTAACCCTAATGTGCTCCAACCACTTCGGTGCCACTCCACTACCTCCCAGTTCGTCCCAGTGCATCTCAACGTCACTCCTGTGCCCTCCTAGTGCATCCCAGTGCCACCTCTGTGCATCCCAACACCGCCCATTTCCATCCCAGTATGTCCCAGTACACTCCAGTTTGTGTCAGTGACTTCTCACCACATCTCAGTGCCAAAGTTCTATGTCTCACTGCTATTCCAGGGCATCCCAGTACAGCCCAGTTCTACCCAGAGCACCTCCTGGTACCATCCCAGTATGTCCCAGTATCATTGCAGTGCATCCTGATGCCATCCCAGTGCCTTTTCAACTAACCCCAGCTGCCATTCCAGGGCCATTCCAGCGTGTCCCAATCTATCCCATTTCCATCCAAGTGCACCCCATCACCTCCCAGTACCCTCCCAGTGCACCCCAGCATGCTCCCAGTGTATCTTGGTGCCATCTCAATGAATCCTGGTGTCAGCCCAGATCAATTCCAGTGAGTTTGAACACTCCCGGTGCCATCCCAATGGATCCTGTTGCCATCCCAAATCCCACCCAGTGCATTCCAGGGCTGCCCCAGCACATCACAGTGCACCAACTGCATCTTGGTGCCATGCCAGTCCACCCCAGTTCATCCCAGTGCAATCCAAGGCATCCTGGTGCCAATGCATCCCAGCTCTATTCAATGCATTCCATCCAGCACGCTCCCAGTGCATCCTGGTGCCATCCCAGTGCATTCCAGTGCCATCCCAGTGCATCCCATCACCGTCCCAGTGTATCCCAGTGCCATTCCAGTGCATCCTAGTGCCATCCCAGCTCCATCCCGATGATTTCAGTGCTGCTCCAGCGCATCCCAGTGAACCAAGTGCATCCTGGTGCTATGCCAGTGCCATCCCAATGCATTCCAGTGCACCCAGTGCATCTTAGTGCCATCCCAGCACATCCCAGCTCCACCCCAGTGCATTCTAGCACATTCCCAGTGCATCCCAACGCATCCTAGTGCCATCCTAGTGCATTCCACAACTGTCCAGCACAGTGCCATCCCACAGTGCATCCCACAGGTCATCCCAGTACCATTCCAGTGCACCCCAATGCATAGTGGTCCCCCCTAGCACCACCCCAGTGCATTCCAAGACCCTCCCAGTGCATCCCAGTGCCATTCCAGTGCAACCCAGTGCATCCTAGCACCACCCCAGCTCGCTCCCAGTGCACCCCAGTGCAGCCCAGCCGCCCCCACGCCCGTCACCTTTGGTGTCCTCGTCCTCGATGGTGGTGTTGGTGCTGTCGGAGGACTCCTGCTCGCGGGGCGGCGGCGGTGGGGGGGAGACACAAACAGGGGGTCAGAGCTGGCCCCAGGGGGCACGGGGAGGGGGGACGAGCCCGGGGGGGCTCGGCAGGACCCCGGCGGGGCCGGACGGCGCGGGGGGACCCCGCTGCCCCCGCGGCCCCCGCGCTCCTGGCACCCCCCCGGCCATGGCTGATGCGGGGGATGGAGGCGAGGGCGGGCAGCGGTACCTTGGCGCCGTCCCCGGGGTTATGGATTACGGTACTTTGAGGCTCCTACAGGAGAAGGGAGAGAGACAGGCGGGGTGGGGGAAGCGAGAGCCCGGAGGGGACAACGAGGGGGGACGACGGATTGAGCAGCACGTGGACAGGGGCGAGGAGAGAGACCCAGACCGGGTTTGGGAAGGGGATAGAGAGGGGGGAGAGAAGCAGAGAGTCATTAGTCCAGCAAAGCCAAATGGTTTAATTCACAGACATGGAGGGGGAAGAGAGGGGGGAAAGAGGTGGGCAGAGCCAGGGGAGAGACGCAGTGAGGCCAAAAAGATGGGCTGGGCTGGGCTGGGGGGCAGCTCCTTGCCCCTGTTCTGCATCCCAGTGCCCAGGGGCTCCACTCACCGTGCATCTGAGCACCCTGGGCATCCCCGTGCCTGAATCCCAACCATCCTGCTGCCTGCATCCCGAGCACTGCCCATGTCCTTGTGCATCCCTCGGCTGGCACCCAGACCACTGCTGTGCCTGCATCCCAACTATCCCACTGCCTGCATCCCAACCATCCCTGTGTCTGCATCCTGAGCATCTCAGTGCCCACATCCTGACCACCCCCATCCACAGCTTCCTGCTGCCCATCCCACCCTCAGTGTGTGGGGAGGGCACCCCTTTCTCCATATCCTGCACTCACTGACCAGCCAGGCACCCCTTCCCCAGTGCACGGCACTCTGTGCCAGCTGGGCAGCACCCTGCCTGTATCCTGCCCTCATGGTTCCATGCCCTTGTGCCATAAAGGTCACAATGTGCACACCTGCACCCACATCCCGCACCTACCTTGCTGTTGGCATTGCCACAGCACCCCCAAATCCTGCACCTGCTGCTCCAGACAGCCATGCCTTTACTCTACTGTGCCAGCTGGGCAGTCCCGTGTCTGGATCCAGCACTTACCTCACCTGCGAGGTCACGGTCAGCAGCCCCATCCTTGTGACCTGCATCTGCCTTGCCACTGGCACTGCAGGGCGTCCCCACCCCCTGCCCTCCACCCACCTGTCCATCTGTGTCACCAGGCTGTGCCTTGTCCCCATTATGGGGCATCTGTGCCTGTACCCTGCACCCACCTTGTTCCCACCCTCATGTCCTGCACCCACCTTGCCGTCCCCATGTCACAGGACACCCTATGCCCTCATCCTGCACCCACCTTGCTGTGCCCATGGCAGGAACATCTCTGTGTCCGTGTCCTGGACCTACCTTGTCCCTGCATGGGACACCTGCATGAGCGTGTCCTCAGCCATGCCACTGTCCCCACGGCTGAGGGGGACGCGGGGCTGTCCCTTCACCCACCTGCTCTGTGCGGCGGGGTCCCCCTGTGCCCCCGTCCTGCACACCCCTCTCCATCCTCGGGACACCCCCTCCCCAGGAGCAGCCGATGGGATGGGATGGGATGGGCTGTGGGATGGATCCCATGGGATGGGGGATTTGGGGTGCAGGGTGTGGGGCACCTACCAGAGCGGTGGGCGGGAGGGTCCCCTTGGGGCTGGTGACGCCAGCGCTGCCTTTGGTGCTGTTGGTCTGGGGCTGCAGGGGACAGATGGGGGGCTCAGTGCCATGGGGGGAGGAGCCTCCCCGGGCCCCCCCGGCCCCTCGGGCCCCTCACCTTGACGCCGTCCGCCTTCTTGTTCAGTAAGCTCTTAGCTGCTGCGGGGGGAGACAGCGTCAGTGCCCCCCTGCACGAGGGGCACTGCAGATCCCCCAGACCCAGAGTCCTCCCGGCCACCCCGCCTGATCCCACCCGGGTGCTGGCAGCACCTGCTCCCCAGTACCACAGAGGGGGAACACACCAGGAAGGTGCTGTCCCCAGCCTGGGGGAGGTCCCCATTTTAGAGGGGTGGTCCCCATGCAGGGAGGGGTGTCCCCATTCTAAGGGGGCTCCATTTTGAGGGGTGTCCCCATGCTGGGGGTGTTCCCTTACAGGGGGGAGTCCCCATGCTGGGTGGGGTGTCCCCATGCTAGGGAATCCCCATTTTGGGGGGGTTCTCCATGCTGGGAGGGGTGTCCCCCACCTGGAGGAGTCCCCAGCCTCAGGAAGGTCCCCAGCCTGGGGGAAGAGAGCGTCCCCACCCAGGGAGGGGCTTCCTGGGGGGTGTCCCCCTCCTAGTGGGAGGTTCCCAAACTCAGGGGGGTCCCCGAACTTGGGGGGCTGTCCCCACCCTGGGAGGGATGTCCTCAACCTGTGGAGATCCCCATCCAGGCAGGGTGTCCCCATCCTGGAGGGAAGGGTCCCCAAACTCAGAGGGTCCTCAGACTGGGGGAAGGAGGTGCCCCCAACCTGAGGGGGGGTCCCCATCCTGGTGGCCCCCACATGGGGGGGGCAGGGCTGGCTTACCTTGGAGAAATGCAGAGAGGAAAGCGAGAGAGAGGAGTGGGGAGGGGGGCAAGAGAGAAACGGGGAGGGGGAAAGGAGGAAAAGGGGAAAAACATAAAAAAAGAACATAAAAAAGATGAGTTGAGTACAGGGGGCGGGGACAACCGCCTGTGCCCCCCCTGTCTCCCTGGAGGGGGACAAGGACGGGCACGGGTATGAGCATCTGTCACTGCTACCACGATCTCTGGCCAGTGGGGGAATGGGGCGTGACGGGGACATGGTGGGGCACAAGTGGTCGTGAGGGTGTGTGGAGGGCAGGGGGTGTCACCTCGAGCATCCTCGTCATCCCTCTACACTGAGGGACCCCTCCCCTGGCTGGCAGCACAAGCTGGGGGGAGATGTGTGGTGACAAGTCCAGTGACAGCAGGGTGGCACCCATCGGCACCAGAGGAGGGGGAGATGACCCACACATCCCTCCCCGTGGCCCTGAGTCCCCTCAGGGGTCCCTAGCAGGGTGTCCCCAAGGGTCCCGGTCCCTCCTCTGAAAGCAGGCGGGCGCTGAGAGGTGGGGGTTTAAACCAGAGCCGAATTGGGGGCGGGAGGGGGGGACCCCTGGCAGGGCAGCCCTGGTGAGGGGGTGGTTTAAGACCCGCCGAGTGTTTCACGGCACCACAAACACTGGCTGCAGCTCTCAGAAGCTGTGGGGAGGCACATGCAGGGGGGCACATGCATCGGGGACATGCAGGGTGGGGACACATGCAGGGGGGGCACATGCGGGGTGGGGACGCAGGGGGGGCACGGGGGGACATGGGACATGCAGCCCATTTTTCCCCGCTTCATGCACCGGTGTGCCCCCCCTGTGTGCATGGGGGGGTGCGAGCAGTGGGGAGGCTCAGAATCACCCCAAAATCATCCCCCCACCCCACTCCCCGTGTTCACCCAGATGTGGACTGGGGATGGCACCTGTGTGCACCCGGGGATGTCACCTGTGTGCACCCAGGGATGGCACCATTGTGCACCCGGGGATGTCACCTGTGTGCACCCAGGGATGTCACCTGTGTGCACCCGGGGATGTCACCTGTGTGCACCCAGGGATGGCACCTGTGCGCACCTGGGGACGCCACCAGCGTGTCCCCTCCAGGTTCAGGCAGTCAGCAGCCCCGCTTTGGGGGTGGGGGCTGTTCAGGGACCTCTCCCCGGGGCCGGGTGCGGGGTGGCAGCAGGGGGACAGTGGCATCTCTTGGTGCCAGCAGGGAGGGAGAGGCTGCAGGGGCAGTGCAGGGGGGCCATGCATGCGCTCCGATTTCCGAGGAGGGCACCCGAAACCCGTTGGGGAGGTGGGAGGCAGGGAAGAGGACGGGCGGGAGAAGAGGGTGACGTGGGGATGAAGGGTCCGGGGACACACAGAGACCAAGCGGGGCCGGGGGGCCGGGGGGGCCCTTTGCGGACGCGTCTACCTTGTTCCACCAGCCCCAGCGGGGCCCCGGCAGCGGCCGCCGACATGGTGGGAGGAGCGGTGGTCTGTCTGCCCACTGCCGGAGGGCCGGAGAGAGAGAGAGGGAGCGGAGCTCCTGTTAGGGGGCGGCGGGGGCTGCGCCGGGACCCCCGCCCTCCCCCCGCCCAAGAGAGCTCTCGGGGCACCCGTCACCCGGCCCCAGGCCTGGGGGGGCTGCGGTGTCCGTCCCCCTGCCCGTGTCGCCCCCGCGGCCAGCGGGGCGGGGGGGACACGCGGGGACCGGGCTCTACCTGCTGCCGTGTGTGCGTGGGGCGGGGGGCGCCGCCGGCCCCACCGTGGCTACCACATGCCCCGTCCTCACCGATGGGGAAAAAATGGGTGGGGGGGTTAAGGAAGGGAGGGGAGAAAGAGAGAAAGACAGCGAGATAGAGAGAGGGGGGCACCGGCCCGGGGGGGGGGCGTGGAGGGGGGACTGCGGCCCCCGGCCCCCCCGGCCAGGGGGAGCCCCCCCTTACCTGAGAAGTTCCTGGTGGCCAGCATGGTGGTGAGGATGGCACCCTGTGGGGAGGGACAGCGTGAGCCGGGAGAGGGGCTGGGGTGCGATGGGGTGGGCGAGATGGAGTGGGACAAATGAGTGATGGGATGGGGGTGGTACAGGGTGGCGCCCCCAGGACTGGGAATTGGGAACTGGGAACTGGGAAAGGGGTTTGCAGGACGAGGGGGCGGGATGGAGCCTCGGGAGCAGGCAGTGGGACAGAGGGTGTGGGCTGGGGGGGCAGGGGGCAGGGAGGGTCCCACAGGAGAGCCCCACGGAGGGGCAGGGTGGTGCTGGGAGGATGAGCACTGCCCCCAGCCCACAGCTCCCCAGCAGCCCCCTCACCTTGAGCTTCCTCCGGGCGTTGAACTTTTTCAAGCACTCCACTGTCTCCTGCCTGTGCATCATGGAGGCCACGGTGGAGCGTTGCTGTGGGGACAGGGGGGGTCAGCACCAGGTGCCAGGGGCACTGCCATGGGGGGTGCCACACTCGGGGGACCCCTGCACTTACGCAGACCCACGGGTGCTTGAGGGCCTCGTGGGCTGTGATGCGCTTGGCGGGGTTGATGGTCAGCATCTGGTTGATGAGGTTTTTGGCTTCGGGGGTGACCGTGTCCCACTCAGGTGAAGGGAACTGGGGGAGCACAGGGACACAGGGGTGGCAGCTGAGGAGGGGCAGCCCCACGGCGTCACTGCACATGCCCACACATCCCTACACATCCCCAGCCAGCACCAAAGACAAGCCCACAGCCACCCCGGGCTCTGCCTGCTGCAGATCAGCTGCAGGTCCCAGAAGGTTCCGGAATTAACAAGCCCTGGCACTGGGCACTTACATCGTAGGCCCCAGCCTTGATCTGTTGGTAGAGTTTGTGCTGGTCCTCGTCCCAGAACGGCGGGTATCCCACCAGCAGGATGTACAGGATGACCCCTGGGCCGGGGAGAGTGGGGTTAGGGGAGAGCAGGGACCCCAGACCACCCTGGATCCCTCAAAGGTGTCCCCATGACAAAGCAATCATTCCACATGTGGGCTGTCCCTGTGCTGGTAGGATGGCACAGACAAGGGACAGTGTGGCACTGCCAGGCACATGGCATGGGATGGCCCCGGGATGGGGTCAGAGCTGGAACAGGAACTGGGAACCAGCACAGAAACGAGATGGGAATGGGATAAGACTGGAATGGAGCCTGGAAAGTGCCAGAATGGGAGTGGGATGAGATCAGAAAGGGACTGGGCAGTGATGGGGCAGGGATTAGGATGGGATTGGGCAGGGACAGGCAGAGACTGGCTCTTACCACATGCCCAGATGTCCACGGGTTTGCCATAGGCCTCTTTGCGCAGCACCTCGGGGGACAGGTAGCCAGGTGTGCCTGCAAATCCTGGAACAGGGACAGAGAGAGCATGAGGTGAGCCACAGGTGAGCCACAGGGGGAGGGGACAAGGACAGGACACGGGACTGGGACGTGGGGCAGGGATGTGCTGGGCAGGGGTGGGCACGGGGCAGGATGCTGTGGGCACAGGGGCAGGGACACGGTGGGTTTGGGATAGGGCTGGGGTGGGCACAGAGGCAGACACAGCAGGAACAGAGCAGGGACTCAGGGCACATGCAGGGACACAGGGGCCCAGAGCAGGACACGGTGGGCAGGGGCTGTGGGGGACAGGGGGACAACAGCACTCACCAAACCAGGCCTGCTGATCCCCCTGCACCTCGATGGCGAGGCCAAAGTCTGCCAGCTTCACTGCTGCCCCTTTGCACTTGCTGGCCAGGAGCAGGTTCTCGGGCTGCACAGGGAGCACCAGGCACGGGCAGCACGGGGCACAGACCGGGGGGGACAGAGAGCAGGGATGCAGCAACTACAGAGGGACTTTACTGCTGCTATTGACCAGGTCCTGCCCCTCGGCTGGCTCTGTGCTGTGGGGCTGTGGCCGTGGGTGCCCTCTGCCAATGGCACCGCATGGCACAGCCCCATGGCCAGCTCAGGGTCTGCTTGTGTCTCACTGGCCTCGTCCCAGCATCCCCCCCATGCCAGCATCCCCCCATGCCAGCATCCCTCAGTGTCCCACCATCCCCCTGTGTCCCTCTGTGTCCCACCATCCCCCTGTGTCTCATTGTCCCTGTGTCCCTCTGTCCCTCTGTGTCCCACTATCCCCCTCTGTCCCTCTGTGTCCCAGCATCCCCCTGTGTCCCATTGTCCCTGTGTCCCTCTGTCCCTCTGTGTCCCACCGTCCCTCTGTGTCCCACTATCCCCCTGTGTCCCATTGTCCCTGTGTCCCTCTGTCCCTCTGTGTCCCACTGTCCCCCTGTGTCCCTCTGTGTCCCACTGTCCCTCTGTGTCCCTCTGTGTCCCATTGGCCCCATGTCCCTCTGTCCCTCTGGGTCCCATTGGCCCTGTGTCCCACTGTCCCTCTGTGTCCCTCTGTCCCTCTGTGTCCCACTGTCCCTCTGTGTCCCTCTGTCCCTCTGTGTCCCACCGTCCCTCCTGTGTCCTGCCCTGCCCCCCAGCCAAGCTCCAGCTGCTCCCACCCCCGTGCCCCCATCCACCCCATAGCTCACACTCCCCCTGGGGCAATGGCAGCTGGGGGGGCTGCAGTGAGACCCCCTGAGCAGTGCAGAACTGGGACACAGCTGGGGGACATGTGTGCATCCCCAGGAAAGGTGGGTGGGAGTGCTCCAAGCTGAGGGGGTCCCCAAAGCCCAGCAAGATCCCAGCGAGTCCCCAGAACCCACCAGGCCAGGGTACTCCCGGGTTGTGGGGACCCCAGGAGCTGGGGAGGGAGATGGATGGGGGGTGGGGGGACACACTTACCTTGAGGTCCCTGTGGACCACCCCCATCTGGTGACAGTGCAGGACAGCCTCCAGGATCTGCTGGATGCAGTGGCTGCGTGCAAATGGGAAGGGGTCAGAGGTACGCTGCCCCCACCTGCCTCACACCCTGTGCACCACCTGCACCCCCAAACCAGCCCCTGTCCCTCTGCACCTGGGGGAACTGACAGAAACGAGTGGTGACCTTGGATTAGTGTGCATGAGAACCCCTCTGCACCCCTGCCAGGGGCTCAGCCCCAGGGCATCACCCCTGGGGGGGTCACACAGAGGGGTTACCCCTGGGGAGAGCCCCACCTGGGGTGCCTCATTGCCTAGGGGACACCTGTGGGGATGCCACAGCCTGAGGAGGGGTCATCCCTGAGCGTGTCACTGCTTTCTGGGGGCATATCCCTGTCTGGGAGTCATCCCTTGGTGTCACCCCCGGGGTGTCATCCCAGGGATGTCACTCCAAGGGGGCCACTGAGTGGGGTCACACCTGTGGGATCATCCCCTGGGGGTCACTGCTCGGGGGTCACTGCCTGGGGTCACCCCTCAGTGCCCACCAGGTGAGCTCCACCCTTGGCACACAGCCACGGGGGACACCCCCGTGTGTTTTTGTGCCCCCTCCCGTCCCCCACGGGAGCCCCCCGTCCCTGCTGCCGCCCAGACACGGGGGTCCCCCAGACAGGACTCACGGGGAAGGGGATGGGGGGGCGGATGGAGACGAGACAAGAAAGAAAGAGGGAAGGAGCGAGGGGATGAGAGCCTGAAATGGGGGTGAAGGGGGGCCCCGCTAGCTGGGGGAGCGGGGGCACTGGGGGGGCAACCTCCCTGTGAGGGTGGGGCAAAAAAAGGGGGGTCAGGGAGAAAAAAGAGTGAGGAGAAAGGCCCAGAGCAGAGCGGGGTCCTGAGGAGCGGAGGGGGCCGGGAAGCGGGGGCAGCGCGGGCAGGGGCAGCGAGGGGGAAATGGCCCCCCCGGCCCCCCCCAGATACTGACCTGCGGCTCCCTCTGCTCAGGGGCAAAGTGATGGGTGGGAGGAACGCGGGCAAAGAGCTCATGGACACAGTGACTGCAAAACAGAACGGGGGGCGGGCGGGGGCGGGAGGGAGGGTTAGGGGTGGGAGGGGGCAGGGGACGGGGCAGGAGAGGGCAAAGGGGGTGGGAGGGGGCGGGATGGGGTGAGGGGGTGCAGGATGGAGGGGCAGGGGTGGGAGACGGGGGCGGGATGGGGTCAGGATGGGGTAAAGTGGGTGGGAATGGGGGGCAGGTTGGCGGTGGGGGATGAGGTAGAAGGGTGGGGGCAAGAAGTGGGGTCGGGGTGTGGGGACAGGTTGGGGGTAGAGGGGTGGGAGAAAGAGGCAGGAGAGGGGCATGGGAGGATAGGAGGCATTTCGGGGGCAAGGACGGGTGTGGGAGGCAAAACAGAGGGCAAGGGCCGGGGGGCAGCAAGCGGAGGGCAGCGGTGGGACGGACGGACACAGAGATGGACACACGGACACGCACAGAGCCCGAGCAACGAGTGATGGGAGACGAGAGGGACAGAGGGATGGGGGGAATGGATGGAGGAGGTGAGGGGCACGAGGGGCACGGGGACGGGGGGGGCGGAGATGGGGGGAACGAGAGAGGGGGAGAAACAAATGTTGTGAAAGCCCAGAGACCACGGGGGGGGCACACGGCGGCACACAGGGCACAGGGGGCTGGCACAGCACCGAGGGGCCCGGGGGCCCCCACCTGCCACCAGCCCCCCCAGCACAGGGCGTGGCAGTGCCGGGACTCAGCGGCAGAGGGGGGAGCACGGCGGGGGATGTGGAATATGGGGGTGCCCCAGCTGGGGGCCCCAGCCCACCCAGCACAGGATGGAGGGGCTGCAATAACAGAGGGGCCGAGGGGGTGCACCCCCTGCCTGCCTGGCTGAGCTGCCCCATCCCTGCAGGGGCACAGGGCACAGGACAGGGTGGCTGGGGGTGCCCAGGGCTTTGGGGTGCACAGGGGGGGAAGGCTCACCTGGCATCAGCCTCACTGTAGTACTCCCGCGCCACGATGTCCTCAAAGAGCTCGCCGCCCGTCACCCTGAAACACAGCCAGGCCCCACATCAGCCCGAGAGCCCCCAGGATCCCCCGAGCCCTCCCGAAGCTCTGGGAGCCTCCTGCCACACTCACAGGTCAAAGACGAGGTAATGGAACCCCTCCTCGGAGATGCTGTCGTGGAGCCGCACTGTGGGGACCAGATGGGGACAGGGACAGGCTCAGCCTCAGCCCGCCACCGAGCCCTGGCTCCCTCTCCCAGCCACTGCAGGTGTCCCTCGGGGTGTCCCTGGGTGTCCCCAGGCAGGTCCCCAGGGGTGACACCGCCCTGTCCCCGGTCACTCACCGATGTTGGAGTGCTTGAGCAGCCGGCAGATCCGCGCCTCGCGCTCCAGCTTCTGGTGGTCTGGGGGGGCACAGGTCAGGGGGGGCACCTGCCGGCCCTGCAGCCCCCCTCACCTGCCCTGCCCTGCACCCCCTCACCTGCCCTGCCCTGCCCTGAACCCCCTTACCTGCCCTGCCCTGCACCCCCTCACCTGCCCTGCCCTGCACCCCCCTCACCTCAGCTGTTCCCAGCCCAACCCCAGCGAGAGCAGCCCAAGATGCCCCTGAGGGAGCCAGGTGGCTCTGTGGCTGTGCAGGTATGCACTGGGGACAGGGCTGGGGGCTGCACCTGTGGGCTTGTGCACGTGTGCCTGGGTGTGCACTTGTGCAGGTGTGTACAGGTTTGCACGTATGGGTGGGGTGTGCATGTGGATACAGGCACGCACACGCTGCAGGTGTGCACAGGTGTGCACAGGTGTGCATATTCACATGTGGGCCCGTGTGTGGGGCTGTGCATGCCTGTACACAGGTACAGATGGGAGTGCACATGTGTGCAAGCACCTGTGGCTGTAGCTGTGTGTGGGTGTGCAGGTGTGGTGGGTGTGCAGGTGTGGTGGGTATCCATGCCCTGCAGTTGTGCATACACGTGAGTGTGCCTGTGTGTGGCTGTACCTGTGTGTACCTCTGTGTGCAGCCATACAGCTCCGTGGCTGTACCTGTGTGTACAGGTGTACGTGTGTGTGTGTGTGTGTGTGGCTGCACCGTGTGCATCACTGTACCTGTGTTTGTACAGGATGTGGAGTGTGCAGCTGTTCCCCTGTGCATGGTGGTTCCTGCATGTGCAGGTGTGTGCAGGTGTGCAGATGTGTGTGTGTGTGCCTGCAACAGCCACTGTATGAGTGCACACGTGTACCTGTGTGTGCAGCTGCACCTCTGGGTGTGTCTGCACTCAAGGGCACACAGACACGTGCACAGATGTGCATGCAGCTCACACACAGCTCACACAAACGCGTGTGTGCACCACCCCACTCACTGCCCACACACACACACACGTGTGCACTGCTCCACTCACTGCTCACACCTGTGCACCCAGCTCACACACACGTGTGCACACACAGAACACTCACACCCCCCCTGTGCCACTCTGTGCTGCCTCTTATCCAAGTGCACACCCTAAACCTCCACACCCCCACACGCTGTCACACATCCCACACCTGCAAACACCTGCACACACCTGCACACCCCCACTGCCGAGCTGTGAGCACAGCCCGCCCCACAGGCACCCACTCTGCTCACAGATGTGCACACACAGCAGTGCCCACCCTCGTGTGCAAGCACACACTCACACACTGTTGACATGTGCACACCTGCCTGCACACCAAGCACACACACTCAGCCACGGCCCATGTGTGCACACCCACACCAAGCACACACACCTGTGCACACACACTCAGGTACCCCCACTGCTCATTGTGCACATCCACCATCACACACAACCCCATGTAGACACATCTGTGCACACACAGCTCATACCTGCACACACACAGGGCTCACACCTGTGCGTGCACACCCTCCTCCCCATCCACTTACACCTGTGTACCTGCAGGACACCCATACCTTAGGGACAGGTGATGTTCTGAGGGGCCCTGGGGGAGGCAGCAGGGGGATAATGGGGATGGACAGGGCCAGACCCCACCCTGGAGCATTCACCCCTCCCTCCCACCAGCACCACTGGGGTCACAGCTGTCACACCTGCCATGGGCACCACAGGTAGCCCAGCTGTCGTGACACCAGGGGTATCAGAGGTGGCAGAGGTGCCATGGGGCCATCATAGGCACCTGGCCTGTCTGGGAGTCCCCCCAGGGTATCAGAGGTGTCACAGGTGCCATGGGGCCATCATAGGCACCTGGCCTGTCTGGGAGTCCCCCCAGGGTATCAGAGGTGTCACAGGTGCCATGGGGCCATGCCAGGCACCTGGCCTGTCTGGGAGTCCCCCCGGGTGGCAGAGGGGTGCTGGCAGTCCCAGGCTCCCGGGGGTCCTACCTCTGGCTGAGAGCTTTTTGGTGTTGATGATCTTGGCAGCGTACTCATGGCCAGTGCAGAGCTTGACGCAGCGCCGGACGACCGAGAAGGCTCCCCTGGGGAGGGCCAGGCTCAGCACGGCCCCGAGCGCCGGGGGGGCGTGGGGGCGGCCCCCACCGTGACTCAGCACCCGGGTCGGGGGGCTGCACCCGCCGTGACTCAGCACCGGGGGGTGAACCCCGGCACGGGGGTGGCAGGGAGGGCCCTGACACACGGGGCCCTGCTGGGGGGGGCGCTGGGGGGGCACCGGGGGTGGCTTTGGGAAGGAGGGGGGGCTCGGTGCCACGCAGCATCGCGGGAGGGGGGGTCGCAGGAAGGATCCAGCACCGGCAGCTCGTTGCCATGGGAACAGTGGGTGGCCCGGATGGCAGCAGTGGCCGTGGTGGTGGCGATGGTGATGATGGTAGTGGCAGTGACAGCAGTGACAGCGGTGGTGGTGGCAGGGGGCACAGGACCCAGCTCTGAGTATGGGGAGCTGGCAGCCACCAGCTGTCCCCCCAGGGACAGGGACAGAGATGGGAAAAGCAGGGTCGTGCCTGTGCCAGACCGAAGCACCGGCAGCCCCTTCAGGTGCCATCAGCTCCTGTCCCCCTTCCAGGACCTGTGTCCCTGCACATCCCCTGCCTGTCCCTTGCTGGGGGGACACTCATGGCACTCAGAGGAGATCCCTGGGAAGGATGGGGACATGGCTGGGACCAGCACCACCCCAGGCCTGCCATGGAGAGGGAGCCGTGTGGGACGTGTGCCCTGGGAGGGGAGCAGGGCCTGGGTGTCCCCTGCCACTGCCCCATGTCCCCATGTCCCCAGGCCCCACAGGCCCCATGCTGGCCAAAACAGGAGGATGCTCTCACCACCAGGGGAAAAGTGGGGGCTCCCAGGGCCCTGACCCCTCCCTTCCCCACGTGGCCCCCAGGACAGGGGACACGGTGGGTGCCAGTCCCTGAGGGGGGCCACACTGTCCTGGCCCAAGCCGTGCCTCAGTTTCCCCCCGGCGAGAGCAATACCCCCCTCCCCACCCCCCCTGAGGGGGGACACATGCGCGATGGCTGGCAGGCTACACCGAGAGATGGGAAGGGGGAAACAGGACCACGTTGCCATGGCAACCAGGATGGGCTGGATTTTGGGCAGACCGAGAGAACAGCCCCCGATTGGCACCATGTTCCCCCTGCTGGCACCCCCAAAGGGACTACAGCCACCCCTGCAAAACGTTCCCCCCATCTAGGGAGGGGGTGCACCCCCCTCACAAAGGGTCTGACCCCCTCCCCGCTCCCCTCATTTTCCTCCTAGCCAATCCCTGCCCGTGGATGGGGGGAAAACTGCATCTCCATGGCCCTGGGGGCAAATGAACCCCCCCAAAACAGCTCCTCTCCAGCTCCCCACAGCACCCACCCGAGGGGGGCATGATGGGGGGCACAGCCGGGGGGCCTGGAGGGATTCAGGGCAGCAGAGGGGCCCTGGGAGTCTTTGAGGCCCGGGGGGCCCAGGAGGGCTGGAGTCTGTAAGGACCCGAAGGGGGAGTGGATTTGGGGAGTTATATAAGGCCCAAAAGGGTCTAATAGGAGATGGGGGCAGTAGGGTCTTAAAGGACCAGGGGGAAGAGGGATGGGGGGGCAGGGGGGGGTCTATGGAGATGGGGGAGGGCCTGTGGAAATGGAGGGGCTGGAGTGATGGGGAAATCCATCAGGGTGAGGGGCAAAGGGGGTCCTGAAAAGGGAGATCTAAAAGGAGCAGGTGCCTATAAATACTCAAGGATGGAAAATTGGGGGGGGGGGGGAAATGGGGGCTGTAAGGACTAGGGAGGGGGGATTGGGGAGGGTGGAGGATTTGGAAGGGACTGGCGGGGGGGTGATAAGGATTGAAGGGAGTGGGGGCTTGTAGGAGCTTTGGGGGGATCTGGAGGGATGGGGATCTATAAGGACCAGGGAGGGGGGGTCTGTAAGGATGGGGGGGGCTCTGTGAGAATGGGGGCAAAGGGGCTTTAAGGACTGAGGGGGTCTGCAGGAGGCAGGGGCAGGATTAGGAGTGCTGGGGGAATCTGTAAAAACGGGGGGGGTGGGTTGAGGAGGAATTGGGGGGCCTGTCAGGATGGAGTGTCCATGGGGTCAAGGGCAGCTGTAAGGACTGAGTGGGGGTCTCCAGGGACAGGAGATTGGGAACTGCAGGGGATCTGGAGGAATGGAGGAGGGCTCTGGGTGACCGGGGCTGGGGGATGAGGACAGATAGGGGAGCCCAAAGGTGAGGGTCCATAAGGATGGGCAGCAAGGGGGCTGCAGGGACCGGGGGGGCTACGGGGAGGGGGGCCCAGAGGAGCTGAGGGGTCCGGGCAGCCGGGGAGGGCTGGAAGGCCCCAGGAGGGGGGCGGTATAAGGGGTGGGGGCCATTGGGGGGGGCAGGGCCAATACCGGGGGGAGGGCAGTACCGGGGGGGGGGGGAGCTGGGCAGGGCCGGTCCCGGGGGGGTGGGCTGGGGGGGGCCGGTCCCGGGGGGGGCGGGGGGGGCCAGTCCCGGGTGTCCCATCCCGGGGGGGGAAGGGGGGGGGGGGATGCGTCACGTCTGCACCGAGCGGCTCCCGGAGCCCCGGGCAGCGCCCCCCGCCCCCGCCGCGCCCCGGGGCCGGGGCCGGGGCCGGAGCCGGGGCCGGGGCCGGTGCCGCCGCCCTTACTTGCCGATCTCCTCGTAGAGCTGGTACTCGTCGGTGAAGCGGGTGCAGGGCACGGTGGTGGCCATGCTGCCGCCGCGGCGCGCCGCAATGAGCCGCCCCGGCACCGGCTCCGCTCGGCTCCGGCTCCGCCCGGCGCGGGGGGGCGGGGGGAGGCGCCGGGCCGGGGGAGGCTCCAGCCCGGGACAGCCCCCGCCGCCCCCCGCCCCGCCCGGGATCCCCCAGCCCCCTCCCGGGCACCCCCGCCGCGGAGCTGCCCCCGCACGCCGGGGGGATCCCCCCCGCTCTCCGCAAGGGCCCCGTAACCGGACCCCCCGACCCGGGACCCCTTTATCCCAAATTACCCCCGGGAGAGGGAGACCAAGCCCCCACCCCTAAAGGCCCCGTATCCAGACGCCCCTTCCCGGGAGTCCCCCCATAAATAACCCTGCGTCCAGACTCTGACGGATCCTCCCAAGGACCCCAAATCCACACTCATATCCACACTCCCCGCAATAGGACGCAGACCCAGACCCGTCTCAAGAATCTTCACAACCCCCCCCCAAAGGACCCCAAACCCGCACGCCCTCCGGATCCCACATTCTCCCCCTAAACAGCCCCAGTATCCAGATAACCTGCTCAAAGACCCCCATCCACGCCCTGCCTTCTCCCCCCTCGGGGAATCCCCCCTATTCCCCCCAATACCGAGCTCCCTCCTCCCGCGCCACTGTCACCCCAAACAACCCTGCCAGGCTCCAACCCCTCCCCGAGCACAACACCCGGCAGGGGTCGGGGCGGGACAGAATCACCCCCTGCCTCCCCCAAGGGCACCTTGAAGCCCCCCCGGTGTCGCAGCACAGTGCGGGGGTGGTTTTGCTGCGGGGGACACACAAGGGCCACCCTGGAGGGCAGCAGCCGCCGCAGGGCCGGGGGCCGCGGTGTCCCCCCGGCCCGGAGGGTGGGCGCGGGTGGGCGGCGGGCGGCTGGCGCTGCCGTTGCCATGGGGACCGCGGGTGGGCGGCGGGGGGCCGGGGGGGCCCGGTGAGCGCATCAGCACCGGGAGATGCCGGCACTGGGGTGGGTGACACCTCGGGGGTGGCATCCCCGAAGCACCCACCGTGTGAAACCTAGCCAGCTGTGGGGATCCCAGACCTACCCCCCTGCCCCACGGACACGAAAATCCAGCACTTCTCCCCAGGGATCTCACACCACACCCCGAGGAGTCCAAAATCTACCCCCCCCTCGCTCCCGGGATCCCATATTCCAACACCCCCGCACCCAAGTAACCCATAAATCCAGCCCTCCTTCGGGTATCCTACACCCAGCCCCTCCCAGGGATGTCAGAATTCACTCCCTCCACCCCCAGGAGTCCTATATCCACATCCCGAAGGACCCCCAAATTCCACTCTCCCCCAGGAATCCCATATCCACCACAACACCCACCCCAGTGTCTGGAGCCCGTGCTGACAGACAGACAGACAGACAGACAGACAGCCCGGGCTCAGTGTCCCCGTCCTTGTCCCTAAGCAAGGTGATGCTGGAGAATCGGGCACACTCATCTCCCCTGGTGGCACGGAGTCACTCACAGGCCCCACGGTGACATGTGTTTATTGCAGGCTGGGGGTGAGGGGTGGGGAACGGGCCGGGGACCCCCAGCCCACACACCCCGGGGGGAGGGCTGGTAGAAGCTGTGAGAGCCAGGCTGGGCTTGCTGGGGCCTCCTCTCCCAGGCAGACCCCACTCTCAGACCCCCAAGTACCATGCCAGGGAAACCCGTATGTTTCAGGGGCTCCTGCCCAGCTGCTGGCCATGAGGGGGGGGCCTGTAGCCCCCCCAAACGCCAGTGCTGTGGGGAGCACCCCTGCTGCTCCCTGACACAGGGGGCGCAAACCCTAGGGGATGGCTGTGGCCTCTGCCCACTCCCGGGTGTCCTGACAACCGTCCAGTGAGGAGGTGAAGGAGGGGGAAGCCAGGAGAAAGCCTCCCCCGGGGCTGGGCAGAGGGCAGGGGCAGCACAGCCCCCTTGGGATACCCTGGAGTGGGGCTGGCGAGAGGATTTGGGGGTGCCAGGTAGGCAGGGTGCTGGCAGAGGCAGGCAGGGGCAGGCTTCCCCATCCCCACTGCCCATACCCAGCACCCATCTCCACCTGTGAGGGGCAAAGCTGCCCCGTGCCAGGGCAGGGAGGGCTCTGCATCCCCAGAAACCCCAAAAGCAGTATCCTCCTCCACCAAAAACAGTAATTATGCCACCCAACGCGACCCAACACGCTCCCTCTATTCCAGAAAAACATGGAGCAGCTCGAGGTGAGGGAGGGGAGAGGAGGGGAGGAGAGGGGTCCTGGTGCCCAGGTTGCCGTGGTGACAGGATGTAAATCTGCCCACTTCCTCAGGCTTCCCCTCACAGCAGGGACGGTGCCGGCAGCATGGATCAGTGAGTCCCGGGCACTGGCGCTGGCTGGGAGGATCCTGGTGGGCATCCAGGGGCGGGCAGGTCGCCTCTCCCCGCTTTATTTTTCAGTTGTTTTTGCCACTGTCAAAACTGGACGGCGCCGGGGGAGATGTTGAACATGGAGGGGTCGAATTTCTGGCCGCGGAACGGCGAGCCCTCGGTGTCCCAGCCCTTCTTTAACATCTCATGCACCTTCTGCAAAGAGGCGTCCGTCAGCCCGGGGTGATGCCACGCTGCTCCCCGCACCCCCTGCTCTCTCTGCAGCTCATCCCACAGGTGCTGGGGCTGCGTGGCCACCTGACCCACGGGAAGGGCAGCAGTGCCCCTTCCTGCCTGGCTGGCAGTGGTCATTGCCAGGGGCACACATCATTTCTGTGCCCAGACAGCGCCCAGGGCAGCACCAGGCAGCTCCTGGCTGAGCCCAGACCCATGTGAGTGCAGCCCTGAGCAGGGCCAGCTAGGGAAAGAGGCTCAGGGATGTGGGGCCCACGCCTGGTACAGGGGGTCTGGGCTTACAGGCACTTGCCACGGTGTCAGGAAGGGGAAGGCAGGAGTGCATGGCCAAAGATTGATCAGCAGAACCTGACCCCCCCCCCTCCAAATGTTAGTGTGGGGGGACACGTGAAGAGGAGCTCTGAGATGGAGTAGAGCCATGGGGCCCCTTTTCCTGGGGATGGGACCCTTGAAGGGCAGGTGGCACAAGGTAGCCAGCACCTACCAGCTCATGGCTCTGGGGCTTGCCCTGCAGCTTCTGGTGGTAGTCAAAGGTGAGGCGATCCAGCACGGCGTGCTCCTCCTCATCCACCGTGGCCATGGAGCGCTCCTTGTTGATCTTGTCAATGTCGATCTGCTCCTCGCCCTCCAGGATGGCATTCCACCAGTACTCATCCCCCTTGTTCAGGCTGATCTGGGGACAAGCTGTGGGTCAGCGAATGGGGAGAGCAGCCCCTGTCCTGCCCAGGATGTGGCTGGTACCCCTGCCCACCTCACAGCTCCATGGCAGGGATGCAGAGCTCGGCTGACAGCAGCATGGTGCTTGCCCACCAGTGGAAGTCAAGTCAAGCTCACACTAACCCAGCCTCACAGCTGGCAGAGGGGTGGCATGCTTGTGCCTCCCTCCCCCAGCAGCCAAAGGCTTTGCACAACCCTGCTGTGGGCCCCCACAGCCCCAGCTCATACCCTGAGGATAAGATCTCAGCCCACGCTACAGCAGTGGCTGGGGGTGACACTGGCCTGGGGCCACAGGGCTGACACAGCAGCAGTGGCAGAGCCCAGCACTGTGGGATGAGGAGGCTGTGTCTGCTGGAGTGTGGGGTCAGGGCCCCTGGTGTGGCAGTGCAGCCATCTTGCCTTTCCCTAACCTAGAAGGAACCTTGGCCTCAGCTCCCCTGGCTCCCTGGTGGGTGGCAGCACGGGTGGCAGAGGAGGCAAGGACACCACCTGCTGCTCTGTGCCACCCCTGCTGACTGCCAGCACCTGCTTCCTGTGGCACCACAGCTCAGCAGCAGCCCCGAAGGAGAGGGGATATCTCCCTGCTCCAGCCAACACCCTCAGTGGGAAAATCCCCCTGCTGCAGTCACAGGCATCCCGATGGCAGTGCCTTGGACAGAGCTGGCTGGCCAGCAGGGCTGTGCTGAGGCCAGCATGGGGCAGGCATCCTGCAACGGGAACTCCAACTTGCTTTTAGCTTTTCCAGGAAGAGTGGGCTGCTTCCTCCCATGTTATTTTAGCACTAATCCCAGCAGCAGGGCAGATTTATGGCATTCGTCGGCCTCTGCAAAATCATCAATAAAGGCAGACAATACAATTTGCTCAAACCTCCCAGGAAGCTCAATAGCTCCGGAGGGGAGAACACGGACAGCCATTCCTGTTACGGAGCCAAGCTTCTCCGTGGTGTGAAGAAAAGGAACCAATTAATACAGGAGGGGGTGGCTGGGGTTTAATCCTTCTGGGAGAGCAGAGCCGGTAAAATATTCCAGCTTGGGGAAGGCGTTAGTTTTTTCAGCTAGACAGGCATGCTTGTTCTCTTTTTAATTGCACAGTTCCACTTTGGAGGGGAGGGAGAGCCACCGAGGGTTTGCTCCTGGGCTTCCCAACCCTGGGTGGGCAGGTGGGGGAGTGGAGAAGCCCCCAGAACATCACCCTAAGACAGAAAGCAAAGTGGAGGGGCAGCAGCCCTGACTGTCCACACTTGCAGCAGGAGCACCCTTCAGGCTCCTCAGGTTTGGAACGGGAGGGATGACCCCATGATGCTGCTGGCAAGCTGTGAACTTCCCCAGTGAGGGCTCTCAGCAGTACGGGGAGGGCAGGGCCGAGCACCATGAACTGCATCCCCTCAGCCTCATGGCTCACAGGATGGCAAGCCAAGACTGCAATAAACGTTCAAGGCAGGACTTGCTGACAAAAGCCCAAGCGTGGAAAACAAAGGCTGAGAGGAAGAGCAAAAGAGAAGGAATGGGAGAAAAATCCTCCACAACGAAAATAATACCAAAAGGAGTTGTGCACAACACCCAGTGGGGATTGCTAAAAACAGCGAGGTTATTTTAATCTCACTTTCAACAAGCAAGCGGGTGTGACAGAGAAGGGAGAGCACAAGGAAGACACCCAGGACCAGGGTACCGTGCAGCATGCCACAGGCAGGGGCACGATCCTGGGACAAAATCCTGAGCAGGAGGAATGGACAGGCCCCCACCCCACGTCGCCAGAGCACTGAGGAACAATGCCAGCTGGATTCTGCTGCCGTGCACACGGGTGTGCCAAAGGATGAGATGAGAAACATGTTGGTGTCAGGCTGGGCTCCAGCTGGGATAGCTCCATGGAGCAGGAGGCGGAAGGCAGAGTGGTCTCTGAATGCTGGTGAGGGGAGTTCTGGGGCTGCTGGAGTGTGAGTGACATAATGAAGATGATATATGAATAAGAACACCAGGCAGGATGGGGGAAGCAGAACTAGGATGGGTTGTAAGGCAAAAAAATCTCCCCATGATAAGAGCTGGAGGAGAAGGGAGTCTGCTGGTGGCACGGCTGTGAATGGCATCCCAGAAGGGAGCTGGAGGAGGCCAGGGAGGCTGAGGGCAGTGAGAAAGACCTTTTCAGACAGAAAGGACCAAGCAAAAGAGATTCCACCTCCTTGGCACCAAGACCAAGTTCTGCTGCAGGGATCACCTCAATTCACAGACCACAAACATGCAGCATGGACAGGGCCACCAAGTTGCCCCAAGCAGTCCCCAAGGCAGGCAGGATCTCCTTGGACAACCCCAGCGCTGGCACTGGGTGAGTTCAGTTTTGGCTACAGCCACACCCTGCCAGAGAATGCCACCCTGGGTCCCACAGGGAAGCCAGGCAGCACCTTGCAGCTTCTTGCAGGAGGGAGACAGCCCAATTGCTGCATTTGGAGCTCACAGGGAGCGATGCACAAACTGGGGCACAGGAAGGGTCCATATGCCCCATAAGCCCCAAATAAACCCCAATGGCCCCATCCAGGCGCTGAATGAAGCAATGCCTTCCTACAAGGGTGGGTGTCCCCTGATGAATGAGTTGGGAGGAGGCGCAAACCACTCCTGGCTACTCAGCGCATGGAAAAGGAGCTGCTCTTGGGCGAGGATTACTCACTCTGCTCCAGTTACCTTACAATTCTTCAAGCGAGATCTCATCCCACCATCAATATGCTGGCAGCCAGCTGGAGATCCTCACAAGCCTGGGCTCGTGCTATTCGAGGCAAGAGCCAGCTCTGGGGCTGGGGGTGACGGGCCCCCTCTGCTCCCCACGGCCGCTCCGGGAGGCACCGAGCCTCGCTCCGCCCGCGCCATCCCCGGCCTCTGACGGGCACTCAGGAGACGCTGCCTCCCTTGCTGATGCTGGCAACACCCACCAGGGACTTCCAGACTTCCATCCACACTGTGGAGCAGACACCCATTGGGCCACCTCCTCTTCAACGGGTTCATGCCTTTCCAGGATTGTTTCTTTGTCCCAGATCAGCTAATTTTCAAGATGTTTATGAATATTTACAAAATGCAGGCTAAGGATGCCACTACCACATCCCTTCAGTGGCCTAGCAGCATCAGGGAAGCTCCTCTCCCTTACAGGGACCTCACTCAACCTTCTGGCACCAGCCTGTCACTCGAGGTACATCCCTGTGGACCAGCAGCGGTCAAGTGGCACTGTGCAGCCTCCCCAGACACCATTCACGGGATTCCTGACTCTGGCAGCACATTTCCACTCCATTTTCCACTGTGAGGGCTTGGATTTGGGTGCTCATCTGCTGCCACCCTCGTGCCACAGGGAGAAAGGCTTAGAGCCAGCTCATTCCCTCTCAGGAGACAGCACGTGTCCTCTCCTGGGTCTCACAACAGCTTTGGTACTCCTGAAACTCTCCTGGAAAAGCCTCTGGGTGGAAAAGGATAGGGCAAAGATGGTTACAGGTAGCAAAATCCTGCTCCTAGCACAATCCTGGCCCCCAAACTGGCATATAAACTTTGGAAACTGTTTGACACTCAAGATCCCAGCATGAAGGGCACAACTCCTGCAGCAGCTCCAGCTGTGAGCACAGCTGAACTCACACCCTCAGCCTGAACATCTGGAGCACTTCAGAAATGAGGCTTGGGGCTGGGAACCCACCAATAACACAAGCTGGGCATCGGCTGTCCTGAGACCTCCTCGACAGGGATGATTTGGGACAACAGACCCACAGCAAACCACAGGCCTGCTGGAGGCAGAGGAGCCACAGTGCCCACCTCAAACAGGGCAAGCAGGAATCCCATGACAGGACAGAAAGGAATGGTGAGGAACAGGCACCTGCCAAGATGCTGGGGCTGGAGTGGGGCCAGGAGAATTGGAGGGCAGGGTCAGCAAGGCCAGGTGTGCAGGACCAGCAGTGCAGTGCAGGGCCCCATGCTGGGATTGAGGACAGAGACCACCCTCAAGTGATGGCTGTGCTGCCTGCCCTCAGCTGGAGCTGGGGACCCCTCTGCCCAGCCCACATCCTGACAGGCAAGTCAGGAGTAGGAGGCAAGGCACAGCACACAGGCAAGGGCAGCATGAGCCAGAAGTTGGACAGGCAAAGCCAGACACATCCAGAGCTGGCTCCAACTTCCAGCTGCGCCAGTTTCCTGGGTTAAGCGTGGCAGAGCTGCGAGCCAAGCAGACACAGCTGGTGTAGACCACCCTTACCAAAATACACTTCCCAGGCTCCAGGCTCCACAGGGAACTCTCCGTGTTGATCTTGTGGGTGAGCTTCCCTTCCATGAGGACGTGTTGGCTGCTTCCCTCCAGCACTGCTACACGAATGGCACCACTGCTGATATCCACAGACACCTGGAAACAACGACAGACACAATAATCCGGAAGGCTCCTGCTTCCCCTCTCACTGTGCAAGATGGGGTTTGGGGTCAAGTGCACTTGCAGGGGGATGAGAGAGAGAAGAGCTTCCAGTCCTGTCTGTAGCAGCAGGGTGAGAATCCCACTGTTCTCTCACAGCAAAGAGTGACAGTTCAGAGGAGAGAGGGAACCTCTTCAGGGAAGGAAAAGCAGTACAGCCTGGCAATCGGGGGGACCCCTGAAGGATTCAAGGCAGCTGGTTCTACCCTGTGCCTCAGTTTCCCCTCAAAGAAGACCAGTAATGCTACAGGCCTGCAAACAGCATTCAAAGGCTGGACATCTACTCGCTATGAGAGAGCTCTTTAGGGTTTGCCTCTCTGCCACCATGCCAAGCTGGGCATGACTGTGTGTGATCCTGATAGCTGAGCAGGGGCTGATAGTGTCGGGGTTCCTACACTAGGGCTGCAGCAGGTCATCCCCTATTTGCTGCACCATGCTGAAAGCTTGCTCCTTGGCTCTGCTTCTGCTGCTGGAGGCAGCCCTGGGCTGAGCCAGGCCTCCCATCGGGTGTGTGAGGAGGGGCTGTGTGCAGGAGGAATGCTGCAGCACGCTTTCCTGGCTCCCTGCTACAGGGGCAGCTCCGTCCCCAGGAACGGGGCCAGCTCCCGCCCACAGCAGCCATATGGGGAACCCTGCTCCGACCTGCCACGCAGGTGACATGGCTGTCCCCCGGGGAGACAGAGGCAGGCTGTGAGAGGCACGCAGTTCCCTCGGTCTCTGTGGAGACCATATGTTCTCTCCTGTCCCCTCCAGCCCTGAGGTGCTGCCAGCAGAGCCTGCGCCAAGCCAGGGGATGTGGGGAGGACCTGGCTGGGAAGGGGCAGGATTGTGGCCCCCTGCGCTGGCCCAAGAGGAGGAGACTGCAGTGAGATTTGCCTGCATTCTCTCCCAGAGTTCCCCCAGATCTTCCTCCTGCTCTGCAGATCTCATTTGAAATGTTATTACATTATCCATTACCTAGGAGACTTCCAGCAGCTCACTAGCTCCACGCAGGCAGAAGACAGGCAGAGCGGCTCCAGCCAGGGAGGGAACGCGGCTGTGTGTGACTGATGTCACCAGGGTACAGCCCCCAAACCTGCTGTGTGCTCCGGCAGGGGCACAGGAGGCCCAGCACACACAGCACAGGGACTCAGCTCCAGTGGGAGCAGGACTGTGCTCACCGGGGACTGGGGAAGGGACAGGAGAATGGCAGAGGACAGCAGGATGTCACCTGGCTGGGATGAAAACACCTCCAGAGGAGCAGCTCCCTCAGCCCAGTGCTGACACCTTACTGCCGAGAGGCAGGGGGATGTGGCTCTGCCCTCCAGCACCACCACCATCTGCTCAGGCTCTTGGGTGCAGGGACAGAGCTACTGATGCTGGCACTCAGCACAGGACAGGGCCTGCCCAGAAAGGAAGGACCAAGGGGAAAAAGGCAAGGTGACTCCTAAGCTGGAGACATGGCAGGCCCAGGTCTGTAGAAGGCATTGTGTCTGTGGGTTCTGCATGGACAAAAACAACCAAATGTGAGAGGGTTTTATTCACAGGTGGCTGCACAAGGTATCTGGTGGGGCCAAGGGACACCTTTTAGGTAGCTCTGGGACCAGCAACGAGTTGAGAGAGGGAGAAGAGAAACCCAAATGGAAGAAGTCTGGGAAGACTTCACCTGGCCACTTTGCTGTGCAAGTAGACAACATGAGAAGCCATTCCAACACTGCTTCTACCTGCACCTAGCAAGAAGGCCCCACCCAGCACAGCAGCCCCTCAGGAGTAGGGACAGGGGCAGCACATGCCCTGCTGGAGAGCCCCTCCATGCATGGAGGGACATGTCTGAGAGGACTCAGGTGTGCACAAGGCGGTACCTGTGGACAGCCCTCACCTGGGGAAGGCCAAGAGCAACCCACAGTACTCTGGCAGCTCTGAAGCTTCCTGTCCCTCCCCATGTGCTCCCTGCGAGCACCTCTGCTCCCGAGAACACCTGGCTGCCCCCAAGGAAAGCCAGTTCTCGTTGTGTGCTGTGGCCTTTTCACCACGGTGATTTCTGTGCACACTGCATGCCCACGCCCACCCACGCAGCTCAAACAAGCAAATACAAACTGAGAGAGGAATCGAGCTTGTCTCCTTTTGAGTTCAGCAAAGAGAGAGGCCTGGAGTCATCATCTCTATTTGAGTGCTCAGATCCATGGGCCTCTGCTGCGCCCATAAGTAGATCAGAGAGGGGGGACCATGGGGGAAGATGCTCTCACCTACCCAATCACCCATTCCTGCTCCAAGGACCCCTGAGCTCCATACAAGGAAACCTTAAGCTCACCAGAGCAAAATGTGCCATAGCAACAGCCTGAAACCCAAAAAGTGTCATAAGGAAGACTGTGAGCAACATTAGAGTTGGGTGCACTCTGAACCCAGGGACCAAATGGGGAAATTTTTAATCTTGCCTTGTCAGGCAGAAGACAAAAACCTGGTAATTTTTTTAAAATATGAAGTTGTCTGAATGCAAGAGAATCTTGCTCTTGTGCAAGTACCCATGAACAACATGTCCAAAGTACATGGAGCTTTTAAATTGTTCTGAGTCCTCCTGCTTTGGCCCAAGCCCCAGCCTCTCTGTTCTCATTCCCCCGAGGCTGTGAATACACAGAATCATTTGGAAATGGAAATTCAGCTGCCAAGAGGAGCCCCAAGAAGGATGGATGAACAAAACATCAGGAAAGAGAGTGCAAGGAGAAGGGAAGTCCAGCATCTGAACAACCAATTGCTTTAAGAGGGCAGCGTGGGCAGGTACTGGGGCAAGGGTGGGCAGAGCCATGCCACGGGCACAGGGGAAGGGGGTGCCTTAAAGCCCCTCTGCCCCCTCTGAGGTGCAGGGACTCTTCCACAGCCATGGCACAGTCTTGAACCAAGGAAAGGTCAGGAAACCACATCCTGTCTTCACTCCTGTGAGCTCCTGCAGGCTCCTGAACCTCTCCATGGCCAAGGATGGAGCAGACAGAGCCCTGTGTGGGGTTTTTGGCAAGAACACAACTTCCCTGGCATGGAGGAAACTTCCCTAGTCAGGGAGAGGAATCGTGACCAAAGTTTGATGCAGAGGGATGGAATATCCATCTGGACACCCCAGAATCCTTTCAAGAAACACTCTGGGTTTGTTTTAGAGATCCACTGGGAGAGATGCATTTTCCTGGTGCCCTGCTGTGCCTGTGACAGCCGTGTGCCCCCTCACCCCTCTGGCCCGGGCTGCTGCTGCTGCTGCCAGTGACATTCCTTGGCATGCTGAGGAGCTGTGTAGGCTGAAGCCAGTGACAAACTCCAGCGTGCTCCTTTCAGCCACCCTGGAAGCGGAGAAGAGCAGGAGGTGGGGGAGCACAGGCTTCCCAAATGGAAAAATACAGAGGGAAGGGCAGCATTGGGAAAGAGTTCTAGCTCCAGCTAAGGCCAGCCATGGGCACACTCCCTCTGGGTCCCTGACCGGGAGGGAACAGAAGGGGTGCAGGAAAAACAGTGTGAGCACAAGCAGAACAGGGGAGTTCCTGCCTGAGCCAAAGAGAGGAGAGACCTCTCTGTGCATGAAGCCAGCCAGGAGGAGGGGCTGGCCCGCAGCCTCCTCCCCAGGCCGGCTCCCTTCCATCTAGAGCAGGTCAAGCCACACAGGGGCTGTGCCTGATCCAGCTCCCCAGTGCCAGAGGAGCCGTTCCAGCAGCTCCTGCTTCCAAACAGAAGGCAGAAGACACTCAGAGCCAGAGGAACAACTGAGGAAGGGCATCCATCCCCAGCCAGGCTCCAAAACACGCGTGTGAGTATACAGGTAGTGGAAGCAGAAAGAAAAAGCACAGAAGGGGTGAGGCAGTGCCAGGGAGCCTAGCTGAGATGGAGCAGAGGACACTGCAGCACAACAGGAACACGGACAGGCTGTGATCTCAGTCCTCACCAGACTCACACTGTGGAATAAGGCACAACCACATCTTGGTCCTTCAATACAAAACACGGTCTCCCAGGAAAGCTGTGCACCCCAATGGAAAGGGAAATGCTGCAGAGACACCACTCACATCACTTTACCTGTTTGCCTTTGACAATGTGCTTGGGCACAGGCACTTTAATTTCCAGGTCACTGTAATCTTGGGACCAGGTGTAATTCTCTCGTACAGCTCCGTTGTAGCTGTCGGGGTTTGTCTGGAACTGCTCCTGTCTCCTGTGGGGGGAGAAAGGGGAGACAGGTTAAATGTCAGAAAGATCAGAGCCTGGAGAGAGCAGGAAGCCTGAGAACAGGATGAAAGAAACCAAAAGGGAGGTCATAGCCTCTGCTTGCTCCTCCTACAGCATCTCTCCCTCACTGCTGGCTCTATGGAAGGCAGCAGGTCCAAGGAAGCAGCCCCAGGAAAAAGGGACCACAGCCACCCTGCCCACTGTGGGTGATTCACAGTCCCGTCTCCCCAGTCTGCTGCAGGGACAACAACCCTGCTGAAAGGACAACTGGTGAGACACACGATGGCTTGGCTGCCCAAAAGGTGCAGAGCTGGCCCCCAGTGGGTCCAGAGCACCTTCCTGGCCACCTCTGCTCCAGTGCAGAGCTCCTTGTTCCCTCCTCTTCCCATCACAGCTGGAGCAGGGACACTGGCACGTGCTGGGTGTGAGCTGTCCCCCAAGCCACTGTCATGGCTGCAGAGGTGGTGGCCTATGGTTGTGACCTGAAAATACAGCATTGATTCTCCTCACCTTGATTTTAATGTTTGGGAAAACCACCAGCTGTTATGAGCAGGGTGATTGTTCACAGGGAGGGGATGGAGCTGGGGACCAGGATGCCTCAAGAGCCATCCCAGGGTGCCTGGACAAGTGAATCATGAGCAACACTCTGAGCACAACACTGCCCCTTCCAGCTGGGGAAATGCCAGAAAAGCTGAAGAGATGGCTGCAGGGGTAAGATGGAGTTTATCATATCAATAAGCAATAATCAATACTGTGTTTCCAGACAAGAAAGGAGATCATCACACCTATATCCCTTTAAACTGCTGGGCTCGGGATCTATTCCACTGAACCCTCACAGAGAGGGCTTTCAAATAAAATCAAATCTCTTCTAAAGATAGCTGTGGTGCTAACAAAAGGCAGAGTTATTTTAAAATGTTTTGATACCCACCTAGGCTTCAATGTAGAGCTGGATAAACATGGGGGTCAGGGACTTACATAAAGGGGGGCTGGTGAGGAGCAGCCCCAGGGCACAGACAGCTTTGGGGAGCCTATCTTCCTGTGCCACTCTCCCCTCCTGAGACCCCCACTCTGGGGGGGCCCTCACCAGCATGGGGTGGGGCTGGCTCCAGCAGCACAGTGCCCTGAGGGTTATGTAAGAGCCATCTATTTAAATTAAATTAGGCTGTAAGACAGCCGGAGGGGGCTGTCGACGTGGCTGCACCTCCCCATTTTTTTTCTCTATGGTTTCACAGGGTGCACCAAGGGTTTCACCCTGCTCCACTGTGCACCGGGGTGGTTCTGATCCGCTCCCAGGCCCTGAAGGCACTGCTGGCACTGGCAGCTCCCAGGCTCCCAGCCTCTGCTGGCCATTTCAGGGGGCATCGCTTCATTTTCGGGCATCTTGGCCTTGGCTGGCAGTCGCCCATTGGGTGCCCATTGCCATGGAAACAGGGTTGGCATGGCAGCGGGCTGCTGCGTTGGTTCCAGCTGTCACTTCCCAGCCGCCCCCGGACTGGAGGAGTCAAACAGGCTGGAGGGCGAGGAGCCCAACGCTGCAGGCGGCCAGGGGCTGGGCTGGCAGGGTCTGCAGGGCTCACCCCCGCGGGAAGGAAACCTGCTGAAATGCAGAGGCATGGCCCCAGGCGTTGTCTCGTGTGTCCCCTGGTCCCCACCTAGGAACGGCCCAGTGCTGGAACCCAGCTTGGCTCTCAAGGCACAACTGTCTCAGAGACCACCCTGCATCAGCCCCTGGCAGGGAGGAGGGTCTGTGCAGCCCGGGGCAGCTTGGCTGGTTAAATGCCCTCACAAGATGTTTACCCATGCTGTGGCATCTGCCCAGGCACGGCACAGCTTCATGGGACTCCTGCCCTCCATCCCAGGCTGGCCACAAGGCCACACGGTGAACCAGAGGACAAATCTGACCCAATTTCAAACCCAGCTGGGCTTTTTTCCTCCTAAGAGAGTGTTTCCTTCTAAGCAATGTTGGCCACTTTCTGTTCTTCTGTGACCTTCAGGGGCAGCAGCATGGAGGGGGTTTGACACCCCACAGTCCTACCTGCCCCACCCTTCAGTTCTCTGCAGCCTCCCTCCATGACAAGCCCAGTTTTCTGGCTCAGTGGCCATGCTGGCCAAGGCAGAGCCCAACGTGGCTCCTCCCAAATCTGCAAGCAAGCCACTTGGAGGAAGCTGGGAATTGCCACCCCAAGTGTCAGTGGCTCCCTGCAATCACAAAAGACCAGACAAGAACCATCAAACAGCTGTTTCCCCTGGCCTGTTTCCTCCAGACCTCTCCTGGGAAAAACTCAAAAGGGAGCAGGAGCAGGCAGTGGGCTTATGCCCAGCCAAGGCTTGCGAGACCAGATGCAGATCATCAAAGGTGGGAGAAATGCACTGGTATAAAAGCACAAACGGTGAAATGCCAGCTGCAAATGCCACACAGCCTCAGCATGGATAAAACCAGCAATCACTCACTGTCACAAAGCCACCAGGTCTGCCCTGGATGTGCCTTCTCCTCAGGAGAAGAGAGAGCAGATCCCAGCCGGGCAGTTCTGGGTAGCCCCACCGGGAGATTACCAAACGCAATCTCACTGCTTACAAGGGCACGGGTGGACTCACCAGCCCCACAGCCAGTGTAAACTGGGCAACAGGGAAACTGAGGCAGGACTTGCTCTGTCCAACATCTCTCTGCACAGTATAGGGACTGTGCAGGTGACAGCAGCCTTACTCCCAGCCCACCTGTCCCTGTGGGACAGCTCTGTCCTTCTCCAGAGCTGCTACAGTGCCAGAACTGGAGCACGGCCGGTTGAAGGAGGGACATGTCACCACCACCTCTGCCTCACGTGCAGCTCACTGGACAAGGTCAGCCCCACTTCCTCGGCCCTGCAGCTCCTCATCCAGCTTCAGAGGGAGAAGCTCCCCCTGAAGAGTGCCTAAACCTCCCTCCACCCATGGCTGCTCGTCCTGGGGATGTGAGTTCCAGTGCCATCACTTCTCCACTCCTCTCCTCCCCAACTCCCAGTCCAAATCCCCCCAGGTGTTTACCCAAGACACCACCAACCTCTGCTTCAGCTCTGTTTCCAATGTTAAAAATCCATGCATGGGCTTTGTGCCCCTGAACAGGATCACAGGGGGACTCATGAAGCCTGGATAATTTCACTGCCAGTGTAACTGCCAGCTCTGGAGCCATGGAGGATGCAGGGTGGTGAAGGCAGGCCACAGCCTTGTTAGGCACTGCTGACAAACGGCTGACAGCTCTACCACCTCCTGGAGCAACTCTTCCTTTCCTGGATGTTTTCCAACCAGATCTCTGCCTGGTCCAAGTGTGCTTAGCACACACCAGTGGCACTCCAGAATTGGACCCTGCTCCTTGGCTGGGAGGCAGCTTCCCTCACAGTTCACAGGAGACAGCTCTGGCTCACAGCAGGCTGGGCCAAGCCATGCCACCACGCCGGAGGTGGCTCTCCTGGCCAAAGGCATCCGTCACTTTGTCCCAAGAGCGCCACTGTGCAGGGGGTGAGAGAACCTCCTGCACCAACACCACGGTTCCCGCTCACATCCCAGACCCAGCAGCTGAAGAGAGGTCAGATCCAGCCCACAGCATGGGTTGGGTGGTGATTGTCCAGCAGTACAGCCACTCCTGGTGTGATGGTCACTCACCAGATGTGCCTGAACATCTGCTGGGCTGGGGCAGGTGGTGGCAGGACTGAGGGGAGGGAGGGTGACAAAGCACCAGCTTTTAAACCCAAGGGTTTGGCACTGCGTGCACTTGGCTGCCGGGTGGTGGGGATGGTGGGGGTGGGTCTATGTGTTCTGTCTTGTTCTATTTTTGCTCGCAATGTGTCATTTTGGGGGAGGTGAAACCTTTAACAATGCACCGTCAAGAAGCAGCCGATCTGTTCCCCACTCCTCAGAGCCACATGGCGCAGCCGCTGCGTGTCCCTGGCACTGCAGCCACTCCCTCCCCACACACTGGGCAGCCACACAAGGGGACAGGACTCCCTGAGAGGTGGCAGTGCTGTCCCTGGTGGACATGCTGGATGTCAAGCCCCATACACAGACTCCTGGGCATTTCTTGCTCCGGGATTCCCAGCTCCGTGGGTTGGTGACACACGATGAGCTGAGCAATGTGGAAATGGCAACAGCAATCCTGGCTCTGTGGACAGTCAGCTGAACACGTTTCTGTCCTTGGAGCTCAACAGCTGCAGCACCAACTCTGTGAACACAGTGCTGGACACAAACGAAGAGCAGGAACCAAACACACCCAAGGATCTGGTTGGTTGAGCTGAGAAGAGGCAGGGCAGCTCACTGAGTTCCTCTTCACTGAGGAGTTTTGGTGCAAGCATGCAGAAGTTGAGGAAAAGACACAACAGTATGAGGAGCAGAGGTGAGAAAGTGTCATGGGAAGGAACTGATATCTCATAATGCCAATGGACCCCTTTTTCCCCCCATAAGAAGAAGGAAAAAATTCCAAGGATTTTGAGAACAACTCAACGAAGGTGATCCCCTCAGCCTGGAGCTGCCTGTGCTACTGTTCAACTGCAGGTAGCACAGGGCTGCTGGGAACCAGCACCATGTCAGCAAAAACCATCCTCCTGCTGTGGCAGCACTCGGGTCACCCTCCTAGGGTGGCCTGCCAGAGCCCTGGCAGCCTCCAGGCATTCACTCTACCACAAATCCCTGCTCCCTCCTGGGGAAGCTCCTTGCACCACACCTGCATCCTGCCCTCCCAGCACTAGAGGGGCTGCAGGCAGCCCAGCAGGGCAGAAACCACAGAGCAGTGCCAGCTAGGCAGGCAGGGGGATGGCAGAGCCCATTCTGCATCGCTGCAGAAAGGCCACGCTCACCCAAAGACACCAGCACACACAACAGAATACAGATTTACTGGAATACAGATTTCCAGAACTTCTGCCTACTAGCCTTTCAGATGAGAACCAAAAGTGCCTCAAGATACAGAAAGGTCTGTGCACCCCAAAAAGCTCCTACCAAGCTTCAGCCAAAGCTAAAAAAAAAAACAGCTTCTAAGATAATTTTGAAGAGGGCAAAGTGTGCCCTCTGCTCCTCAGGCTTCCACTGTGGGTGCTGTAGCAACAGGTAGGGCATCCAGAGGTTTAACCTCATCAGAAAGCTGCATTCCCAAAGCTGCAGGGACTGTGTGCACGGAAAATCCCAGCTTTGCACTCCTTCTGCAAGCAAGCTGCAAAGGAGCCTCCCTCCCACCTCCAGATTTAACATCTTTTGGCATCAAAACATCAGGACAGTTGCACTTTCTGTCTCTGGGTTCTGCCTGGGAAGTGCCAGGGTAGGAAACCATAGACTGCAGCTCCCAGACCTTCGCTGGGGTCCAGGAAGCACCCAGGGCTCCACAAAGGCTTCTCTGTACCACCACTTCAACTAATGAGGGCTCTGGCACAGCATTAAGCAAGCTGAATGCCAAATCCCTTCCTTTACAGTTCAAGTCACACTGCAGTCAATAAGCTTCAGGATCCCCTCTGATCCCCTGTGATCCATCCCCATCCTCTGTGACACTCCTTGTCCAGCAGGAAGCTCCAGCCCTGAGCAGCAGTGGTCCAGGGCCCTCCCAGTCCTCAGGATTTCTTCCAACCCAGGTGTATTTGGTTTGCTGGAGAACCATCCAAATCCAGTTTTGGAAAGTCTTCTTCACACCCAAAGTGGGCAGAGCTCTGTCAACAGTTCCCCATAGCCCATTATCCCTGGGGTCCTCAGCACACACCCCCAGGACTGCACTGTGCAGCTTGGTGATCCTGCTCTCAAAAACACAAAGTGAAAAATACAAGCCAGTGCCTTCCCCCTCACTCTGAAACCTGAGGCACAGCCCAGCCAGGAAGCGCAGCCCAGGCTCAAGCCTGCAGTGCCCACCACCAGCCTTACAAGGATCATGGAATTATTTTGGTTGGAAAAACCCTCTGAGATCAAGTCCAATTGTGTCCCCAGCACCGTCAAGGCCACCACTAACTCACGGACCCAAGTGCCAAATCTGCACGTTTGTCAAACCCCCCAGGGATAAGTACTCTATCATCATGGTCCTGGGCAGCCTGTGCCAGGGCTGGGCAGTCCTTTCCATGAAGAAATCTTCCCAATATCCAAACCAAATCTCCCCTGGCACAACTTGAGGCTGTTTCCTTTTCTCCAGTCCCTTGTTCTCTAGGAGCAGAGCCAGATCCTCTCCTGTCAGACAGTTGTCAAGAGTAAGAAGGTTCCTCCTGAGCCTCCTTTTCTCCAGGATAAGCCCCTCCAGCTCTCTCAGCTGCTCCCCACATGACTTGTACTTCAAAGGTCACCTCACCTTCAGGAAGCCTCAGAGCTTCAACTTACCACCAGGATGGGACCAACAACCAAAAAATCAAGCCCATCAGGACACATCCCCCTAGATCCCATTGTGCCACGAAGCCCAGGTGACACGGTGGGAAGGGGTCAAGGTTCCTCCTGGGTACCAGGTGCCCACATGATGCCTTTGCTGCTCTACCCAGCAGCCACCCAACAAATGCACCTGCCTCCTCTGCATCTGGAGCCCCCACCAGCCCCACCGAGATGCTCTGCCCCCCTCCCTGCAGGGGGAGAGCCCTGCTCTTTTCCAAGCTGGCTCACTTCAGGAGAGCTTTGAGCCTTCCCTTTTGCATCCCGAGTTATTTACCGAGCTGTTCCACAGCGCCAACTTACTGACATTAGGCAAGTGGAAATGCCACCACCGGCTTGCAGAAGAGTGCTGGAGAGCTGGCACCAGGGGGCTAAATTTCACTACTGCTGGGATATTTAGGTCAAGGACAGCAGGACGTGCCACCGTCTGGAAAAGAGCCCTGGGATCTTTATTGTTTGCACAGAGCTTATACAACCTTGGGCTTCAGAGATCTCCTGAGGGAGAGACCTGCACGCAGCCAGCCAGGCTGCCCTGGCAAAGGGGAATAAGGCCAAAAGAAGCCAGTGGGATTGAGCTGTGGGAATAGAGGACAAGGTGGCCTCTCAGACCCCTGAACCAAGAGAACCTGGCCCAATCCAGGTAGTTTTCCACGTTAGGCCCCTTTTGGTGAACACTGCAATATTAAACCAAGCAAACAGTGATTGCTTTTTTACCTAAGAATTGGGCACATGCTGTCCCTTGGTTTCCAGCCCTGGGATTTTCTGCTTGTTGAGAGAAAAAATTTATAGGTTTTAATTTAGTTATTTTTGGTCCCAGGACCTAATTTTGGAGCTCAGTACCTTGGTAGGGCAACCAAAAGCCTTAGCAGTTCAGTGCAGCACAGGGAAGCTGGCACTCTGCTGCTGATCTCAGCTACCCAACTGGAGGGGCCTGGTTCTCCATGAGAACACTGGAAAATTGGACCCTGACTGCTCCTCATCATCTAATAATAATCCCCCAAAGGGCTGAAGGACCAAGTGTTTAGAAAGGCACTGAGCCACTATGTATCCGGGTAGAGTGAAAGCACAGAGAAAGTATCACTGCACCGCTCATTCTGTTCTTCTCCTCTTCCCCCAGCATCTGCTGCTGATGGAGACAGGATACGGGGCCAGATGGAGCTCGGCTGTATCAGGTCAGGCGGTTCTCTGAGCTCTGTCTGACTCCTGCTCATGACAGGCCTTGGCCGTGCTGGAGGAATTCCCTGTGCACAGCCCCACGTGCATAAGAGGAATCAGAACCAGGACAGATTCTCCTTAAATATGGATCAAGATCAGCTCCTTTCTAGGTCAGGCTGGAAAAACAGCATGGACTCTGAGGTGAGCTCATCAGGAAAGCCCATAGGGGCAGCGGGGAAGGAAACCAGTTTAACTGGCTTCTGGTCTGGACAGTCCCAGACAAAACTGCTGAGCACCTAAGGGTTCCTCTGAATGGAAAAGGCTTGAGAGGAGAAAGCTTGGGACAACGCAGTCTCTGAGCCCAACAAAACCAGCCTTGAAGTTAGCAGCATGCAGCAACAGCTCCTCTTCATAGCCCTGCTCCCCCAGAGAGGGTGACCAGCAGTGAAATTCCTGTCCCCAGCACCTCAAGGAGGATGCAGCCATGCCAGGAAGCCCATCCGGCACCTCACAACAAAATGCCATCTGGGCTTCCAGCAAAGCCAAGCCGTTGCTAAGTTGAGTTAGACTCACACAGGCGCCTCATGGAAATTTCCCAGAGCACTGCTGTGTCATCCCAGGGATGCTCCCAGTGCGGCCCACAAAGGGTTAACTCCAGGTGGCCAGGGGCTCTGGGAATGGGAGTGGTGGGTCACAGGAGAGAGCTGGAATGTCAGGAGTCAGCTCACCAGATTAATGCATTTTGGTTCAATCCAGCCAGGGAGTACCCCAGGGGTTTTTGTAGGTCACTGCTGAGCCCCAACTCCCCTCCCAGGGACAGCAGAGCAAATCCAGGTAGACCAGCCCGGTGGGGGGCTCACCTGGACCAGGTGAGTGGGGCACCCAGCATGGCCAGGGCTCTGCTGCTCAGCAGCAGCCTGTCTGCCCCCCTCCTTGGCACTGGCACTGTGTGCACAGGGTGAGCAGAGCCCCTTCCCCAGTCACAGGCTCCAGAACACCTGAAGGGTCTCCTTCAAGGAGCCATGAAGAGCCCCCTCCTCGCCTCAGCCCACTCCTCTTGCTGCCCCTTTTCTCTCCACACCACAGAAGGTGAATGGCTGAGGCCACAGAGACCCCAGGGTTTCTGCCCTGCATGTTGCTGTGCCCAGCATCAGCCAAAGGGTTCCTCAGCAATGAGGCACTTGCACATCCTCCTGGCCCCACCTGGCACGGTGTCCTGTGCCCCAGAGGCCCTGCTTCCTGGGTGTCCACACCCAAAGATCCTCCTCTCAGAGACCTCACCTGCCCAGATGATCTCTAAGGTACAGACCAGAGCTGCCCCATCCTGAGCACACCTGGTTGGAGCACCTGGGAGAGACACAAGAGCTGGAGGGAGAAACACATGAAGGTGAGACATTCACCATCATGCACAGGCTTCCAGGACTGCCCTTCCCAGCCTCCTGCACCACCTCCTGCCCATACTTGGAGTAAAGAAGGGACTCACAGGACAGGGGGATGAGAGCTTCCCCCCAGTTTACACTGGGAGAAAGCAAGGAGCAGAGGGAAGCCAGGAACCAAAGTCATAAAGCACAAGCACAGGCCGGGCTGCGCAGTGCCACACGTGGGCTGCCAGGCTCTATTTTAAATGCTGTGTGGCAAATATATGCAGGATGGAATCCAAGCTGGGGGAAGGGGAGGGTGCTGGGCAGCAGAGGTGTTCAAAATTAGGAGCTGAGCTCAGGCAAGGATGGCTTCTGGGAGCAGATGGGGGAAGAGCCAGAGCTGGGACTGTGCAGCTGCAAGGCGAGGAAGAGCAGCCCCATGGTGAGGTGTGAGGAGGGCTGTGTCCTGCTGCCCTCCTGGCAAGGCAGGGACAGCAAGAGAGCTGCCACAACTGGGGCAGCTGGAAGAGGAGCCTGGTTTCTTCTGTGGCACAGAGACCTCTGTCCCCTTGGCACAGCTCCTGGCACGAGTGTCACCCCAAAGACACCTCAGTCCTCGGTGTATTTACACCAGCTGCTGCTGGGTGATCTGGCACAGCAACGTGCAGCAAAAAGGAATTGATTCACCTGCCTTTCACAAGTGAGGGAGTTGGGGAGACCTGGCCAAGCCCCAGACTGAGCCCTGAAAACCTCCACACCTGCAAAACTGGCTTGATTCATCTGGATCGACCCTGAAAAAGCTGCTACCACCTCGCTGTGCTTCGTAAGATGTTCCCAACCAACAGCCCAGCACCCGGGCGCAGTGCGAGGCTCTGATGGGAGCTGGCAGATCTGGGATGGTACCTGCCCTACATTTCCAGAGCCGTCAGGTTGACAGAATGAGCAAGTTTTTATATAGCTTCTAGTGGCAGCGGTTTTCTTCACCAGCGGCTGGAGGGGCGGGGGGAAGGAAGGGAGATGGAAAATATTTTTGTTTAAGCTCTTTTCCGCATTCCTGCTGCCAGAGTTGTGCATTACTCATGCGCCCCTCGTAGCCAGGCTGGTAGCTCTGGGTTTTGCTCAGAAGGAAGGGGCTGTGGAGAATTAAGCAGTTGGTTAAATTATTAATAGTCTGTCGGGGGGTGCCCGCCCGGCCCCCAGCGCCTTTCCGGGGGCTCCAGTGCCCCCCAGAGGCATCGAAACCAACTACAGCGGGACAAACCGCGGGCTCCTCTGCCCTCCTTCAGCCCGCACACACCCCCTGCTCCTGGCCTGGAGACCACGAGACTCTGCGACTGGGACAGGGCCACCGGCACTTGGTCTCACCCACCACGGGTTTAAACTGGGAGGGCGCCAAGGGGGCTGCAGGTGTTTCACCCCACCAGCGAGTTTGGGCCGGTGGGAGCAGTAGCAGAAGAGGGAGAAGAGCCCAGTGGGGCGGGCAGAAGTTGCAGTGGCAGCTCTACGCAGCAGAAGGCACCTTCTATTCATGGCAACACCCAGGGGAGAGCTGCCACGCAGGGCTTGGTGCTCAATGCCACAGCTGCAGGCTGCAGAACAGCACCTGAGTGTGAGGTCTGACAGGGGCCAAGCTGCAGCAGTGCCAGGACACACGCAGAGGGTGGCGCTTCCAAGGGTTGAGTTTTAACCAGGCTCTCACCAGACACAGCAGAAACCACCCCTCTTGGCTCCACCACACTCGCTGTCAGACCAATCCTGCTCTCACACGAGCCCCCACCTTCCTTCCTGATCCCTCCAGTTTCCTTCCTGCAGCCCTGACATTTGTTTCAGGCAGCTGAACTCTCCTCACACCAGCTGCTGCCCCACAACCAAAGCCCTGAGGTGAAACTTCTCGGGGCAAACCACAGCAAACGTGGCCTGAACAGGGACAGGAGCAACTGGCACTCAGCCCAGCGCAGCTCCCTCTGCTCACAGATTCACTGGGCCTCCAATCTCTCCCTCTCTTCTCCTCTGGGAGAAAGCTGGGCTGGACACACCCAGGTCTCTGCTGTGCACTCTGGCAGGGCTTTCTTTGATTTGCTAAATTTGCCCAGGGATTGGGGGTCAGACAGGCAGCCCCAGAGAAAATCCACCTTTACCAAGAAAGCTCCAGCACAGGCATTGCAGATGATTTCATTTTTGGCTTCTGGCTTATCTTTACCCCATGGGATGCACATCAGTTACACACAAGGCCTTTCTCCTCCTCCACTGGGCCATGTGACTCAGCAGCCACCTTGCCTGTCCCCTTTCCCCCTCCCTGTGGTGGCCACTCCAAGGCTTGTCCCCAGCACAGCCAGAGCTCAGGCTCTTCCCCAACACAGCTCCAGCCAAGGCTGCAGAACCTGACCCCACATTGTCCTAGAATAATGCAATCATGGAATACCCTGAGCTGGAAGGCACCCACGAGGATCATTGAGTCCAACTCCTTGCACAGGACAACCTCAACGATGCCACCATTTGCCCGACAGCATCGTCCAAATGCTCCTTGAGCTCCGGCAGCCTTGAACACGGAGCCTGAGTGCCCAGCCATCTCCTGGGAGAAGAACCAAACCTCTCCACTCCTGCCACTTATCATTCCACTGCTCCCAAGATTTTGTTCCTCAGACTGTCCCTTCCGTATTCCAAGTCTGAGCTCTGAATTCTCTATCCCCTTACAGGATTTGGGGATCCTCCAGTGGTCCACTCCTTTCTGGCAGCTTGCTCCAAAAGTGGCTGGGAGGAGGGACCCCCAGCCCAAGCTTCCCTCCTCAGCAAGCACCAGGGGACAGCAGGGACGAGGCACAGCAAAGCCCCACACATGGTCAGGACCGTTGTGGTGATCAGAGATGGCGCAGCCACCACACGGGTCTGGCCACAGAACACACCAGGCAGGGGAGGAGGAGATGGAGTCCGCACAGCCAGCTTGCAGCATCACCCCCGACCTGGTCAGCAAAGAAACACAGCACTTTGAGCCTCAGTGGGCATGAGGGCCCTGAGGAAGGGCTGGGCAGCTCTGACTTGGCTCAGGGTCAGGGCGATGCTAGGGAAAGATGAGTGAGGCCTGTACAGGACCTGCATTCAGTTTCAGAGGGGCCATGCTGGCCCTCCACAGCCCACAGCTTGCTGCTCAGCAGAGCCAGACTGGGAGTGTCCCGGAACCTGTGGAAGGACTGTGACACAAAGACATTTCTGCACAAATGGAGGCTGCCTGGCACTGCTGGAAAGCCACCAAGCTAAAGAGAAAACTCTGCAGCACTTGCTTTGTCTTCAAACCTGGCCCTGCTCAGAGCCAAGGGCTGGGCCAGAGACCTCCAGAGCGCTCCAAAGCCCTTTGGTGCTGCGGCTGCCAGACCTGCCAGCAGGTAACTCCCAGGTACTGCAGATGTCTGTGCCAGGCCTGCCAGCCCCAACCTGCAGGTACTGCAGGTGTCTGTGCACACTCCAGCACCAACTCACAGGTATTGCAGGTATCCATGCACACTCCCAGGTACTGCAGGTACCTGTGCACACTCCCAGGTACTGCAGGTACCTGTGCACACTCCCATATGGCTTCTGGGATGTCTCCCAGCACGCCAGGAGTCCAGCACTCACAAAAAAGCTGCAGGACTTCAACGTGAGCCTGAGCAGGTGCCAGAAAAGGGACAGTGCACACCATAACCAATTTGTGGAGGAGCTACATGGCCCAGCCCAGCTTTGTGGGGCCATGTACAGGATATGCCACCTTCCCTGCTCAGAGCAGAGTGGGAAACCCTGAACCACCCACAGCGCAACAACTGCTGCCCTGCTGTGGGGAATTACACAATGCCTCCAGCCTTGGAAGCCTGCAAGGGAAATCCTCACAGCCTCCCAAAGAGCTGAGTGCCTGCAGAAAAAAACCAAAACGCAAAAAGGCTGTGCAGGGAACCGTGGATACACTGCCCAGGGTTCTGCCTCCCCCCACCAGGAGCATGAAGAGAGTGAGAGAGCCTTACGTGGGCAGCTCTGCTGGAGCAGCAGCCCCTGGAGGCTCCACTGGCAGCGGGCTGGGGGCTGCAGTGCCCTGGGCTGCAGCTGGCTCCTGTGTGCCTGCAGCTTCCCCAGCATCTGCTGCTGGGATGTGCTCCGTGGTCTCCACCTCGATCTCCTGAGCTGCAGGACACAGCTTCACCCTCTCGGCAGCTGCAGCTGCCTCCTCCTCCTCCTCCTTCTTCCTCAGCTTGGCCTCAAGCTCGCGGCGCCTCTTCTCATCGTCCTGCCTGGCCATGCGCTCGAACACCCGGAACGCCTGGGGGGAACAGCAAACACAGGCAGCAGCATAGTGAGCAGCACTGCCCAGACAAGGACAGGAGCATCACACACCTGGGCACCTGCTCCTTCCTGCCCCGCCTCTCCCTGCACCACACCCACCCCGAGCTGCTACAGTCACCACAAAAACAGCTCATGACTCTTTGGGAAGTCGAATGGCCGCATCAAGCACGCCTCAGAAAGCCCTGGGGGCATTTTGGAATTGCTTTTAGGGTTGTGTTCTCAGAGCCAGCGTCACCCTGGCCTGGGAAGAGGGCTGGTTACTCCAGGGAAAAGCAGAGCAATGAGATTCAGCTCTTGGCTGGGAGGGGGCTCCAAGGAAGCCTCCCCTTACCCCGTATTCCAGGCTCACCCAGGGACCATTGGCAAGCCTGGACTCAAAGTCTCCAACAGGCAGGCAGGATGAGCTGGCCCGGGAGAAGCTGCAGGACAGCTGAGCTGGCACTGCCTGTGCCCAGGCAGACAGGTGCAGGAGAAGATGTGATCCCAGCAGATGCAATCCTAGCCCTCAGCTGGCCTCCAGCCCAGCCTGCCCAGTGCAGCTGGAGGTCAGACGTGACCCACAACTGCCCGGAGCTAACCCCTCGGCCGGCCCGATACCAACACCGCCCAGCCGGGGAGACATGGCCCGTGCGGCTCGGCCCCGCGGCAATGAGAGCCCTGGCCGCCGGCAAGGCCAGGCCGCGCCATCCCCCGGGCCCCGCCGGTACCTGCAGGGCCATGGCCTGCGCCGCGCCGGGCGGGAAGCCCAGGCGGTCCCCGGGCCGCAGAAGGAGCCGATAGAAGTCGGTCTTGCGGTAGAGGAAGCCGAAGAGGATGCGCAGGAATTCCTCCACGTTGCCGACATGCTGCAGGATGCCCAGCAGCGCCTGGTCGTACATGTCAGTTAGCGCGGCCTCCATGGCGGCCCCGGGCCCGCTGTCACGGCAACGGGTTCGGCCGTACTTCCGGTCCGCCCGGAACCCGCCCCGCGCACATCTATTCCGGCCGCCGGGAGGCCCCTCCCGCCCGCTGAGGGTTCCAGGGCATTCCCGGCCCCCGGTGGCACCGCTGGCACCTCCTGGAGCCTCCCAGCAGCGGCAGCGGACGCCCAGACCCCGCGCCCCATGTCCCGCTGCCCGTGCCCTCGGTGTCCCCTGTGCCCCCGGTCGCCCCCTCCCCTCGCCATTCCCGGCTCTGCCCGCGGCGGGCGGGGCTGCAGCTCCCGCTCCGCGCCTGCAGGTGGCGCCCGAGCCACGCGGCCGCCGATCGGGGGCCGGGCGCGGCACCGGAAGCGGCCGCGGCACCGGAGCTGCACCGGAAGCGGCACCGGGAGCGGCACCGGAAACGGCGCGGGCCGGGCCCGGCGGGGCGGGGGAGCGGTTCCGGCGGCAGCGGCTGCGTTCGGGCCTGGGGGAGCTCCCGAGCCGTCCCCTCGCTCCAGTCCCGCTCTCTGGCCCGGTGACCCCCGCCACTGTGACCCTCGGCCCGTGGGTTCATCCAGCCGTCCACAAAGGTCCTGGGACACACCGCATCAAAGCTACCGAAACCAAAAACGGTTCCGTCAGCTGCTTCCCTTGATCAGCACTGCGACCATCCAATAATATTTATTATTATAATAAATAATTATTATTTATTATATAAATAAATTTATTTATTTATTTCAATAAAGAGAGAGACGGTGGGCTCCGTGCTGCTGGCAGCCAAGGTCAGCCAGTTTCCTCCCAGTTTCAATCTCGGCCCCCAAGTTCTGTTTCCTTTGCTTTCCTGAGCGTGCTTCTTACTCCCTGAGGGGCCAAGTGAGTGAGCAGCTCCCTGTGCCAGCTGACAGTTGCCACTCCTTTTTGGTGACAGATGTCACCTCGGTGTGTGGGCACCGAGGGTTTGGGATCACTCCCAGGTGTTATCAGCTCCTGACTCCTCCAGGGGAACTCCAGGAAGGGTTTGGGCCCTGCTCAGGGTAGGTGCACACCTGACACTCTCAGGCACTCCCAGGAGCACTGGGACTTGCTCTGCACACAGGTAAAGCCCCAGGTGGCCTCTGCAGAGTTTTCTAGAGCAGCTCCAGAGAAGCCTGTGTGTGCTGGGGCAGGGCTGAGTCTGGTGGCTCTGCCTGAGCTGTCTCCAGCAGCTGGGGAACATTTGGGCCCACCGTGGAGAGGGAGAACAGAAGAGGCAGCCGTGGAGATGGCAGAACGTTGCTGGTGGAACCCCCTGAGGTCACAAAGGGCCCTGTGGAGCTGCAAATCCAGGCCCTGCAGGTGTGCAGGGCAGGTGGGTGTCACGTCTGCTGCTGCAGGAGCTGCACCAGGAGCTGCACCAGCAGCAGCAGCACCAGCAGCTGCAGCATGGCATGGGCATGCTGGGCCCTGGCTCTCAGCCTGCTCCTGCTGGCCCTGCCAGCCCGGGCAGCTCCGTGGCAAGCAGAGCCCGTGGGTAGGTGGCAGCCAGGATGCTCTGCAGTGCCTCATGGGCAGCAGGGGCTCAGAATTGCCCTGACTGTCTCTCTGTGTCTCTGCAGTGCAGGAGGAGGAGGAGGAGGAGGCGCCTGGGGAAGGCCTGGCAGGCCCCAGGGAGAGCACCGTGCACACAGCAGGTGTGTGGGGATGGCTGTGCTTTGTGCAGCCCCACTGTGAGACCCCTGAGGCCCCAACACAACCCAGGGGATCCCTCCTCACAACTGGGGGGCCCAAAGGCGTGCACTCTCCTTGGCACAGGAATGGGTTTTGTTCACTCCAAGGGTTGATTGGTCAGGCAGCTCCTGTCCAGCTGTGCTCCCCCTGTCCAGCTGTGCTCCCTGCGCTCCCCCCATCCTCTCTGTCCAGCCCCCTGAGTCCCGACCATGGGGACAGCTGCATCCTTCAGCAAAGATGGGCAAGTGCAAGAAGAAATGTGAAGGATTCCCAGGATCAGGGAGCACAGCCTGGTGTGCTGTGTTGTTCCATGATCCTCTTCCCTGTTCTGCTGTTCCATCAGGACAGATGGTGCTCCAGGCTATGGGGGGAGCTCCTGGGGGAGTCTGGATGCAGCTGTGGGCACTGTCAGGGGGTTCCCAACTTCTCAGCTCGACCCTGCACTGGAGCTGCCCTGGTCACTTGTCAGTGCTGACCGACTGCACAGCCTGAGGGCTGCTCACAGGGTTTGCTGGGGGCAAAATGCAACTTTATTCTCTGCATCAAGGTCCAGAGTATCAAGATGGAAGGGGACAATCTTCCGTGGAGACAACCAAAGTGCTGCATGACATCCTGAGGGAGCTGAAGGCGATAGTAGGAGGTGGGCACAGGTCACTCCTGAGCAGCACAGTCGGCAGCTGAGGTCTTGGGTGCATGGAGGGGCACACCAAAGACCCCCCAGCCACACTCAGACCCTCGCTGAGGGACCCTGTGGACACTGGCGAGCTGCAAGGGTGGCCCAGAGTCTGTACTGCCAGCTGTGTCTCCAGCTGAGTCCCGGGGACCGTGATTGCCCCAGTCAGATCATCACTGGCCAGAGCACAAGAGAAATTGTGGGAAGAGTCCCCAGGAGCAGGCAGCAAAGGCAGACACTTGGAGAACTGGATTAGGGTTATTAGCAACACTCTGAGGAGAGGGAGGGTGCAGAGAGTGGGGACCTGCAAGGGCTTTGGGAGTTCCCTTGGTTTTACTGAGGCTGAGGAAACGTTGCCACCACAGGATATTCCCCTGCTCAGAGCTGTGACCGTGTTCACAGGGGTCTGAGGATGAGGGAAGAGATGAGGATCTGACTCCATGTTTCAGAAGGCTTGATTTATTATTTTATGATATATATTATATTAAAACTATAATAAAGGAATAGAAGAAAGGATTTAATCAGAAGGCTAGCTAAGAATAGAAAAAGAAAGAATGATAACAAAGGCTTGTGACTGACCTGAGAGTTTGAGCCAGCTGACTGTGATTGGCCATTAATTAGAAACAACCACATGAGACCAATCCCAGATACACCTGTTGCATTCCACAGCAGCAGATAATCATTGTTTGCATTTTGTTCCTGAGGCCTCTCAGCTTCTCAGGAGGAAAAATCCTAAGGAAAGGCTTTTTCATAAAAGATGTCTGTAACACAGAGCTGCTGGCGAGGTGGCAAAGAACATTTGGTGGCAATGCCAGCCCTCTGGTGAGATGGCCAGAGGCATGCAGGACACACTGACGTGCACTCCTCCGGCAGGAGTGAAGAGCCTGGGGCTGAGCGGCGCTGTCAGCAGGAGATCGGCCGGGGGCAGCGGGGCCGAGCCGGGCACCGGGGACGGCGAGGCAGAGCCCGACACCCCCGTGCTGGGCAGGGCAGACACCAACGCCGTGGATGCCAGCTCCTTCCAGACCTACTGCATCGAGGGCATCGTGGCCATCCTCGGCTCCATGCTGCTGGGGATGGTGCTGTGCTGTGTGATCCATGTGTGGAGGAAGAGGAGGAAGTGAGCTGGTGGGGCGGAGGAGAGCTGCTGTGGCAGCACGGGGTGGCACGAGGTGTTTGGAGCTCCAGTGAGTGGAGATTGGTGCTGTGGGCTGGCCCAGAGCCCTCTGTGTGCCCTGTGCAGGGGTGCCCACGGCCCAGGGGTGCCCAGGCTGTTCCACACCCTCACACCCACCCTGTGCCCAGCACGCCTCAGCAGCTTCCTCTGTCCACAGGCGCCTTGCAGCTGCCTGAGCCAGCTCAGAGGGCCCAGGCAGAGGAGCCAGCAGAGTGTTTGGAGAATATTTGTATTTATAAATAAAGAGCAGAAGCACAATCAGTTGTGTTGTACTAGCAGCAAACTCACATGGGTGCCACTGCAGGTCCCCTGGGTACTGAGGGGGTGAGGGGAGCCCCACAATGCCACTGATTCTAATTTATTCCAATTTGATTTTCACTATGTGTATTATCCACGCTGTAAGCAATACAGTGACCCTGGACATGACCCTTCGTTGCGTTTTTTGCAAATTCATATTAATTCCACCTGAATGTGAGGAAGAACTCTGTGCAGGTGGCCATGCACTGGGACAGATTGCCCAGGTTGTGGAGTCTCACCCACTTGTGATATTCCAGGACTGTCTGACCACAATTCTGTGCAATGTACTCTGGATGACCTCGCTTGAGGAGGGAGGTGGGACCAGATGATCCCACTGTTGTCTCTTTCAGCCTTACCCACAATGTGATTTGTGTTCACCAATGCCTTTGCCAGTGATCCACCAGCACGCAGTGAGTGGAAGGGGTCTGCCATGCAGGTGAGATTGTTTCATATGCTTGGGCACCATCCCCTGGAGAAATGCATGGCAAGGAAAGGAGCTGGGGCTAACCTTGGCAGGGCTTTTTCCATCCCGGCTTACTGGAACACCAGGAAAAGGTGAGGTGCCTGTGCGGGTGTTTCCTGTGGAGCTCTGCTGTGTCTGGCTGCTGTCCAGAACAAGCACTGAGTGTCTCCCAGCCTCCAGCAACTCACAGACCCAGGAATATTTTATATCTATTCTGTTCTATACCTTTTGCCATGACATATTAACACTCTGTGGTTCATGCATTTATTCTGAACCTGCTTTCCTGTTGCTCCGACAAACCAAACTATTCATGGATCATGTATATGGATCATGTAAGTTCTCATAGAACATGACTGCACTTTCAGTGCCCAGCTGGTGACACAGGGAGGGGCCATGGAGGCACATGTGGCAGGGGCGAGAGCCATGGAACAACTTTTGGGGTGAGGTAAGGAGACAGAGATCATTCAACAGTTAAGTCATGGGCAAAACGCTTGACTCAGGAAAATTAATTTTAATTTATTACCAATTAACAACCGAGTAGGACAACGTGAAGTAAGAGGATCAGTCAGGAGTGGAGCCCAGGTAGGCAAGGATGCCAGCAGCTGCAGTGCTGGGGGTTTCTGGAGACTGCTGGTGACACCTAAGAGGTCCAGAGTGTGCCAATGAGTGCTGGGATGCCCAGTCACGCTGTTGAGCACCCGGGCACATCCAGGGACCTGCAGGTCTAAGCCAGCACCAGGACTGGGAGTAGTGATGCCAAGCAGGTGGATTTCAGGGCACGCTCAGCATCCATCAAAGGCTCCCAGTGCAGGAGTTACAGACTTACTGGTGTTACTGGGGCGGGGGATGCAGCCCCTGGCTCTGTAGGTGAGACGGCCACAGGCTGGAGTGTTTCCCAGGGCGGTTCCCAGCAGTTCCCAGAGTCCTGCCTTAATTGCCTCCAGTGTCACAGTGCCACCGCTCAGGGTGGGGCTCACTGCAGGGGTGAAGCTGACAAAGGTCTGAGGATCCCCTCCCAGTGCTGGGAACCTGCAGTGCACTGTCCTGGGGCTGCCCAGCCTGCTCCTCTCCAGCACATCCTTGGCCCTGAGCCCATCTCTTCAGTTCTGTGATCTGTGCAAGGTTTGTACCCCGCTGTGCCCCTGCAAGGCGCTTCCACGCCTGGCCCCACACCTGTACACTTTGTGCTGTGCCCCATTGTCACTTGATTTTTTAAGATTTTCTAAGCCTTCTGATGTTGACATTCTTGTAGTGAACTTTCTCTCACACTTTCTGTAAATAACTAATCGTTTTGCATTCCTTTATGGAAGAAGTTGATAGACTGTTGGTTTGTCCAGTGTCATTGGAGAGGTGGCACTGTTACCCTCCAATCCACTGTCACTCTTAGAAAACTGTAAATGTTAGAGTCAGAAAATAAACTTCCCTTTTTTCTTCACCTTGAGAACAGTGGTGTGCACTTGTGTTCTTTTGTGTCCTATAGCGACATCCCATGTTTGGTGCACCCCACACACCCAGTGCTGCGCCCCACATACCTGTGGCTGCACCTACATGCCCAGTGCTGCTCCCCAGACCTGCCCCTACCCCTGCAGGGGTGCAGACACACCTGGATCCCTTCCCAGCTTTGGGGGTAGAGGGTTATGGGATCTGCGGGCCCACAACATGGATCCTACCAGCTTCATCCAGGGACTCCTGCCAGTTTCCTCCCCAGTTCATGCACCTAGGGCAGGAATGTGGAGTGGGGACAGGGGAAAGGTGTGGGCTCACCCCTGCTAAAGCTTTGGGGAGCTGAGAGTGCAGGGGTTCCCCAGGCCGAGGTACACATCCCTCCTTCCCCGAGCCCCAACTGTGGCTCTGTGCAGGCAGTGCTGCACGTGGCCCTGGGGACACAGGGCCTGTGGGGACACGGGCTGGACTCTGCCCGGGTGACGCAGGGGCAGTCATGCAGCAGGGCTGGGGCAGCCTGGCCACTTCCCCAGGCACCAGGGGCCACCTGCAGCCCCTGTCACTGCGTCCCCATGACGTGGTGGTGTGCAGTGGCCCGGCCGTGCCAGCCCCAGCTGCTGACCCGTGTGGTGGCACAGCCCCTGGCCACACACCCCAGCTTCCTGTGCTGGCTGACCCCTGCCCCGGGGCTGCGTCTGGGCACTGAGCCGTGGTTCCTGCTGGGCAATGATCACCCCAGATGGGAATGGGAGAGGGGCTCCCCCAGCTTGGGGCACACGTGTGCCCCCAGCGTGGGCCAGGGCACGTGGGGCTGGCTGTGCACACACATCCACAGCTGCTGCATGCCGAGGGGCTCACCCCTCCCCTGCCACCCTGCAGGACCTCCTGGAAACCTCCTGGGAACCTCCTGGGACCTTGCAGGATCCCCTGAGCTGCCACACTCAGCTGTGGATCTGGTGCCGTAGTTAATCCTGGTGGGAACTGGTTTCAGTCCCCACCTATGGTCCTTGCCAGTCTAGTGGGGGACCCCTGGGCTGGTGCTGGTCTCAACCAGTGCAGGCACAAAGCCTGTGTGTGATGCCAGTTCAGAGCTGGAGTGGCACTGAGCACACTGGAGAGGTACTGAGGCACACTGGAGAGGGACTGAGCCACACTGGAGTGCCAGCCCCGTGGCCAGTAGCTCCTTGCCCACCTGGGCTGGCACAGGCTGGTCATGCTGGAGCTGAGCAGAGCAGTTCCATACCTGGGCCAGCCCCACATCCGTGCCAAAGCGAGTCGAGCTGTGCTGCATCCCAGCCTGGGCCTTCACACCTGCTGGGCTGTGCCTGTGCCACACTGGAGCAGAGTCCACATCGGTGGAAAGCCGTGCCAGATGTGCCCGGCCAGGCCATGCTGTGCCGGTGCCGGGCCATGCCATGCCGTGCCGTGCCGGTCCTGGTGCCATGCCGGGCCGTGCCGGTGCCAGTTCCGGTGCCAGTGCTGGGCCATGCTATGCCATGCCATGCCGGTACCGGGCCATGCCGTGCCAGTGCCGGTACCGGTGCCAGTGCCGGTGCCGGGCCATGCTATGCCATGCCACGCCGGTTCCGGTGCCATGCCGTGCCGGTTCCGGTGCCAGTTCCGGTGCCGGGCCATGCTATGCCATGCTATGCCATGCAGTGCCGGTTCCGGTGCCGTCCCTCCCGGGGCACACCGGGCGCGCACGTGGTTCGCCGGCGCGCTGCCCGCACGGGAGGGCGGGGCCGGCCTCGGTCTCCGTGCTCGGCGCTGCCCAATGGCGATGCGGCCCCGCCCCTTTCCCTCGGAGTGCGGACCAATGGGCAGCGAGGGCGGGGCCGGCCCGGGTGGGGGCGGGGCCGCGGTCACGCGGGGGCGGGGGGCGGTGTTAAAGGCGCCGCGCGCTGTGGCCGCCTTAGACCGGGTGGCGACACCGACCGGGACCGAGGGAGGGCAGCGGGGTCCGGGCGGTAGCGCATCCGAGCGGCACCGCACGCGGCTGGGCATTCCCGGTTAACGCGGCCCGGCCCGGCCCGGCCCGGCGCGGCGCAGCGGTGAGCGGCGGTGACGGGCAGGGGCGGGCGCACGCACGCATGGCGGCGGGAGGGGGCGGTGGCGCGCGCGGGAGCGGCCGTTACCGGCGGCGGGAAGGGCCGGTTCCGGTGCTCGCCCCGCTCAGCTCTGTCCTTCCCGCAGGATGAGGAGCGGCGCGGACCATGGCGCAGCAGCCGGCCCCCAGCCCCTGCGACCCACGGGCCCCTAGGACGTCGCGGTGTCCCCGAGCCCTATAGCGATCCCTCTATTTAATTTTGTACCTAATTTATTAACCTATCGCCATGGACCCCACGGTGCCCGCCGCCCCCATGGCCAACGTCCTCTGGATGCTGGTCCTGGGCTTCATCATCGCCTTCGTCCTGGCCTTCTCTGTCGGTGCGAACGACGTGGCCAACTCGTTCGGCACGGCCGTGGGCTCGGGGGTGGTGACCCTGCGGCAGGCCTGCATCCTGGCCAGCATCTTCGAGACGGTGGGCTCCGTGCTGCTGGGGGCCAAGGTCAGCGAGACCATCCGCAAGGGTCTGATCGATGTCAAGATGTACAACTCCTCACGGGAGCTGCTGATGGCAGGCTCGATCAGCGCCATGTCCGGTAAGGAGCGGGGAGGTCACGGTGGAGGGGCACTGTGACCCGGGATGCCCTGGTGATGGCTCTCTTAGCCGGCTGCTTCTTCTCCAGGATCTGCTGTGTGGCAGCTGATGGCTTCATTCTTGAAGCTCCCCATTTCTGGCACCCACTGCATCGTTGGGGCCACCATTGGCTTCTCACTGGTGGCCAAAGGGCAGGAAGGTGTCAAGTGGTCTGAGTTACTGAAGATTGGTAAGTGCAGCAGCAGGACCACCCCAGACATGGACCCCATGTGTCCCTGGGCTTCCTTTTCCAGCAGCAGGATGCTGATTGTGCCTCTCACTTTCTAGTGTTGTCCTGGTTCATCTCACCCCTTCTTTCGGGCATCATGTCTGCTATCCTGTTCTTCCTCGTCCAGAGGTTCATCCTCTGTAAGGTAAGGGCTGTCTGCCCTGTTTTCTGATGCTTTGGGGCTCTGGGCTGCTCTCAATGGACTTGTTGGTTGGCTTATGGCCACCAGGGCTCCGCACATCCTGGAGTGTCTGTGTTGGCATCAGGGGAGCCCTTTGGAAGCTGAAGACGTGAGAAAATGGGGCCTGTGGCCACTCCACAGAGTGGACTTGGAGGGTTTGGGGCATCACCTCCCCTCTGAAACATGGGAGTTGTTTTGCCTGGCTTCAGCAGGAACAGCCCTGTTTCCCAGTAATGAAGTAGCTCAGAATTGATAAGACCAGTGCTGTCATCTGGGCTTTTCCAAAATCCTGGTGTAAGGGGCTTTTTTTCCATGGGGTAGGCTGCAGGTAAAGGTATTTATCCACAGCCATGGCATTCCTCAGCTAGGAGGGACAGAATTGTTCCCGAGTCTGGGGAAGCCACATTCCTGAGACCCAAACTATGCAGAGAAACTCCAGTATTCTTTTCTGCATATCTGAGGTTAAATTCCTTTAAGTTTTACCTCTAACAATTGAAGAGATGTTAAGATTTTATCAGTGGCAGTCCTTTAGAACAGCTCAGCGTCACCACTGTCACAGTAACCTTGTGTAACCAGCCTCCCAAAGCGTGGCTGGCCCTGTCATGCTCCATCCTGGTGCTTGTGCTGCTTGGCATTCAGGGAGGCTTGGTGTGCTTGTCCTGATGCCAAATCCCAATTGCTGGGCAGCAGTGGGGATTAAACACTCCTTCTGCTGGGGTGAGGGCCTTGCTGCCAGGTTATGTGGTCAAATAAGCTCCTTTGTGACTAATGGACTTTTTATTTTGTTCAAGTCAGCTGAAAAGGGGCAAAAGCTTTGAAAGTTATTGGGGAGTTGAAAGAAAAATGTAAGTGGAGGTGGCACTTTGGGGAGCCAGGGAAAGGGTTCAGAAGCCAGATAGAGATGAGTTGTTCCAGGCCTGGGAGTGCTGGAAGCCTTGGCTGGGTCTGCCCTAGCTCTGTGGGGAGGCTTGTGGGATCCAGGTGTTGTGCTACCTCCTGCCCTCCATCTGACTGGGGGCTGTTCCCTAAAGGCTGTTGGGAGCTGTCGTCTGTAGGTGACTGAGGGCACAAACCCCTTCTGGAGAGGATCTGTTGCTGAGCTGCTCCTGGGCTGCTGCACAGCCCCCACTGTGCCTCTCTGCAGCACTGCTCTGTGTTTTCCAGGCAGATCCTGTTCCCAACGGCCTGCGAGCTTTGCCCGTCTTCTACGCTTGCACTGTGGGAATCAACCTCTTCTCCATCATGTACACTGGGGCGCCCTGTAAGTGCACAGCAAATGCTTCAACCTGAATTTTGAAATTCTTTCCAAAGCCTCCATTAAATGCACGATTTACCCCTTTTTTGCTTTACAGGGCTGAGATCTCCTAGAAGGCGGCTGGCCTGTGCCGGTTACGGAAGGCGGCAGGCTAGCCTGCACTGTCTGGGCTAGGTAGTTGCCCAGCCAAAGAGACCTGCTCAAACTAAACTCCTCCAGACCTTTCTCCTTAGACTTGCCAGGACTGGCCAATAGCATGGCTTCCCCTTCCCTTCTCTTACCTGTGCTAAAACTCAGGTATCTGCTGGCTGCCAGCAGTGGGGCTCGGAGCAGGGATGGGGCTGCGCCTCCTGCTTCATCCTGTCCCTAAAAACAAGCTAATTACTCTTGTCCAGAAGAGCTGGCCTGTGTGCTGCAGAGTCTGAGCTTCAGGTTGAAAAGCCAAGCTAGGATGCTGTGTGGCAAGGGACAAGTCAGGAGCATGACTAAGGGAGGGCTCAGCAGGGATAGGTGGATTTGCCCGTGGAGCCAGAGGCTCCGTCACCTCCGTTGTTTGCTGGGATGACTCGGCCTGAGCTGTTTTCTGGTGTCAGCGTGGGTTTCCTGTTGTGGAGGAGCCTCTGGAGGTGGGATGCGGGCAGGCAGTGCTGGCTCTGGCAGGGTTTGCTCTGTAAACAGTGGCTGGAAAATTTTTTGGAGGGATATCAGCTTCCCCTTCCCTGGGCTCTGCAACATGGGGGAGAGGAGGGCAGGCCTGCCGTGGTGCTGCTGGGGGCACTGGGGCTGCTCCCAAATTACTTGATCACTTGGCATGTCCAAAGTGGATCTGTGTTCATCCTGAGCCCTGAACTGCTGAGTGAACTCTAGGTTGCTTGAGCACAGGGTTTGCAGGCAGACCTGTGCCTGCTGGAGGTGTCTGGGCTGCTTCAGGAGCAATAAGGCACTGCCTGCAGCAGCAAATGCAGGGTTTGGATAGTCACAAGCACCTGATGCCCTGCCTGGGCTTGTGTGATGCCAGTCCTCTGCTCAAAGTCAGGCTGACTGTGAGAATGCTCCTAAGTGGGTCATGTATCACCTCAGATGCTATGAAGCCTAAATTGCCATTGACTCCTGGAGCAGAAGAGCTGCCCTCCCCAGCAGCTGCAGGGGCTGGAGAGCTCCAGGGTGGGAGCAGCCCAGTGTCCGTGTCCTCTCCAGAGCAGGGAAGCAGCACTGGCGCTGCAGCAGCCACACTGGGAAGTGTTTTTCCCTTTGACATTGCAGCAAATGAGGAGACAAGAGCTGTGTGGAGCCTGGGGCATGCACCACTCTGTACAGGGCTTGGCTGGGGGAAAGGCTGTGAAGGGTCAGCTACTGATGGGAATGTGACTTGTGGGGCTCAGAGCATAGCTAGGGTCTCAGCAAGGTCAGTGATGCCTTCCCAGCAGTGCTTCTCCCTGGCAGGTGGATTAGCTCAGGGCTGTTGCAGGTGATGGAGTCCCTGTGCCTGGGAAAACCAAAGTCATATATTGAGGAAGGTTTTGCCCAGAGGTTTTCAAAGATCCGTTGTTTTATTTCCTAGTGCTGGGCTTTGACAAAGTTCCTCTGTGGGGTATCCTCCTAATTTCGGCGGGGAGTGCTGTTGTCTGTGCTCTCGTCGTCTGGTTCTTTGTATGTCCGAGAATGAAGAAGAAAATCGACCGTAAGTACCACATCCCTCTGCAATCCTCGGGGAAGGGCACGCTCTGGCTAACCCACTTCTCTTCCCAGTGGGAGATCCCATTAGCTGTGGGGCTGTTATTAACAGAATCCTCCTCTTCACTCGGGGATTAACCTGCTCTGAGTCACTGGGGCACTCAGCGTGCTGGGCTCTGCCTGCTCCTAACCCAGGCACCCAGACCCCCCCCAGGAGCAGCTGTTGTGCTGCTGAGCAGTGTCTGGGGCTGATTGATCTGCAGGGTGGTCTCTCCTGGAGCTGTGGGCAGTGTCAGACAGCTTGTCCCTCTCTATCAGAGGAGAGAGAAGGCAAGAGACAACGTGCCTGTTGTAATCTTTAATCTTCTCATACCTGCTGAGCAATCCTTGGCCTGGCTGATGCAGATCACAAGTTTAAAGCTGATGAAATCCTTCCCCTGTAGCAAAAAAACCCAAAACACTCTATTGAAAGGCATCCAAAGGATCAGCCTGGAGCTCTGCCTCCGGAGCAGTGCTTGGAACTGCATGTGGTCCTGAATATCAATGATGTGTGCAGGCTGGGGCCTTGGGAGTTGGTGATGAGGGGATGTCCTTGTTGTGCTGGTGTAATTGGGGTGTGACTAACAGCTTTATGGCTGCTCTTGACAATCCTCCAGCTGTTTAACTTAACTCCTGCCCATGAGGTGAGGTGGGCTCTTCTGCCTGTCAGGCATACTATGCTCCCTGCCTGCCCACAGCATCCCTGGGAGGAGGTGGGCATGCAGGGGGAGACAGCTCTGCTGGGACTGGATGCCAGGATGGAGGGTTGATGCCACAACCCAGCCCTTGAGGCAAACAAAGTGACAGGGAAATGGTCATGTTTATGACAAGAAGGTGGTTTTGGTTGTTGTCTGAAGGAGCTGACCTCATGTTTTCACCTGGAGAAAACATGCTTTTACTGTTAGAGGCGGAGGAACAGCCTCAGGTTCCACAGCTTGGTGCTGCTGGTTTGGCTGCCTAGGGTGGACAGGAAACCAGGCTGCCTTTGGGGGGTGGAGACCAGCTCCTGTTTGGGTTTGTTGTCCAGCAGTGGAAGCTGGAGAGGAGCCCAGGCTGGAGCTGCTGGGCTGGTAGAGGAGCTGGGCTCTTCTGGGCGCCTCTGTCAGCTTCAGGGGTCATAGCCGCTCCAGAAGTGGGTCCAGAGCATCCCACTGCCCACGGGGATGGGACAAACATGGCCCAAAGAGGAACCTCTGCACTAGACATTACCAACATAAAAGCCCCATAATGGTGTTCACCACACCCCGTGTGGGTGGGGGTGTCTAAAAATAGGGGATGAGCTGGCATAGATGGTTTGGCTGTTGTGCCCGGGACAAGGTGTGACTGTCCAGCAGTTTCCAAAGTTCAGGATGTGGAGGAGCTGTAAATTTTATTTGGCTGCCATAAATCTGAGTGGCAAGGGGTGTGGGCTTGCTGCTGGCATTGGGCGCAAGGGTGGAAAGGGGTTTGATGGTGGCTGCCCTTCTTTGCAGGAGAGATAAAATCAAGTCCTTCTGAAAGCCCCTTGATGGAGAAGAATGCTTGCCCAAAGGAGGAGCAAGAGGAGGCCAAAATGCCCTTGGAAGATGCCAAGGGCCCCGCTGCTGATGCAGGGTCAACCGCGCCCCCTCGGGCAGCGGGGGAGGAGAGGATGGTCTCCTTCAACCTGGGGGAGCTGGAGGAGGCCCCAGAGCAGGAGAGGCTTCCCAGCCTTGACCTGAAGGAAACAAGCATTGACAGTGGTGAGTAGCAGGGGGTGATTGGGGTGCTGAGACTCCCGCAGCCCAGGCACCCCTTGGTGCTAACCCCGCTGTCCCCCCTGGCAGGAGCTGTGCGGCTGCCCAACGGCAACCTGGTCCACCTGAGCCAGGCAGTGGGCCACCAGCTGGGCTCAGGGGGGCAGTACCAGTACCACACTGTGCACAAGGACTCCGGCCTCTACAAGGAGCTGCTGCACAAGCTGCACCTGGCCAAGATGGGGGACTGCATGGGGGACTCGGGGGACAAGCCCCTGCGGCGCAATAACAGCTATACCTCCTACACCATGGCCATCTGTGGCATGCCCCTGGACTCTCTGCGGGCCAGGGACGTCGAGGAGGGGGAGAAGCTCAGCTGGTCTGTGGTGGACACGAAGAAGAGGGTCCGCATGGACAGCTACACCAGCTACTGCAACGCAGTGGCGGATGCACACCCAGCTGCTGATGTGGACCTGAACACAGCCCAGGCAGAGCTGGGGGCCGCTGACCGCAAGGGTAGCACCGGCTCCCTGGAAGAGTGGCACGAGCAGGACAAGCCTGAGGTGTCTCTGCTCTTCCAGTTCTTGCAGATCCTCACAGCCTGTTTTGGCTCCTTCGCTCATGGTGGCAATGATGTCAGGTCAGTGGCGTTGTGGGAGCCAGGGAGGCTGCTAGCTGGGGCTAGTGCTTACAGAATCATGGAACTACAAAATAGTTTGGGGTGGAAGCGACCTTAAATACCTTGTTCCAACCCCCTGCCATGGACATGTTCCTCTTGACCCAGTTGTTCCATGTGCCATCCAACCTGGCCTTGAACACTTCCAGGGATATTCTATCTTGCCAAGAGCCTCTGGCCCTCTAGACCAGTTCCTCTTTCTCTTCCAGCAATGCCATTGGGCCCCTGGTTGCACTCTTCCTGGTCTATCAGACGGGCGATGTGGCTACTAAGGTGGCAACTCCCATCTGGCTGCTTCTCTATGGGGGTGCAGGGATTTGCATTGGCTTGTGGGTCTGGGGAAGGAGAGTCATCCAGACGATGGGGAAGGACCTGACTCCCATCACACCATCCAGGTAAGGGCTACCATGGAGCAGAGGGGAGGCTCAGTGAGGCCTGAGAGCTGCGTTCTGCTCCAGGAGCCCCTCTCCATTCTCTCCTGGGGGTTTCAGTGGTGGAGCTGGGGTGTGTGTGGCTCCAGCACCTTGCTGCATCCTGGGGGGTTCATCCGGGGGCTGCAGAGCCAAGCTGTGCTGCCTTGAGCTGAGCCCACGGTGTTTTGGGGTATCCCGTGCCCCTATTCTGATCTGCTCTCTGTCCCTGCAGCGGCTTCAGCATCGAGCTGGCCTCAGCGCTGACGGTGGTCATTGCCTCCAACATTGGCCTCCCAATCAGCACAACCCACTGCAAGGTAGGAGGGCTACCAGGGGCACGGCTTTGGCTCTGTGTGAGCGCAGAGTTCCCAGCTCTTGGTGCTCACAGGGCTGAGCTGTGTGGGAGGCCCCACTCTGGGCCACTGGCCACTGTCAGCTCCCAGCTCCGCTGCTTGCATCTCAATGTGGGGTGGCAGCAGCTGCCCAGCCTCGGGGTGGGCCCCTGGGGCACTTGGGAGGTGATGGCAGAACAAAACCCCTTTCATGATCCCCTAAGCTCTGCCAAGAGGCCATGGGAACCCGAGTGCTGCGGGATCCTGGTCCTGTCACCCCTCTGGGCTGGCAGCTCCTTGCCCTGCACTCCCTGCCTGCGCTCTGTGTAGTGCCCATAGGCCGGGGCAGGACCCAGGGCTCTGCCTGAGAGGTGGAGGAGTGCGTGTTTGAGGGGTGCAGAGGGCTGCTCTGGTGCTGAACGTGCCCCGGCTCCTCGTGCAGGTGGGCTCAGTCGTCTCAGTGGGCTGGCTGCGCTCCAGGAAGGCGGTGGACTGGCGCCTCTTCCGAAACATCTTCATGGCCTGGTTCGTCACCGTCCCCATCTCCGGCCTCATCAGCGCTGCCATCATGGCTGTCTTCAAGTTTGCTGTCCTGTGAGGGCACCAGGGTCCCACTGCTCCTGCTTCCCACTGCTGTCCTCCCTCGAGGAGCCACCGAGGCTGCCTGCTGTGGGGTGGCAGCTGCGCCCATCTGCGCATAGTGCTGTCACTGAAGTACTGAAGTATCTTTTTTTTTTTTTTTAATATAACTGTCTTGGCGCTAACATTGTGGGGGTGCACTGCCAGGGCTGTATGTGCCCCCAGGTGACCCCCCGATCTGCTGTAGCTGTAGATAAGCAGTTACTGGGGGCCACTTTCTCACTTCTGCCGATCCCCTGGCAGTGATTTTTGGGGGAAGGACAGAGGTTGGTCCTTGCCTGCCCTGGAACAAAGGGCCGGGGAGTCGTGGGGTGCCCCTCTCGCAGGCTGTGCAGTGTTCAGCTTTGCCTCCATTGCGTAGTGCTGTGGACACCATCCTGCTCGGGGGCCCTGGGGGCTGCCCTCTGGCCCCCTGTCACTGCTGCTACCTCGGACTTAATAAAGATTTCCTTCGTATGCCAGTGCTGCCTGTGTTTCTGGGGATTTTGGACACGGCAGGGGCCCCAACTGATGCCCCACAGCCCTCGCTGCCTTGGCCCTGAGCCCCAGGAGGGAGCTGGGGACAGAGATAAGTGCCCCACGTGCCGCCTGTATCACGGGAGGGGCTGTAAACAGCCCTGCGCTGGGGTTATCGGGGCCCTGCACCTGGGGGCGGCTCCAGCCCGCTGTGGGGAGATGTGTGGCTGTGTGTCCGGCCTTATCCGTGCCTCACAGCCCTGGCTCAGCAGCTGCTCCGCGGCCCCTCCATGTGCCGTGGGCTGCTCCCTCATGCCTGGGTCAAGGCCGGGCCGGGCCCCGCGTCAGCGGCCCCGGGGTGTCGCAAGAGACCCGGCGGGGGCAGCCGGGAGAGGGGCCGGGGCCTTGGGCACACGAAGGTTTCGGGAGGCTCTGAGTGGGGCCGTGAGGGAGCCCCGGGCGGGGACAGCACACGAAGGGTTCGGGAGATGCCGTGTGGGGCCGTGAAGCAGCCCCGGGCGGGGGCTTGCGGTGTCTCCCGGGCCGAACGTGCCCCATCCTCCCGATCCCCCCGAGTGAGGCCGGGGCGGCTCCACGGTGCCCTCGGGGCGGCTCTGGGGCGGCGGCGAGGCCGGGCCCTGACCCCAGTTAATGATTCGCCGCTGGGCAAACAGGGCCCGGGGCTGCGGGCCCGGCCGGGGGGCGCGGGGGCAGCGAGCCCCGGTGAGGGGGCGCGGGGAGCGCTCCCCGTGTGAGGGGCACAGGCGGGAAGGGGTGTCCGTACCCCGGGGGAAGCACGGGGGAACGGCTGCCCCGGCCGGGGGTCACAGCCCCGGGGTGCCCCGGCCCCGTGCCGGCTGTGCCGCCCGAGGCGGGGCCGGGGGGGCGGTTCCGCAGGGCCCCGTTAAAGCGGCGGCGGCCCGAGGCGGCGGCGGAGGCGGTGGCGATGGGCAGCGAGGGCCAACGGGGCCCGGCTGCGGCCCGGGGCCCCGGGCAGGGCGACCCCCGGGCCCTGCGGAGGGACTGCCAGCACCGGTGGGCTGGGGACCGCGGGGGCACTGCGAGCACCGGGGGTAGCAGGAGCGGGGATGCGGGGCGAGGGCTGCGGGAGGACAGGTGGGGAAGGGAGCGGGACCCCGAGCAAGGGCCCCGGGCCTCAGGTACGGGACCCTTGTCGCAGCGGGAGGGGGCAGAGGCCCTGGGTGCCATGTCGACATGCCGGGGTGGGAGCAGGTCCGAATAGGGGCTTACTGTCCCCCCTCTCTCTTCCAGTTCCATTTCCAGCTCCACAGCCCGTTTTTCTGCTCCAATAATTTGCTGTGGGGGCCCTGGGCAGGGATGAGCGCACAACCCTCCCAGAGCACTGACCAGGCACTGGGATAGGGAAACACGACCCCATCTCTTCCTCTGTGCCACCCCCAGCCCTAAACCTCTCCTCACCTCATAACTCCCCCCGTGGTCTCCCCCAGGATCTTCGTCAACCGGAGCCTGGCGCTGGAGAAGATCAAGTGCTTTGGCTTTGACATGGACTACACCTTGGCTAGTGCGTTTTTTGTGGGCCCTAAGGCAGGGTGGGGCAGTGGTGGCATTCCCCCAGCCCCTGCCCACATCCCCCTTTCCCCCCTGCAGTGTACAAGTCCCCTGACTACGAGGAGCTGGCCTTCGCTCTGCTGCTGGAGCACCTTGTTGCCATCGGGTACCCTCCTGAGATCCTGGCCTACAAATATGACCCCAGCTTCCCCACCCGGTCAGTTTGTGGAGCGGGTCCCAGGGACGGGAGGGGAGGGGAAGGCAGCCCCCCAGCACTGACAGATGTGTGGTGCAGGGGGCTGGTGTTCGATGCCCTGTACGGGAACCTGCTGAAGGTGGATTCCCACGGGAACCTGCTGGTCTGTGCCCATGGCTTCCGTTTCCTCAAGGGGTGAGTCTGGGAATTCACCATCCCTGGGGCAGGGGGAAGTTGGAGGTCCCTCAGGGTGGAGTGCAGCTCCGTGCTCCCTCCCCAGAGCCGAAATCCTTCACTATTACCCCAACAAGTTCATCCAGCGGGATGACATGAAGCGCTTCCACATCCTCAACACCCTCTTCAACCTCACAGGTGAGTGAGAACCCCCATTGTCCTGGCCCTCCCACCACCCTGGGGTGCTATCCTGCCCTGCACCCCTTCTCACGGCCCCCTCCCTCACAGAGGCCCACCTCTATGCCTGTCTCGTGGACTTCTTCACCAACTGCTCCAGATATGTCAAGTAAGAGGGAGGTGGTGGGTGGGGGCTTGGTGTTGGATCAGACAGGTGTAGATCTTGGGGGGAGCTTCCCTTAGCAGGGCAGCCCTTTCACATTCCCTTCCTGCCTGTTGCAGCTGTGACACTGGCTACAAGCACGGGAACCTCTTCATGTCCTTCCGCAGCATGTTCCAGGATGTGCGCGAGGCCATGGACCACGTCCACCTCTCTGTGGGTGCAGGGGGCAGGGGGCTGGGGCTGGCGGGTGCTGGCAGTGCTGGGGTTTTCCCACACACACCCCCTGGGAGGTTTTGGCCAGCCCCACCCCATTCTTCCTGCAGGGCTGCCTCAAGGAGAAGACGCTGGAGAACCTGGAGAAATATGTGGTGAAGGATGTGAGTTGTACAGACCCCAGGGACCCCTCCCCTCTCTGCTCTCCTGTCAATTCCTCGTGGGACTCCCACGCTTCCCCCCACTGACTTGCCCCTCACTAGCCCCGTGTGCCGCTGCTGCTGAGCCGCATGAAGGAGGTGGGGAAGGTCTTCCTGGCCACCAACAGTGACTACACCTACACTGATGTGAGTAGGGGTGTCCCTGTCCCCCACCTGCGTGGATAACTGCCCTGCATGGTCCCCCTTGCCCTGCATGGGGGAGGCAGAGGGGCTGGGTTGAAGCACAGGCAGGGTCTGCCTTGCCTGGGGGCAGCAGTGATGATGCCAGATGTCCTTGCAGGCCATCATGTCCTACCTGTTTGACTTCAGCAATGAGGACAAGGTGAGTGTGTCCCCATTATGGGCTGGCTGGGTATTATAGCAGCAGGCCCCTGAACAGGGTAATAATTAGCATTGGCTCCATGGTTCCAGAAGGCTGATCAATCACTTTATTATACTATACTATATTATACTATTAGAAAACCCATCACCCTTCCAGACAGTCCAGACAGTCCGATACAGCTTTTTCCAGATTAGGCCATTGAATCCAAACACCATCACCATTAGCCAGTTAAGAAATCACCCCTTGGTGAACAAATCTCCATAGCACATTCCACATGTTCACAACAGCAGGTGCAGCAAGTGAAGATAAGAACTGTTGATCATTCTTTTCTCTGATCTTCTCACAGCCTCCCCCAGCACAGTGCCTGGGAAAGCTGTGCCTGCTGCTCTCCATGGAGAGAGCTGCAGCCACAGGTGGAGGGCACAGCGTGCCATCAGCACCCTCCTCCTGACCCCCTCCCTGTCCACAGGCTGACATCCCACGGCGGCCCTGGAGGTCCTACTTCGACCTGATTGTGGTGGACACCCGCAAGCCCCTCTTCTTTGCTGAGGGCACTGTCCTGCGCCAAGTGGACACGGTGGGCACCTCTCCCCTGCTGCAGGGCTGGGGGGGTGGGCACTGGTTGGGCCCTGAGGGGGCTCCTGTGGGCACAGCAAGGTGGGTTCACGGCCGATTGGCCGCCAAGCTGGCAGAGGTGACAGTGTCCCCATCCTGGGGTGCTCTTGTCCTGCAGGACACGGGGAAGCTGCGCATTGGGACGTACACGGGCCCCCTGCAGCACTGTGCTGTGTACTCTGGTGGTAAGCACCCAGCTGGGCTCTCTGGGCTCTGTAGGCAGCAAGGGGGACGTGCCTACCCCCCACCCTGACCCCTGGGTGTCACAGGCTCCTCGGATGTGGTGTGTGACCTCCTGGGTGTGAAGGGCAAGGACATCCTCTACATGGGGGACCACATCTTCGGGGACATCCTGAAATCCAAGAAGCGGCAGGGCTGGCGCACCTTCCTGGTGGTGCCTGAGCTGGCCCGAGAGCTGCAGGTCTGGACAGAGAAGAGTGGTGAGCAGTGCTGGGCTGTGGACACTGACTTTACCATGCAAGGGGAGGTGTCTGGAGCCTCCTACACCCCTGGATAGTAAAACTGCCTCAGTGGGCCATGCCCTGATGCTCTGTTGGTCGTGCTGGGCAGTGGGTGATGCCCCTGCACTGAGCTGGCCCTGTTGCCCTTGCAGAGCTCTTTGAGGAGCTGCGGAGCCTGGATCTCTTCCTGGCCGAGCTGTACCAGTGAGTTGGTTGGGGTGGGAGACAGGCAGGGGTGGGAGCACACCCTCCAGGTGAGCCCTTAGCTGGGTCTGTTCCGTTCCAGGCACTTGGACAGTGGCAGCAGTGAGCGCCCAGACATCAGCTCCATCAAGCGCCGGATCCAGGTGACACCCAGGGCACTGTGCCTGCTGGCACACAGCTTAGCTCACCCCCCTGCCACAAATTCCTCTGTGGAGGGCCCCCCAGGAGCTGCCGGGTGCCCTGACCTTCCTGCTGCACCCACAGAAAGTCACACATGAGATGGACATGTGCTATGGGAAGATGGGCAGCCTGTTCCGCTGTGGCTCGCGTCAGACACTCTTTGCCAACCAGCTGATGCGCTACGCAGACCTCTACGCTGCCTCCTTCATCAACTTCCTCTATTACCCCTTCAGCTACCTCTTCCGGGCTCCCCCTGTCCTGGTAGGCAGCCCCGAGGCCCTGCTGATCACCCACTGTGCCTCAGTTTCCCTCCCTGCCTGAGCGGGCATGGGGCTGGTGCCAGCCTCTCTCTGTGAGCCTTGTCACCCCCCGCAGATGGCTCATGAGTCAACAGTGGAGCACTCTCACCGGGACTCAGGGGATGCTGGCACTGCCCTTCCTCCCTGGCTGGCCCAGCATGGTGACCCTCACCAGCAGGTGGGTGGCAGGAAGGACATGGGCATCCTGCCACGCTGATGCCCTTGGGGTCCTGTGCCCACTGAGCCCCTTCTGCACTGCCTCAGGTCCCCCAGGACTCAAGTGGGGAGGAGGAAGATGATGGAGAAGCCTGAGCATGCCCCAACTGCCATGCTGCCCACGGGAGGACATTCAGTGGCCCTGGACCACTTGCGCTCATGGCCAGCTGCCACCTCTGGTGGCCACAGGATGGCTGGTGGCCCTGACTTCTGGTCCCTGTCACATCTGTCCCCTGTCCCTGGGCAGTTGGGACCTTCTCCTGACTCTGCCCAGAGCCAGGAGAGGCTCCCCCCCCAAGTCTGCTAGCTCCTGCCCCTTTAATTCATATCTGCCTGTTGCCCCTTGAACTCATTCCTCTCCCACCAGCTCAGTGCCAGTCTGGGGGCACCCAGCACCAGGGTGAACAGGCAGTGCCACTGCTGCAGCATCCCTGGCAGCCCCACTGCAGCAGTTGGGCTCCAAGCAGCTAAAGCCCCCTGCCCCTTTAGCCTCTGGGCCTGGCCATGAGCACCACAGTGCTGGGTGGATGGGGTGGGGCTCTGCAGGTGACACCTGCTCCAGGGGAAGCCCCTGCACCTGCTGTTTCTCTTTTCTTCTTTCTACCCTTTTCTATTTATAAAACATCCTCAAAACTCCTGGCACTGCAGAGACATAAAATTGGTTTTAAAGGAAAACTGTTTTGTCCCTGCACCTGAGAGCTGGGGGCAAAGGGCAGTCCCCCAGTCCTCATCCAGCAGCTGGGGCAAGCACAAGCCCCTAGGGAGAAGGTGGCAGCCCCGAGCTATCCCCAGCTCTGAAGAGGGGCCAGGCCAGCAGCACTCCACAGAGCAGAGCCACCCCATGCCAGAACTGCTCTGAGACTTCTGCCCGCATCCCTGGCTGAGTGGAGATGCTGAGCCAAGGCTGGGGTTGGGAGAGAGGAGGAGAAGAGCGTGATGGGGCCAGGAGCACTGCCTGCTGGGGCCGGGTGGGTGACAGCAGGGCTCCCCCACCTTCCACAGCTGCAGTGTGGTCACTGTTCCCAGCAGAGAGCACCTGCCAGTGTGGGAAGATGGGTTGGAGAATAGAGAATAGAGACAGTGCTGAAGGCAATCACGCCCCTGACAAGTTGCAGCTGTACTAATTACCAAAGAGTAGGAACAGGCCTGCCCTTAATTGGCCGCAGCTGTGTCCAATAAGGGTGACTGTTAAAAAAGAGTAGGTTAGCTAGTTGAGAGGAGAGTTGGAGTTTATTAGCTGTGCTGAAGGACAGGAAGGAGTCAGCTAGCCATGCAGAAGAAAGAGAAAAGGAGTCATCGTTGTGAGGAGCTGCCCGTGGGAGATCACAGAGAGAGGGTAGGAAAGTTTTACAGTAAGATAACAAAGTGGCAATGACAGTTTCCATGCACCGTGGTTGGTGCCAAGCACCAACAAGGGTGGCCGGGATGGGGATGGGTCCCAACATGCCAATCCCTTCGCCAGTCTCTTGCTCCTGCCTGCTCCAAGTGCAGGGACAGCACCAGTAGGGGCCTGAGTGCAGTTACAGGGCTCATCAGTCCCCAGACCCCAACTGTGTCTGGGAGTTGGTGCCTGGCCTGCTGCACCCCAAGGTCCTCCTCAACCCTTGGTGCTGCAGCCAGTCTCTGCACAGAAGCTGCTGGGGGCACTGCAGGGCCCCCAGCTCCTCAGGCAGAGCCATTGTCACCACCTGTGCCTCAGACACGGGGGCTGCAGATATCCCTCTCAGGAGGGGCCATACAGGTGTGTCCAGGTAGGGCACAGGGCAGTTCCAGAGCAAATCGCTCAGGACGTTGCTTCCAGACACTGGGAGGTGCCTGCAACATTGCAATCCAACTGAGAGCATTCTGCAGCAGGAGAACCAGAGTGTGTGTCATGGCAGGGGAGCTGAGGGCACTCCTGGGGGACACAATCCCAGGAGACACAGCTGCTGTCTCCACACCACTCACTAGCCCACACACATCTCCACTGTGAAGTTCCATATTTAAACCTGCATTTAGATATTTAAAAACACACTCTTCTTGCATGTACTGAATTGGTGGGAGAGGTGTGGTAATCACATACAATCTGAACAGAGATTATAACTCCCCAGGAGTTTCCTGGGAAGCTGTGAGAAAACTTAGATAAAATAATTAAAAGAATTATTATCTCTCTTTCTGCACATGTTGTTTACAGATACAATTTTCCAGAGTGTGCTATTCCTAATTCACCACTAGTGTGAGAGGTTTTTACTCCAGAACCAATCCAGCCTTGGTTTAGCGAGTCGGGTTATAAAAGCCGCACCGTTCCCGCCATCCAGCGCCTCGGATTATGATATTCCACCTCTGCCGAGCGGAGTCTCTGCTCCGTCCCTGACTCAACGGCGAGCCCTGCAGAGCCCGCGTGGAACCGCAGCATGGCCCGAGCCGCGCGGCCCCGCCGCCCTTCGCCACCGGACGCCTCTCGCCCTCCGGAGTGAGGTAACGCTGACTGTGCCCCGCGCCGTTTGTCCCCTTGGGATCGCGGGCATTGACCCCGGGAGGCCGAGAACTGAGTAAGGGATGGGTTTTCCCAACACAGCAGACTGTCTCTTGGAGTGGGAGCCTGCTGAGGAATGGGTTTTCCTTAAAAACGGGGAAGCAACATTCCACAGATGAACAGGCAGTTGTTTCTATGTGGAGGAATCTGATAACTCTCATGAGACTCCCTGTCTCTGATCAAGCACTTTGCGATCCTTTATTTTGGGCCAAAATCACGGATCCGTGGCTCAATGGAGATGCTGAGCCAAGGCTGAGGTTGGGAGAGGGAGAGAGGAGGAGAAGAGCATGATGGGGCCAGGAGCGCTGCCTGCTGGGGCCGGGTGGGTGACAGCAGGGCTCCCCCACCTTCCACAGCTGCAGTGTGGTCACTGTTCCCAGCACCTGCCAATCCCCTTGCCAGTCTCTTGCCTGGTACCTTGTGCTGCTGCCTGCTCCAAGTGTAGGCACGCACATCTCCACTGCAAAGTTTAATAAACATGCATTTATTATTTAAAACAAAATTTAGATATTTGATACATACTTATTCTGTGCCAAACCCTCCCCCCTACATCTGAGGGGCAGCAAGAGCAGTCAGGGGAATGTGTACAAGGCAGCCTGCTCCTGCTGGGAACCCTCAGGGGCTCTTGGGGGGATATGAACTCAAGCCCTCCAGCTCTGTCACTTCTGGTAAAGCTTTGTTTTTCCGGAAGAAGAAGAGAGTCCCCTCCTCAGCATCCAGGATTTCCAGGATTTCACTGAGGGATGACACCACAGGGTCATGGTCCTTTAGCATCTCTGGGTAGCGACTCCGAGCCCTCTCAGTCCGCAGGGAGCGCCGGACGGGTGTTAGAAATTTCAATTCTGGGCCTTCCAGGAATTCCCTTCCTCTGTGGAGAGAAGAGCCTTGGGTAAACCCTGCAGAGGACCACTGGCATGGAAGGGTGTGTGCTGCCAGGAGCAGGAGGTTCAGGCTTACCTGGATGCAGATGTAACCTGTAACTTGACTGAGGGGGGGAGGGAGGTCATGCACCTCCCCACCAGGCCTGGAGTTGATGCTATGGGATGCCTCTCAGCTGGACAAGGTGTGGTAGGCTCCCGAGGAGTGGGTTCCTCTGCCTTTTCTCCTGGCACAAAAGGAAAAGGGCAGCACAGTTGCAGCACTGGCTATGGATTACACCTCGTCACTCTGGACAGGGGCAGGGTGCCTGCCTGCAGAGGCTTGCAGGGCCAGGACCCTCCCTAGCCCAGGCAGAAGAACAGTGTCCCATTTTTCAGATCAGGATTCCAGACTTTCACCACACTCCTTAGGAGGGACACGAGGTGCTGGGACAGACTGTAAACTGTGTTGTCTCCAGGCTGGCAACAGCAGGGAGCACCCCTGCCCATACTCATCAACCCCACAATGCTCAGGTTACCTTCCAGTTTTTGGCCTGCATCCTTCAAAATATTGAAAGCAGTTTGTCTGAGCTCTTCGACTGGCTGCAGGAAAAGCAGAACATGGGTCAGGGCAGGTCTGGCATGGGAATGGCGTCGTGGTTTGACAGGAAGTAGGTTTTCTGGGATATGCTGTGGTCACCAATAGGTCTTCAGATTTTAATATTGGCACTTGGTGTGGCCACTGGATACGCCTCTGAGAACACAGGGGTTAAAAGCAGAGCACTCCCGGGGGAAGCTCTCTTGGGTTTCTGGCAGGGAAGAGTTCCGATCTCTCTCCCGGCCCAGCTGCTGGCTGGGCGGGCGGAGGGGAAAAGCCATGCGGCGGGAGAGGTAGGCCTGACCCCCGGGGTGGAAGAGAGAGGGACACCGGGAGCCATCGGGCAGGCCCCCTTCCCCCTTGGGAGACAGAGAGTACAGCCTGTGCTTGTGACTGTGTTACCTTGAAACTTGATAAACATGTGCTGGCAGCACAGCTGAGAAGGAGAAGAAGGGGGGTGCAGTGAGAAGGTGCTTGGCCGCTTGTGGGAGCTTTTAACCCCTTTTTGGACAATGAAAACTTTACAGAACATTAACCTCTCCTAGAAGAGAGACAGAGTGGAAGATGAAGAAGAAAATGGGCAAGTGTGATGAAGGTCTGGGCAAGTGAGAGATGTGGGAAGAGATGATGGAGTGGCTTTTGCTGGACTCTTTTTGTATAGGCATGGACAGAACCACGTTTCCTTGGGATACAGAGACTGCATCTAGGAGGAGGCAATGCCTCAGAACCAAGATGGTTCAGTGTTGGCACTCCTCGCCCCCAGGGGGTGAAATTTGGGGGGGGGACAGGTGTCCCAAAGGAGAGACTGTGCCCTTTGGATCGCAACAAAGCATCCTTAAAAAGACGACCCTAGAAGCAGTTCTGGTCCATGTGCAGTGGTGAGAGCACTGGACATGAAGGGAAGAAGTTTTCTTTATTTCTAAGTGGGAGCCTGCTTTGCTTATTCCTGGTCACATCTCACAGCAAAAACCAGGGAGAGTGTATTTTCATGGGGGGCACTGGCATTACACCAGTGTCAAACCATGACAAATGGAGACAAGAGTTAGAGATGAATGGGAGGAAAGGCTTTTGCTGCTCAGCCTGTGCTGAGGACAGGATGAGGCTGCAGTATTCCCCTTTGCCCAGTGGGATCCATCAGCACCCAGCACAGCTGGCCAGGTGCCCACCCTGCATGGGCACATCCTGCAGCATGGAATGGGACTGGCAGCTCTAAATTACTTTTTCACCAGTGACTAATGCTGCTAAACTCATTCTAAAACCCGGCCCCTGGATCTTGTGGAAGCCTTCCAGAGCAGAGGCAGGAAACAGTCACCTCAGCCCCAGCGCTGACTGCTTCTCTGTACAGCTGCAACACATCAAAGGGGCCATCTGGGCCAGCAGCTTTGCTTGGCAGAACCAGAATTTGGCAAATTTCTCTGCCTGGAGCACAAGGGACAGCACTGTTGAGATCTCCTCTGCATGGACACCCTGCAAGAAGGGTAAGGGTCTGAAGAAAAGGTGTCCATGGCATGGATGAGTGTGTGCACCAGGAAGCAGACCGTGCCTGACCACAGCTCACAGCACTCTCCAGGAGGAGGCCCTCAAAAGTCTGGGTTTGCAAATCTCCTACATAATTGTGGCAGATAAAAACTGCCCTGCCTCTATCTTCCCCTTGGATAATTTGGTCTAGTATTCCAGAGGGGTGTCAAAGGATAGACTCCAGTGCTGGCATAATTGGGGCCAGTAAACCCTGGAGCAGGGCTAGAAGTCAGTGTTGGTCTGGTCTCTCCCTTCTCCCACTCAGCACAGCTCACTGCCTGCCTTTGGCCTACCCATAACTTTATGAGCACTTGTATTTTCCTATGTTTCCCCTCTTGCCACTGAACACTTGTTCCCAACCCCTCTTAGCTACTGGAGGGACATGGCCCTCATCCCCTGGCATGCTTCAGGAAAGGAGAAGCTCATTCAAGCGGCTCCTTCCCTATTCTCACCGCCTCAATGAGCTTCGGGCACTCAGTTAATACGTTGTTTATCTCGACTTGGCAGTGCCGCTCTGGATTCTCTTGTTTCTCTGTTGGCTTGACCTTTCTGCAGGATGGTATCACCGCCTGCTTCTGAAGCAGAATCATCGGCGGCCGCTTGTATGTCCTGCCTTTGGCTGCCAACCACTCCTCCAGCTGTTTCCTGTCCAAGGACAGAGAAATCACAGTTACCACAGCAGACAGTAGCCTGGCAAGAGCTGGCCGTTTTTCCTTGGAGTCTTCCTTTAGCCAACTTCAGCTGCTTAAAAAGAATCAGTATATCTATCTCAGAAACACACCTGAGCTCTAGACTGGGAGAGGAAATCACACTCTAGCCGAAGCCTTGAGGCTGAAGCAGGAGAGTGGCCACACACTCTCCTTGCACTTACTGAATTGGTGGGAGAGAAACTCAGGGTGCCACCCAACATTATCCCCAACCCCTTTTTCAGGGCATCAACCTCCCCACAAGCTTTTGCTCATAAAAGACTTTGGACTCCATTTCCAGCAGGATGGTGCTGGCTCACTCAGAGCTGCCCCTTACCTACGATCTGCAGCTGATGGAGTCCTTGGAACGGGCCTAGAGTGCATGCCACTTGCCTTCGGCAGCTCTGGTTTAAGCTGATCTCCTCTGCTTCTCAACTCATCCTCAAGGACATGAGTTTTGGAGTTGTGTATGCTGTGAGACTGGTTTTTGTGACCTGTCCCTTGGGATGCTGCCGTGTGTCCAGGAGCCACCACCTTCATGTCCTTCCTGTCCGTTACCTCTTTAACCGTGGGCCTTGGCCGTGGTAAAGTGACACCTGGGTTCAGATTTGATTTCAGGTTTGTGGTCCCCTGGGGCTTGCCCAAGGTGGGAGGCTTGGTGGGAAATCTTCTCACTGGGGGAGGCTGGCTGTGCTGCTTAAGACTTCCCCCTGCTGTTGTGCCAGGTTGCCTCACAGCAGTACTTTCTCCTTGCTTTGTCCCTGGGTTTTTATGCATCAAATTAGAAGAAGCAGGAAGGGACCGAGAGGGCTGCAATGGCTGAGTTCTGTTATTTGTATTTTGTGACATGCTCCTTGATTCTGGCAGGGCTTTCCTGAATTTATCCAGAGCTGGCTCTTCCTTAGCCTGGTGGTTATATAAAAGAAACACACAAAACTCAGGATGAAAACCTTCCAAACATTCCTCCTCCCAAGTTCCCAATGCATCCCAGTAAGACAAAACCTTGGAATCTCAATTCAGTTGCCACCCCTCAGATCACTAACTCTCAGTCCATCACCACCCTTCAGATAATCAATTCTCAGTTCATTAAGAGGAGAGGAGTCCTTCTTGTGCTGTAGGCTTCCCCAAGAAACACAGTTGAAACTTTCTGTGTTTCCATGTCAGCTGTGGCACTGCCCGGAGAACATCTGCCATCCTGACATCTTCCTTCCATGTCCAGTGCTCTCACCACTGCACATGGACCAGAGCTGCTTCTAGGGTTTTCCTTTTAAGGGTGCTTTGTCCAGTTCCAAAAAGAGCACAATCTCTCCTTTGGGACACCTGTCCCCCCCAGATTTCACCCCCTGGGGCCGAGGGGTCTCAACACTGAACTCTCTTGGCTCTGAGCAATTGCCTCCCCCTGGATGCAGTCTCTGTGTCACAGGAAACATGGTTCTATCCATGGCTATACAAGAAAAGTCCAGCCAAAGGCCACTCCATCATCTCCTGCCACCTTCTCAACTTCTCTCGGACATCTTTCACTTGCACTAACTTGCATCACACTTGCTCATTTCCTGCTATTCATCCCTATCTCTCTTCTCATTCAGGAGGATCAGCATTTGTAAGGTTTCCATCATCCAAGAAAAGGGTTAAAAACCTCAGGCTCTGCCTGTCCAGAACTCCCACTGCTGCCCTGCTGAGCGCACCCCCCCTTCTCCTTCTCAGCCAGCCTGCTATCACATTTCAAGGTGGCACAGGCACCAGCTCTCTCTCTCTCTCTCCTGGGGGGGATGGCTGCCCAATAACTCTCCTATGTTCCTCCACCCTTCCATCCTCAAGGGCCTCTTCACCTCCCTTCTCTGTCCAAGGCCCGGCCTACCTCACCCGGCCGCATGGCTTCCCCTCCCCTGCCAGCCCGCAGCCGGGCAGGGCAGCTCTGAGCCTTTCCCTGACCGGAACCAAGAGAGCTTTCCTGGGAGTTCTTTGCTTTTAACCCCCTGTGTTCTCAGAGGCATATCCATGTCCTCAGTGGCCACACCAGGTGCCAATATTCAAATCTGAGCACCTATTGGTTTGACCACAGCATCCCAAAAAACTCACTTCCTCTCAAATTAAGACAGCTTTCTCACAGCTTCCCAGGAAAATTCTGGGAGAGTTACGCCTCTCTGTTAAGAGGATATGTGATTACCACATGACAAAGCAGCTGTCAACACAACAATAACACAACAGCCACCAGGACATGGGTAAAGGAGCAGTCTCCCAAACTGAAACTCCTAACTAAGCTAAACTCCTTTGAAAAACAGCTAGTTGACTCATTGCCAGCTATTTAGCAATCTGTGGTATGTCCCCCATTAGGAGTCAGGAACTCATGACCCTGATTTGGGGATGTGGTTTTCAAAGTAAGTTTTCTGAATTGCAGCCAGGATGAAAAATTATTATGACTAAAGTACATTCTCTTGTGACCCTATAAGCAGTGATCCTGAGTGAGACCTCTTGAGCTCTCTTGGACTGCTGTGGGCTGTGACCAGCATCTCCTGCTGAGTGGGGCTTCTCAGAGCCAGCAAACTCTCACATTTGCTGTACTTGGAGGAACATTTGTGTTCTGGTTTCAGATTGATTGATTTTAGATTTTAGCTTGCTTTTTCTCTATGTGCTTTAACCATCCAGTAAGCAGAGTGAAGCTTGACAATGAATTTTGTTGTGCTTTCTTTTAATATTAAACTTTTATATTAAACCTGCTTTTGCCTTTGCCAGTGATTCTTTAAGCAACCACTCAAAGCATGAAAGATTCAAAAGCTTCCTACTTACATGCTTGAGTTTAGAGACTGGTTCTAAGGATGGATTCAGGCGATTAGTCGAGTCCTTTAAAAAGGGTCTGTAAAAGTCCAATAAGTTATCAGGTTATTTAACAAATTATCAGGTTATTTATCAGCCATAAGAAAAGCAGAAAGAATTAAGTATCTAACCCACTGCTGGTTGTCTCAGACACAGGAGCTTAGGAGTAGCTTTCAGAAATCAAAAACCTGTCAAGGAATAGTACCACATACTATTAATTCTTTTTCTTTTGTGTGGCAACAGAAAAGCAACACAAGCCTGTTGCAGACATCTTTTTATGAAAATCCTTTTCTTGGGATTTTTTCTTCCTGAGAAGCTGAGAGGCACCAGGAACAAAATGTAAACAGTGGTTATCTGCTGCTGTGGAATGCAACAGGTGGATCCGTGATTGGTCTCGTGTGGATGTTTGGAATTAATGACCAGTCACGGCAAAGCTGGCGCTCTCTCTGTGGAGTGTGCCGGAATTTTCCCTCATCTGCCTCACGATTGTCATTGGGGGACCACTGAAGAGAAGACCCCCCCCATCTAGATTCTCTGGCTCTGAAGGAGAAAGTCACACGCCAAAGGCCCTGAGACCTGAAAGCACAGTGTTAAGCTATTTGTTTTCACAGGTGTTGTTTGCTGTATGCTAAGAAGGGAGCAATGTGCCCCATTTGCAACAATAGCTTTGGAAGCTGTCCCACCTCTCGGCCTGGCTGGACGTCTCCTGAGTTTTGGGTGGTCTCCCACAGAAGACCCTCACCTGTTTTACAAGCACCGTGACAGACAGACTGAGATGTGAGGAGCCTCTCCATCAAGGACTGAGAACGCCCCTCTCCTCCTTCCAAGGACTGGGACTGAACCCCCCAGCCCGGGGCAGGTGTGTGGGGGAGGCAAGCTGACCAAAGTGAGATGTTTGCCTGCAGGTTGTGACCACTGGACCAAGATAACAAAGGCTCTCGTTTACTGCTGAGAGCATGGACTACCTGTCACATCTATTCCTTATTGTATCGGTTTCCCCCCCCTCACAATTTTCAATAATAAAAACCTCTGAGTTAGCCAGAGACTTTGAGATCTCCCCAGCGTAACAGGCGGATCCTCGACTGGACTGGACCAAAGGACTTCATCTCTACGTTGGTAGCTATATCCCCCTCTCTCTTTCTCTATCTTTTTCTCTCCCTTAATCCCTCTATCTCATTTTTGCTGTGGTTATTTCAATAAAGCTGCAATTGTTTTGATTATCACTGCAAACCCCCTTGTACCGTGTCGGTTTTTTTGCACCCGGAGATCACTCCTATGAACCAGCACGTTACCCATTCACTAGGACGGGTCGTGACATTAATTGGCGTCACGGACAGGATTCTGGTAGCCAGAGGGATTTGCAGGTGTTAAAAGGCAAATCTCATGCTCAATTGAGTGCTCTTGTCTCCGGAATTGGCACAAAAAATCTCTTGGTGCAAAACGGGGGTAACTGTTACTGTTGTATTTGTGTGTACCTGGACTGTCTAGGAAGGAAGGGACACCTGATGCAACCACACAGAGCCTCCTAGACAGATTCTGTCCCTCACAGCCAGGGGAGCGAGGGGCGGTGCAGCAAAGGCTGAGTGGCTTTCCCCTGCCGTAGGTTCTGGTCCCTTCACAAAGGAATCGTTTGTGTGCGTGTGTGCATGTGTATACACTTTCTGGGAAGGAAGAGACAAACCTGATGTAACCACACAGAGCCTCCCAGCAGATTCTGTCTCTTCAACTACCCAGGGAAGCAAGGGGACACAGGAAAGGCTGTGTGATTTGTGTAACTTAAGTTTACAATTAACTCCCTGGTGTAGCTTTGGTCCCCTCACAAAATTACTACAAACTTCAGTGCAAAAGGTAAAGCTGAATTTTATGCTTTGCTTACTAAATACAATGCCACACCTTCTCCAGGAGGAGAAGAATGGGCAAACTGCAATTGGTTTAACTTAGAAAATGTTATTGATAGAATATCTTCTTTGCAACATGAAACAAAATTCAAACTGGGCACAAATAAAACCATCCTCTGCTCAGTTTTGGGAGCCTGCCTCACAGCAGCCATAGAAACTCGCTTTAAGCAAAAAAGTGAGGAAAATGCTATAATAGACTCCCTCCAAAACCTAGTTGAAGTTTTGCAAAAACAATTAGATTAAGAAAGAAATGTAAATAATTCATCACGGGCTGCCCTGAGAGAGGAACATGTTAAAAATTCGCATAACTACAGACTGGTACTAAGGTGCTGTGGGGGCAGAGCCTAGACAGGAGCTGGTTCTTTGTACACAGGCCAGAGAAGGTAGACACTAGCCAGTGGGGAGAGCCAGCTATACCTCAGACTTTTACATATCATCTCATCCAAGCCCAACATCCTCCTAACTTACTTGGCACTTGAGCATTTCAGCCTTTCCTTGGCTACTTGACAGTTCTGCAGCTGGCTCCTCCGTTGCGCTGCAAAGAGATGGCAGGAAATGCAGGGCACACAGGACAGTCTCAGTACTCAAAGAACTCATGACACTGGATTTCTGTTACTTTCAAACACTACATGGCGCACCTCTCGACCTCCCTGCCTGGGGAGCCTGGCAATGCTGTTCCCAGAAACTCCCTTGCACATGATAGTGCCCAGAGACTCGTTGCCACTTAAGCTTCCTGACCTTCACAGTATGATGCCACTCAACCCCTCAGCTGTGCAGGGCTCAGTTTGCAGAAGGAAAGGCTTCCACTGAGCCCAAGAGCAGCACGACCCTCCAGCACACTCCCACTCCTCCCAGACCGCGTCCCTCGGCCCGTTTTGTGGGCACCCGCCGCGGATTCACACATCATTACTCACACCGCCCGCCCTCAGCAGCTCCCCACCAGCCCATCTGTGCCGCCTCCAGTCCAGCGCTCCCACAGAACTCGGGCCTCCCCACAAGGTACCCGCCCCACGGGGTCCGCAGGTCCGCATAGCTCCGTTCTCCTCCGCCAGTACCGGGACCCCTCAGACCCCGCTCCCAGGCTCCTTCACCCGCCGCCCCGCTCCCTCGGACCCCGTTCCGAGGCTCCTTCACCCGCCGATCCCGCCGGCTCCATCCCGGGCGCCACCGCCGAACAACCACCGGCACTCCCGACAACTGCCGCGCCGCCGTTATTAGCCACCGCCTTCTTCAAAGCGACCAATGGGGAGCCAGGCGCCGGCCGTGGCTCCGTGATTGGCTGGGCAGGGTGGGCGGGGCCGGCCCGGGGCGCTGCCCGCGGTGACAGATGCCGCGCCGTGACGGGCCGTGTCGTGCCGCACCGGGCCGGGCCACGCCGTGCTGTTAGAAACGGAACACGCGCCCGGGACTAAAGGGATTTCAGCATTTATTATAATTTAAAACAAGGCCTAAAGCATGATGGCCTGCGGGCCGAGCAGGAGCGTTCCCGTCGAGGATGCTGCAGCCCCGGCGCTGGGTTTGTTTGAGCAGCGATGTCCCCGATGTTCCAGGTGGAGCGGCACGGATTCACTGGGTCAGATGCCCCTTTTTATCCTCTCTTTGTCCGTTTGGATTGGTTTCTGTTTGGATCCTTTATTTGCATGAAGGTTTAAGGCACTTGATTGGCCCATTACAGTTCTGTCCAGGCTGGCTCGTGGTGCACTTTACTGAGGTGTGTTATGGTACGGTGAGTACTATATTTCTTACAACTACCCTTTTAACCCCTTGTACAATATAATAACCAAACTAACAGCACATGCTTAACAATCTTATCAACTATTTACAAGAGTTTATAACCTATTTTTGACACTGCCATGGCATGGTGTGTGATGCTGTGCCACATCTGGCCGTGCCATGCCATGCCATGCTATGCCATGCCATGCCACATAATGCCATACCACGCCATGCAATGCCGTGCAATACCATGCAAGCACACCGTGCTATACTGCACCATGCTGTTCCACATGATAAGACATGGTGTGATGTGACATTGTATTATATAGTGCACCACATGATACTGTGTGATATCATGCCATGCCTTGTAATCCCACGCCACTCATTGTCCTGCTGCACTGTGGCCCACGATGCCATTTGCTGGCCATAGCTGGGGCAGAGGTGACAGTTTCAGGCAGCTGCCAGGGATCCACCATAGGATGCCCACCTCAGTCGCCTCCCAGCTGTGGTGTGGGCATGGAGACAGAGTGGTGGAGGGTCCTGAATGGGTCAGGGTGGTCCCTGGGCTGTGGGGTGGCTCCCCACACCCTGGATTTTCACTCAAAAAGCAGCCAAAGCAGAAGGATTTTCTCATCTGTAACCCCATTCCCCACGAGCAATGAGGTGAGCCATGCTGTCCTAGAAAACTTTTTTTTTCCACCTCCATCCACATACAAGTTAAAAGCAAAAATGAATAAAGGGGCACAACAAGTAAGTACCAAAGCAATGGGCAGATACAATAAATAAATAAATTAATTAAAAAAATATAGACTGGGATGGCTCAAGCCCATGGGGCCCAGAGCTGCTATTTCACATGAAATAGATGGGGAGGGGGGGTGTGTCCTGGGGGTTGTACTTAGTACATACAGCCTGAAAACCGGTGACTGCCGGTTGGGTTGGGTTGGTGCAGGGTCTTTAGCGCCCGCTCAGCTCGTAGGTAGCGATGTTCACCTGGTCTGGGGTGTTGGTGATGCCCACGGGCTGGCGGGGCTGCAGGGACGTGCAGACAAACCAGCCGGGGAAGGCGGCTGACTCGAAGCGTGTGGTCCCCTCAGCTGGGCTGTCCAGGCGGTAGAAGATGAAGCGGGTTAGCTCCACACTCTCAATATCCCTCCTGATGTCAGCTTCCTGCAGCCAGAGGGGTGAAATGGTGGTCAAGGTTGTCCATAGGTTGACTTTATGAGTTAAAAATTAAAAGTTCTCTCCAAAATTTGCCCTGAACCAAAACAAAGGTGGAATGGAGCCCCCAGCCCCACAGAGGACAGACTGCTGGGACCCCCTGCTCACCTCCAGCTGCAGCACGGGCTTGGTGCCACTCATCACACATGACATGTAGAGCTGGTAGCCCTTGATGCCCAAGGCCACTGGCACCCTCCCAGAGCCTGGAGCACCCTGCGATGACCGGGGACGGTACAGAGCAATGTTGAGCTTCACTGCAGAGAGAAGGGACAGGTAAAGGGGTGCTCCTGGGGTTGTAGGGCGGCTCCTGGGTGGTCCAGGGTTTGGAGACAGGGACATTGGGATGGGAGCATATGCTCTCACCTTTCTGTCCAGCAGAAGGTCCCTGCAGGTGCAGGGCCACCAGCTGGGTGGGTGACTCCAGTACGAAGCACTTGTGGTCAATGTCCAGGATGTCGAAGGACTGGGAGCGAGTGTAGCGGAAAACGGGTGCCTTGGTATAACTGCCCTTGATGCACTGGAAGGAGACGGGCTCTGTGGGGAGAGAGACAGTCAGGAGGATGCTGCTCCCAGGTCCAAGAATGTCCCCCAAGAATACCCTCTGCCTGGGGTGCCAGCCCTGACATCACCCTCATACCGAAAATATCATCCAAGAAGCTGCCAAGATCACTGTCAGCAAAGTCCTTGCGTGCCGGCTGCTTCAGGAGCTTGGTCACAGCCACCACCAGGACGGCAGCCTGGCGAAAGGTCCTGGAAAGGGGTCCTTTTGTCACTGTCACCTGGATGCCCACCCCAGGCGATGTCCCCTCCAAGTCCAGCCAGGGCTTCTAGGGAAGAAAGGGGATGTAGGGTGAGAGTCTGGCTTCCATGCGACATGGACCCCACCACTCCCACCACCACAGCCTTACCTTCTGCGGGCACAGACAGCTGGGGCCATACAACGTCTCCTCGTTCAGGCTGAAAGGCAAAGGGACGTGGTGAAGTCAGGTTCAGGAATGCAGCATCACAACCCCCAAGTCCTCTCTGGCATGTCTATTCTTACCTGCTGCTCTCCAGTGTGTCCAAATCAGGGACGAATGCCATTGCTGCCACTGACTGCAGAGTCCTGGGCTGAGACTTCACAGCTCCTGCAAACTTCTGAGGCGCTTGCCTGCTCCTGCCTGTCCTGCCTGCGGTGCTGCTTGGATCATCAGCGTGGCTGGTTTTCAAGAGCTTGTAGAAGGAAGTGCCGTTAGAGTGGGATTTCCAGGTTTTGCAACATCTAGGTTTGCCCAATTCTCTGTTGAGACTGGAGGGCTGAGGGGGGCTGAGGGGGCTCCAGGCGGAGCATGGAGCAGAGCAGGGGATGATCTGGAGCTGGGTTGTGGGGCAGAGCAAAAGGATGCTCCAGGGCTGGTGTGTGGGGCAGAGAGCAGAGGGGAGTTTGGCATTGATGTGTGGGGCCTGTGACCATGTACCAATCTGCCATTTGGTTGACCCAGCAGGGAGCTGGAGTCACTCAGAGCCAGTTCTGAACCCCAGTCCCAGCACCAGGCCCAGCCCAGCTGTGACGACACCATCACTGTCAGGGCTAGGACTGTGGATGTCCTGGACGTGGCCAGTGATGCAAGCGCTGCCTCTCCACCATTTCGCCACAGCTTCCTCCCGTACTGCCCAGACCTCTGCTGACACAGCCAGCTGTGCCTCCTGTGTCACCCCTCTTGTCCGCACTGCCCCAGCACCAGTTGGGTGCAGGACCCTGCTGTCTGCTCAGTTTCTTGTGCCTACTCATGCTACCTTGGGGACATGGCCTTCAGACACGTGGCCTTCAGGGGCCCTCCTCATCTTCACGTCCATTGGTGTGCCGGAGATTGCACCATGCTGGGAGGGCCACGGATGTGTGTGGCCAGGCTTGCGTGGACTCGGGCTTTTGGGGTGTTTTCCTGGCACCCATTTCACTTCCTGAAAGTGCCATCCAGCCCTGCACACTCCCGTGCCCGAGACTGCAACCACCATGACTCACTGCCAGGAAATTGCCAGAAAAGCAGAGTTCCCAGAGCACCTCCTGTGTCCTGCTGGGCATCCCACGTGGCTGGATATCCCCAAAAGCCTGAGGTGCCCCAGAGCAAGGGGTTCTCCACGACACAGTGGCCGTCCCTAGGCATGGCAGAGGCCCCCAGGGCACGGTTGGGGTCCTGAAGCCATGGTGAGAGTCACCAAGCCACGATGAAGGCTGAGAGCCATGAACAACGGTGGGTGTCCCCGGGCCATACAAGGTGTCCCGGCTGTGGTGAGAGTTCCCCGGCCATGCCGGGGGTCCCCAGCCCGTTCAGCGGCCCCCGGGCCATACAAGGTGTCCCGGCTGTGGTGAGAGCTCCCGGCCACGGCGGGGGTCCCCAGGCCCTACCGACCCTCGGGCCCCGCCCCGGCCTCGCCCCACCGCTGCACGCCGGCCGGCGCAGACGCATTGGGCCGGGATCGGAGTGGCAGAAGGGGCGCGGTGACGCGACGTGGTGACGCACGGGAGAGGCGGAGCGAGGCGGGGCGGGAGCGGCGGTCGGGGCCGCTGTCAGAGCCGGGACCACGAGCGGGGCGTACGGACACGCCGGTGAGTTCCGCGGCAGGGCTGGACGGTGGGGCCGGACCTAGCCGGGCGGGAGGGCCGGGGTCGGGGCCGGGCCCGCAGCGGGGCGGGGGTCGCGTCGGGGGCCGCGCCGGGGGCCGCGCTGGGCCGGTAGCCCGCGGTCGCGCCCCGGTGTCCTTGGCGCCGCCCGGGCGCCTGGGAGGAGGGGAGCGAGGGGGGGGGCGGGACTGCGGCGAGACGGGCAGCCCTGCGGCCAATGGGAGGGCTCGGCTGTTCTCTTCGGGCCTATAGACAAAGAGGGACGCGGAGCCCGGGCGGCGGCGGCGGCGGGCGCTGATTGGGGGGCGCGGGCGGCGGCGGGCCTGGCGCTCTGTCGGGGGCGGGGCGGGGGTCCCGCTGCCTCTTCCCGCGCACCTCACGGCGCCTCACGGCCCCCCGGGCCCTTCGCGAGGCCGCTCCGGTCCGTCCGCCGGCTCCGGGAGTACCGCCCGAGCCCGCGGCGCCTCCCGACATTTCTGGAGGGCTCTGCTGGGCCGCGGTCGGCCTTGCAGCGGACACGGAGGGTCTGCCCCGGCCCCCGCCCGCTCTGAGGCCCTCGCCTGCCGCGGGCCCGGTGCTGGATCAGCTGTACCTACAGCCGGTGGCGCTGGCCCCGCTGCTTCCTGGAAGGTGGAATTTGTGCTGTTTTTAGCCTAGAAAGTATTGCTAAGTCGCAGTCCTTACCAAGCACCTGCCATCTGGGCCGCCGTCCCCATCCCGGCTGCGGGTGGGTCACATTTAGCACTTTAATCTGCTTATTGGCGCGCTCCAGCCGTCATCTGTTGTGGGCATTCCTGAGGTATGACCTTTTGGTGAGGTTTGGGCTGTGGCTGGCTGCCCCTCTGCACGCTCCTCAGGCGTCACTCCCAGTGTGACCTTTGCATTCCTGTGTGACCCTGATATCCCTTATCTCAGACTTCGTTTCCTATGTCCTTGCTTCTGGTTCTCTACTTTGATCCAACTTGCAATCATCCCAGCTCCAAGCTTGCCTGTCTCTGTCCAGGCTCCTAGCTAACCTTTCCTGCAAGAGATCTTCAAAGAGCAGCTAGTTCTGCTCACTTTGCGTCAAACTCTGGCATTAACCTCGCTGTTTTCCAGAGAGGTCACGGGATGCTGCTGAGTGACAGCACCAAAACTGGATATGAAACTGGAGATGATGATGATGATGCTACTTCTGCCTAAAGCTTTTTCCCTGCCATATGCATGCCTGTGCTTTGGCACCAGATTCAGTTTGCTCTCTGAAATATCATGGAATGCTTTGAGTGGGAAAGGATCTTAAAGATCATCCAGTTCCACCCCCCAATAAGCAGGGACACCTTACACTACCCCAGGTTGTTCCAAACCCCATCCACTCTGGTCTTGGACACTTCCAGGGATCCAGGGCAACCTGTACCAGGGTCTCACCACCCTCACAAGGAATAATTTCCTCCCAATATCCCATATAACACTCTCTGGCAGTGGGAAGGCATTCCCCCTTGTCCTATCATTCCAGGCTCTTGTCTCTCCTCAGCTCTCTTGGAGCCCCTTTAGGGACTGTGAGGGTCTCTAAGGACTCCCTGGAGCCTTCTTTTCTCTAGCTGAACATCCCTGACTTTCTTAGGCTTTCAGAAAAATAACAGTGTGTATTTTGCTGTGTAGATCTGATGAGGGTGAACTGGGAGAATCCCCAGTGCTGTGGCACTTGTGGTCCTGCACCTGCTGGCCTTTCTTGCCAGGTGTTATTGTGGGCAGGATGGAAATGACAAGTGACTCTTTGAACCAAAACCTTATAGTTTGCAATGGGGAGTGTAGTCCCTGCCATGCTGGGCAGCCAGAACTACAGAATCACTGAATATGCTCAGTTGGAAGGGACCCACAAGGATCACCAAGTCCAACTGCTGGCCCTGCACAGGACCATCCCAAGAGTCACACCCTGTGCCTGAGAGCACAGCCTAAAAGCTTCTTGAACTCTCAGGCTTTGACCACTCCCCTGGGGGGCTGTTCCAGTGTCCAAACATCCTTTGAGTGAAGAGCCTTTTTCTAATATCTGACCTAAACCTCCCCTGAAGCGGCCCTCGGGTCCTGCTGTTGGTCACTACAGGGGAGAGATCAGTTTCTGAACTAGATTCAGCTGGAAGGCTGGCTAGCAAACTGCTGGGTGTGATGGCGTGTTGTTTTCTCTAGTCCCTTGTGAAATTTCATTTTAATCTGGTGAACCGTGGTAACTGCTTTGCCATTGGGCTGCTGCTCGTTGGACTGGTCTGTGATATGGAAACCAGCCAGCTGGGTCACCTCTAGCCTTGGGTCCTGCCTCTTGCAGGAGGAGCTGGGTGGAAAGGGCAGCTCCAAGAAGAGTTGCTCCAAGTGCCTGCACTTCCTTCAGATGTTTTCCAGCTCTTTCCTTGGGCTGCTGTGGTTGGTTGGATGTGTGTAAAACCCCCTGGCTGATCCCAGGCCTCCCAGTACATGCCCATTTGGAAAACTGCAAGGTGGGACCTCTCAGAGGTCCCACACCAGCTCAGGGTTACTTTTCTGGGTTCTCTGAGCAGGGGAGAGCCCCTCTCTGGGTCTTTCACCTTTCTATTCTTGGGTCTGGGCTTTTGAGGAGCAGCAGTCTTTCTTGGAGCCCAGTTCTCAAGTGCTTTGTACTACTGTACCCCTTCTTTGCAAGCAATTTTCCCTGTAGACAGTTTCTTACCAGCTTTACTCTGGTGCACATCATAGCAAACTAAGCAGAAAACCTCGGCCAAGCAGAGTGGTTATAGAAATGGAAGCCCAGACCACCCTGGGAAGGAGAGTGATGGGAGAAGCTGAAATCAAGAGATGTGGGTGGCTTTGGTGTGCAGTGGCTCATTCGAGACAAGGGTTGGGTACCCACCAAGCAGATTTGCATTGCACTGTCGTGACAGGGGAGGTGATGATGCCATGCTGCCAGGGATAGGAGAGGCAGACCTGGCCATGCCTAGTGTACTGAGCAAAAACTGCATTTCCGAGCCATCAGGGATCTGGCTGTGGGACAGGGTGGATGGATTAATCCAAATTAAAAACTGATCCTAAGCTCAGTTCTTCGTGCTCGGGGAGGGGGTGGTCTCTGTTCAGTGCTCTCCTGCAGTAATTAATAACCCACTTTTCTGTTCTCCCTCAACAGGAACGTGTGTAAGGCAACAGGACAAAAATGCTTAACTTAAGGACTTGTGCAGCAAAACTGAGGCCGTTGACGGCCTCACAGACTGTAAAGACAATTTCCCAACACAGACCGGCAGCACCCAGGACGTTCCAACAGCTCAGGTGCTACAGTGCACCCGTGGCTGCCGAGCCATTTCTGAGTGGGACTAGTTCAAACTATGTGGAGGAAATGTATTATGCTTGGCTGGAAAATCCCAAAAGTGTACATAAGGTAAGGATCAACCTTGCCAGGACATCACCTTCACTTCTCTGTGTGTCTGAACAGTGGGTGCAGGTAAGTGCCACCTCTTGAGGAGGAGTGAATTCATCAGTAGGGCCTGGATGTTTGTGGATGGTCCTTCTGCTTCACTTTGCCCAAAAGAAACAGCAGTGATTCCTGGAGCAAGAAGCAAGAGGAGCTTTTTCTGTTCAAGAGTAAACGCCGTGGGCTTGGGACGTGGCAGCATCCTGGATCACAAGCGGATACAAGGAATGGCTTCTGGGAATCCTCCACTTGCTGTATTTTTTCCGTCTCTGGTGGCTCATCAAGAGGATTGATTCTGGAGTGGAGGATGGGGAAAAGGGACAAGGAGGATATTCTCCACATCGTGACTGGTTTCCTTTTTGTCTCAGGCATGGGTGGCATTCTGTGTTGGGGCAGACATAGATAAGCTCGGCTTTGAGCTTGTATGTGTAAAGCCAGATTGCTGATCTACAGACTTGGCCCCATTCTGGCCTTGTCTCTTGTGTGGACTCCACCTTGTTCCAGTGACCTTTTTACCAAGATTCCTTCCCAGCTCCTCTCTGTACTCCTCTGTCCTCTCTGCACTTCTTCATGGGTCCCCTGAAGCTGAGCTGCTGTGCTCAGGCTGGGCTTGCAGCTGTCTCTGGTCATGTTGGCTTGCAGGCCATCAGCCTCTGTGCCCTGCCCAGGGGAGGAAAGTGCCACTCCTGTCCTTGATAAGCATTGCCCTCTGTCCTGCCAGATGGAGGGTCAGATCCTAGGCTGGAGCTCTTGGAAGGAGTCAGGCTGTCACAGGGCCTGGCTGAGGTTTTTCTATCCCTGTGTAGCATAGACACCAGCTGCTCCTTGCTGTGCTGTGTCCCACCAGGGAGGAAGGACACGTTCAGCTGGGAAGAGCTGGAATGTCTTTGCTGTTGTCACCAAAAACCTCTGAGGCTTCCTGCTGGTGCAATGGTCCCAGCTGAGCACACTGAATTAATTTCCTCCATGTACATACCAGGGGTTTAAACTGCAGAACAAGCTTTAGTTCTTGCTTAAAATAGGGAAGATAAAAAGTAGGTTATTTTAGGGCATTTTCTGCATGGAATCCTTTAGCTGAGCTCCAGTTTTCAAGCCTGATGAGCAGAGTTGGATAATAATAACAGTAAAATAATAAAAATTAGAGAAGAGTGGGAGAAAGAGGAGGTGAAGGCCTGATGGATGGGTGCCAGTGGGCTGCCCCAGGGTCAGTCAGTGCTGCTTGCTCCTGGGAGTGCATCCCCTTAAAAGTGGGGACACCATCCTCCTGCCTCCATTTGACCAGCTTGGGTGCTTGGTACAGCCCACACTGTCTCCCCATCCCCTAAGCAACATCATGGGTGCTTCAGGGAAGGTGGCCAAACAGCTGTGGCTGCAGGTGAGTGCTACCTGCATACATCTCAGGTAGGTTCAGCCTCCCTAAGCAGCAGCCCTGGAGTTTGGGTTGAACTGGGTGACAGGGACACAGCTCTCCCCATGGATCTGTACATGAAACAGCCCTTAACACAGACCCTTTAACTTGCCAATGTTTGGGATTTTAAATAGAAAGAGGTTTGATGACCCCATCACCCTCAGAAAACTGAAGGTGCTTGTCTGGGTTGATAAAGAACACAGCAATGTGCATAGCATGAACCCATTGCTTGCTACTTGACTGCCTGCTCTCAGCAAAGAGTAAATTTCCCTTAAATTTGGTTGAGGCTACTCCTCCTCCTCCTGCCCCCCTAATTTCTGATGTTCATCATCTTCTCCCTGCTGGAGCAGGAGGTGCTTCCAGACCTGCAGACCATGCCAAGCAGGGTTGATGCTTCTGGAGCCTGAGCTGGAGGTGGAAACAGTGTGTCCCTTAGTGCCTGCAGTGGATGGGAAATGTCACCCCTCTTCCCTTGCTCTGCATGCCTGACCTCCAAGCGGAGAAACTGGGACATGACAGTATGAGCCCACACCCTTCTGCAGAAGCTGCATTTGGTAGAAGGTGCTGGTTTGGCTTGGTGAGCTGGTTTGGGATTGTTCTCAATAAAGGAGCCTGCCCTGAGCTCCACTCACAGAACTGAGCTCAAGATCCCTCTAAAGCCTGAACTGTCCTGGTGTGTGGCAGGCAGCTGGTTCACCAAGCCCACTTTGCCAGTGCATGGAGGAGCACTGGGAAAGCCAGGCCAGGCTAATGCTTTGTGTTGCAGCTGTGGGACTGTCTAAAAATGCCCTGAATCTGGCTCTCTTGTACCCAAAATGTGGATCTATGTATCTTATATCCTGTATGCCTCTACAGAGGGTACAAAAGTGAGTGGAGCACTCACAGAGCTGCCACAGGCACAGAAAAGTCAAAGGACAATAACCCCATGAGTTTATTACTGCTGTTACCTTTGGCAAGTGCTGGATTATGTTCAAAGTTCTCCTTCCCATGATAAAGCAGGATAACTCTGATGGGGCAGCCTCTCCCATGGGAGATGGGAGCTCCAGAGGCACCTCTGTGCTCCTCAGAAACCCACGGGATAGCCCTTGGATTCTCTTGAATTCACAATCACATCAGCAGGTTGAAAGCTGATGTCTTTATGGCCCTTATCACGGCCCTAGCCTACCCTGTGCCATCCAGACATCATTCTGTGGAGCAATAAAGCACTCAGTGAAAGTGCCACACCTTGTTTGCAGAGTTTAAAGTGAACTTTTTCTTTTTCAAAACAGAAGCTAATTGCAACTCCAAGAGAAATGAATGGCAGAAGGGAGAAGGTTATAAAGGCAACACCCCTGGCTCCGTCCCTGTTCCCATCACCCCCCTCTCAGGTTGTCAGGTGCTCCTTTTCTCTTGCCTGTCTTTATTTGCCAGTACATGAACCAACCTTAAACTGTGGAGCAAAGTCTCCAGCCAGGTTCCTCTCCATCCCAAGGGCACAGAGCCCATCCCTGGATGCTTGTCCCTCTGTTTGCAGGAGCTGATGGCTTTGGGGGCACCCAGGAGCTCTGTGAGCCTGTGGAAGGAACAAATAGCAACTCTTCCTCTTTTCCCACTGAGATTTCCTTTAGCAGTCAGAACAGGGTTGGGTGTTTTCTGTCTTCCCTTTTTTCCCCTTGGGGGAGTTATTGTTTATCAGTAACAGTGTCAAAATGTTCCAGATCTTATTTATGATCCTTTAGCATGACCTGTTTCTAAATTTATTCACCTTGTGCAGTCATGTGATGGGACAATGGAGTGTTTGGGTAAATTGGGACTGGAAATACCTTCCTGGGCATGTGATGGGTGCTGCAACTGAAGGAGCTCTCGGGGGAGCAGCAGAGCTGGGGTGACTCCAGCAAAGGGCAGATTTTCAGTCCTTTCCACCCTGCTTCCAGGGGACAAAAACTGTTTTCTGCCCCAAACAACCCCTGCTTTGAGGGCACTTTTCTGCTTGATTTAAACTCTGGGGATGGCTGGGCTTCGTGCATCTCTGATTGCCAAGGCTGTATTTGGTGCTCTCCAAGGTGCAGGATGCCAAGCTCCCAGTCGGTGGAGAGACCCTTGGGCTGAAGCCAGCATGCAAATCCCACAGGATTTGTTTGCTGTAGTAGCTTCCTGGGTCTATGCTGCCGGCACACAGCTGCTGTTCTGCTGTGCCCTCATCCTTTGCCATCATTTGGTGGCATATGAGATGAGGCACACACCTGATGGGAGGATGTGCATTGGACTTTGTTTGGCCAGGCTCTCTCCTTCCCCAAATCTGTTGGTGCTTCTACAAGGAGACTGGTTAACTTGAGTTTGGCCTGGGATATTTCCAGACTTTTCAGACAGCGCTGGAAAAGTATGACAGTACACCAAGTCTGTCCAGGGCTTTTTTCCCAGTGTTTTGATTTGTTTTCTTAACACCTAGAAATGCCCATCTGCAAAGGGAACAGGAAGAGAGGAGGCAGCTGCCTTGTTCTGGGCATGGGAGAGCTGGTATGGGAGTACCTCTGTAGTGCTGTCATTGGTGTCACCAAAAGGATGGGGGAAAATTGAAGAAGAGATAGAAAAATAAAAACATTGCTGGTTGAGGGCTGAACAAGACAGCTTATGCTGGGATTTAGGTCTCTGGCCATTCAGATCATGGAAAGAGGAAGAGGTGTATTTGATTACAGGGCAGAAATATTTTTCAGAAAATATTGGGGTATTTAGAGAGCAGTGGCCTCCCCTGAGGAGAAGGAAATGGGCTGGGAGTCCAGGCTGGGGCTTGTTGCTCAGAGCAGTGGTTCCAAGAGCAGAGCCAAGGGATGGGGTGTCACTCTGTCCTGTCCTGGTGCCACTGCCAAGGGAGAGGTGGCTCTGGTGTTGGCCTCATGCCTAAAGAAACAATCCAGATGGATGAGAAGTGGGATAGTGATGCAGCTGGAATAGTGGGAGAGCTTTATTGCTCTTTTGTTCAAGGCAAGTGGGTGCTTTCAGCAGCAGCTGCATGGAGATGAGGTACAGGGGAGGAGGCAGTTCTGTCCCCTGCTTTGGCAGTAAAGTGGAGACCTCTGTAATCTTGACTGGATGAGGTGTTTGGACTGCAGGTGAAGACCCTGGTCATCTCTCTTCTTTCCTTTTTCCTAGTCATGGGACATCTTTTTTCGCAACGCCAATGCTGGAGCTGCTCCAGGCACTGCTTACCAAAGCCCCCCTCCGCTGACCAGCCTCTCCACCCTGTCCCAAGCCCAGTCCCTGATTCAGGCACAGCCTAACGTGGATAAACTGGTGGAGGACCATCTTGCAGTGCAATCTCTCATCAGGGCGTATCAGGTAAGGGGACTTTGTGCCGAGGAGGGTCACGTCCTTTGCGGAGGGGCTTGCAGGGGCTGAGCTGGGCTGGAGTTAGTGTGAATGATGCACATGTTTGCACGGAGAGCACGCAGGATAGGAGCTGGGCTGCCTCATAGGAGCAGCTGATCTGTTGGGGCAGAAGCTCAGCTGATGCTTTACTGGACAATAGGAAGATGAAAGCTATTGTCATCCAAACAGGGTGGCAGGGAGGGGGAGGTCGTCTCCACACTGGGTGGTTTGCTGCTGTCTGGAATGCTGCCCCAGTGCCATGGGCTCCTGCCATGCTTAGCAGTGGCGTGGAGCACCCATCCTGCTTCCCCCTGTTGCTGACAGAACTTCCGAGGAAAGGAATGTCTCTTCAGTTAACTTGTTTTAATGACTAATCTGTGTTGTTGCTTCCAGGTCAGGGGTCACCACATTGCAAAGCTTGATCCTCTCGGCATTAGTTGTGTAAATTTTGATGATGCGCCAGTAACTGTTTCTCCAAACGTCGGTGAGAATTACTCTGCAAATTAATTCTAATGTAATTTAACTTTTTTACCCCTCCCCTCTTTTGTTTTTCTCTCCCTCTTGCTTCCTGTTCTCCTTTCCATTCCTGATGCATTTCATAGATTCGAGGGCATCATGTAGCACAACTCGATCCACTGGGCATCTTGGATGCAGATCTGGACTCCTCCCTTCCAGCCGATATTATCACATCCACAGACAAACTGGGTGAGGGCTTTGAGAGCAGTTGGTGCTGCATTGCTTGAGCTCCCCTCTCTTTCACAGCTTTGTAGGTAGACTGCTTCACAGGCCAGGGGTCTGAAGTTTCCTTTGTAATGATCACTCTAAAATTGTGGTTGCCGGTAGCAGCAGCAGCGCAGTCCTGCCACCCTCCGGCTGTCACTCCAGCACTCAGCTCATGTTTCTTCAACCAGTACCAATCAGTGTTATCACTGATCTTGCTCACCCAGAAGCAAAAACCCAGAAGGGCTGGAAGCAATTGTATCTTCTAGAAATGCAAAGCAGAGAGGTTTTTTGTCAGTGAGAGCTGGAGGTCTGTTCTCTCAGCTCCTCTTGCTGTCCTTGGGGACCCTCAGAGCTGGGGGTGAATATTCTGGGTTCATGTCATCAGGGCTGAGGCTGCCCTCCTGAACTTCCAGCTTGCCCCAGCATCTGTAAATCCTTTAACTAATTAATCCTTCGTCCAAGACGGAGCTATGAGTCCCTACTGGTGATCATAACAAGGAAGCTTTGGGATGCATTCCTGTCCAAGTAGAGAGGTGACAATTCCAATGCGTTTGAGAGCTGCATGAGTGTTGTACAGAAGTGTGTGTGGTTCCCAGGACTTGAAATCCTGATCTGAAAGTGCTTAAACCCAGCACCTCTCCATGTGCTTTAGAGCTGATTTCTGTAGTTTGCTACCATTCTCCTAGCCAGGATGAGGTTGCTGAACTCTGTCACCTCACTGGTGCTTCCCAGGGTGGTTCCCTGGCACTCCAAGTGCTCCAAAGGCATGCTCATGCTCCTAACGTAGAGTAGAGCAGCAGTGATGATTACTAACCCTGCCAATGGACACAGCCAATCAGAATGCACGGTGCATGTAAACCTCCTTGATTCCTTATTCATCTGCCAGCACAGGGACACCAGCCCTGGACCTGCTGGACCTTCGGACAGGATTACATGTACCAGGAGCGGTAGGGAAGGGAGTAGGTTTTGGTTGGACCAGTTCCCTGGATGATGAGGAAGCTACTTCATCCCATAGTCTGGACCCTGACATGCTTCTCTGGAAGACCAACCCTTGGATGAGCCTCAGGAGCCATCCAGCTCCAGCTGGGAGCGTGTCCTGTGCCTCTTGCCATTTTGATGGCAAGAGGTGGGGAGATGATTGCTGTGAACCCAACTGGGGGAGAAGACACATGTGCTCATAGTTAGCATTGTGAGGAAAGCAGGAAGACTTTTTAGGTGAACTTAAAGCCACTCACCATGGCTGTGTAACTCAGTTGTTACAGTGTACAGCTGTAACAACATCTGAGGGAAGCAGTCCAGGCTCCATTTTTCCTGCTTCTCCAGGGTGAGTTGCCACAAGCCAAGCAGTCTGTCCCAGTGTGGCTCACTGTGGTGTCAAGCATTCAGGTGTAGATAGTCCATAGGCATTGGCTGGAAGGAACCTCAGCATGGGATCTCTTGTGTATGAGCAAGCTCTTAAGCTTAGTCTCTGTTCCTTTGTGGCTTTCATATTAAAATGAAAGCCACAAAGGAACAGTGGGTAGCGGTGTTGATTTGCTTCCCAGGAATCCATGAATTCATAAGAAATAATGAGTCCTGGGAACAAGATATAATGGTGGCAGCTGCCAGCTCATGCTGGGGTTGTGTCTCATGGTAGAACCCCATACTCAGGTGGCTAGGTCTTAGCAAAAGACTTTGTTTAACTTGCTATAAGTATTATTTATACTGAGTAGATTTTCCCTTGATATTCTTATCTTGGAAAACCTCTTCTAGTCAATCCTAGCTGTAACTGAATGAACTTAGCCTGCAAGTAGTGTTCAGGAAGTGGGGAAAGAGCTGTGGTGGTGCAGCAGACAGAACTCCAGCTGGGCCTAAGGTTGGGTGTTGCCTGCTTGTGGCAGAAAAAGCCAATTTCTAAGCAGATCCTGCTGTCTTTTTGCTTTGAAGGAATGTGTAGCACTTGACAGGGTGGTTAATAACAGGAGTGGTTTGGTTTTGAAACTTGGAAACAATCTTGTTTCTTCTTTCTGAACAGCAAAGTCCTTTAAAGGTCAGCTTTTGTGGTGTGATCACAGTTGCCAACAGTTTAAGGGCAGTGCTGTGATTCAAATGAGTTGCATGGTTAATCTCAGAAATTGATCCTTCTTCTCAACTGCCTTTTGTTTAGCAACTGGTTTGGCTCTGGTTTGGAAGCTCTCTGGATTAAGCAGTGTGATCTTTGAGGAAAATGTCAGAGGGAGAAAACCTGCGCAGGGCTACTCAGTCTGAGCAGTGGTGGGGCTGGAGCCACCCAATTCCCCTTTCTCTTGTCTTTTCTATTAAAAAAAAACCCCAGTAATCTCATCCTGGTCTTCCACTGCAGCTGGTCTGGCATGGTAAGTGTGTAAAACAAGGACAGGATGACTACAGGAACTCAGTATGATCCTGAAAATAGAAAGAAAGAAGCACACTGAAATCCGGGTGGTGTATGGAAGGCTGTGTGTGTCTAAGTGTCTGTCTGTCTTCTCCCCGTGGAAGGCAGCTGCCTCTGCCTCATGCCAAGGGGAATTGATGGAAATCCTCCTCCAGCTCAGGAAGAGCCAGGCGAGCCCCTGCAGGGACCTGGGCTTGAGGTGCTCCCACCTTCCTTTTCCCCATTTTGGGGAAGTGTCTGATTTTCCCTGCTGACCCAAATGACAAGTGTTTCCAAGGCCTTTTTGTAACCTAGGTGAGATTGAGGCCCTTGGATCACCTAACCTAGCTGGGCAGGCAGCTCTGGTGCTGCATGTTTGCCCACTGTTGCAGCGTGCTGGCACTCCTGCCTGCACCAAGCATGCTCCAGAGAGGCGGCTGTGCATGCCTGCTGTGCTGCCGTCTTCGCTGTCTTCCTTATGAACTGCCTGCTTGTCAACACCCCAGTCCTCCTCCTCTGTGCAAAGGCAGCATCCTTAACTCCGTGGGTTGACCTTGAGATCCTCCCAGTAGCACGAGCAGAGTAAACCCTCTGGAGCAGGTGTTGGTGGGAGGCAGCTCCCAGCTTCTGCAGAGGGTCCCACTCCCTGCAATGCAGCTTGGCAGGATGCTTTCCGTCGTGGCAAATGAAGATGCCAGGCCACCCTCTCTTCCATCAAGGTGCAAGAGGAGATCTCAAACCATGCAGCTCAACTACTCCCCAGTGTCTGATGCCCCCTTCCCCTCCTGCTCCTCCCTCCTCTCATCAGACTTCCCACCAAGATTCCTTTTCTGCCTAATGTATAGTCATCCTCCATCCCTGCCCTTTTGCCTCTGATGGGTTTTGCCTGTATTTTAAATACTGTATTTTTTTGACTTGTGCTTTCCATGACTAGTTTTCACAGTTCCAGATTTTTTTACTAACTTTGACTGCATCTCTCTGTCTTCTCCCTTTCTGCATTCCCCTTCCCTGCCCTCCCCAGACCTCGCAGTGTTCAAGGAGCGGCTGAGAGTGTTAACAGTAGGAGGTATGCAATTAATGAGCCATTAACCCTCTGGAGTGCAGGACTCTCTTTGAATAGGTTATTCTGGGCATGAACTGAGCTGGTAAAGTGGACCCCTCCCATCTCCCACCACTCCTTAATTTTGTGGCATGTTTTATTTTTAATTTCTACTCAAAGTTTGGATGTAGGTGTGTGGTTAGTGGCACTTTGTCTAGTATAAATCCTCAGTTTGAGCCTTGCTGGCCCTTTATATACTGTGTTTGCATGCCTGGCTTGCTAGAGTACATTTTGTTATGAATAATAATTTTACAAGGCCTCAATCTCCCTCATTGGTTCAAGACTCCTAAAAATCCAAGCTGTCTTCTGCTGGTTTTGTCGCAGGGAAAATTTGGCAGCTCATCCCTTGTCTTCCTCCATCTGATGGTGTTGCTGTCTATAAATACTGAGCGTTGTCAGAGCTGTCAGGCTGCAGCAAAGAAGAAGCAAAGATGCTTAGATGTCCTAAAACTCCTTGTAAAATCTGATACTTCCCAAAGTGTGCCAGAGTGTCTTCAAAGCATCACAGCAGAACAAGCCAAAGCCCTGTGCTGCACGTCTGCAAGCTTCAGCAAATTACTGAGGATTCCCTGGAACCCTTCAACAGGCAGTTTGTGTGGGATGCTCCCTGCTGCCTCTCTCTGGGATTTCTGTTTGAATGGGAACCAAAGAGAAACTCCAGAGACATGGGGCCAAACTCTCAACTCTTGTCTGGTTCAGTGTTCCTAGGCATAGCTCTGGAGCAGAGCTGCTGGGGCCTGGCTTCATTCCCTCTCCTGGGACTCCAGTGTCCCAGGAGCAGAGGGGATGAACAGCAGTGGCAGCCAGGAATGTGTTCCACATTTCTGGACTTGCCCCTCAAGGCTGCACAGGAATGAGTCATGACCAGCCCTGTCATCATGGGATCACAGACTGGCTTAGGCTGGAAGGGGCCTTTCATACTGCCTAGTCCCCTAGACCAGGTTGCTCCAAGCCTGACATTGAACACTTCCAGGGATTGGCTGTCTACAGCTCACTGTCCATTCCTGATCAGACAGCAAGGGATAGACTTTTAACATGAAGTTCAAGGAAGGGGCCAGCTCAGGAGGGGCCAGGTTTTGCCTCCCATTCCCCCGAGGAAGGTGGGTTACACTGCTCTGCCATGCTTAGATGGTGTTCCCCATCCCCTCTCTAAAGGAACAGGTCCTCTAAAAGTTCCCTCTCTAAAATCTGGGGTCCTGGGCTGGTTTGGAGGAAGCTGGGAGGAGTGGTATGTGTGTCTACTGCAGCTCCTGCCCTGGGGTTAGGAAACACCTTGGGACTAGGCCTGGTTGGGAGTGCAGGAGGGATGAGCAGGAGCCTGAAAAAGGGCTGTAGACTGACTCCTTCATCCACGCTCCTGCTTCAGAAAGGTCATGGGACTCTCCAGTTCCTGGACCTACTTCTGCCTTTCTGCATTGGTTTAGCAAGGTCAGCACTGTCCCTCCTCCTCCTCTGTGCCTCAGTTTCTCCAGAGACAACCATGAGCTTCAATGGGTAGAGGGGCCCCTCTGATGGCTTTGGGGTACAGTGGGGCTCGCCTGCAGCCCTAAATCCCAACCTCCAGTTCTTGAGGCCTGCTCGGTCCCTCTCCAGGCCCAGCTCAGCTCCCCACAGCCCCATACCATGAGTAGGAGCTGCCTCCAAATCGTCATCTGCCAGCACCAAAGGGTGGAGGTTTGCTGAGCAGAGCTGGGCAAAAGCTCTAATTAAAAAGCTATTGATTGGGGTGAAAGGGTACCTGGGCAGCCGAACCCCTGAGTGGCTGCTGGCCACCCTGCTCCTGGGCTGAGCTATTCAGGAGAGTCCATCAGAGCTCTGTTGCCTTTTCTCTTTCTTGCTTCTCTCTCTCTCCCTCCTTGGGGTTTTGTCTGTTTGGTTGTGTCTGTTTTAACTGTTTCCTTCTCTGCATTGACTCTCCCTTTTTAATTCCTGCCACGTGCCGACACCTCTGGTGTGCTCGGTGACTCCTCAATTCCTGTTTCTTTTCTCTCCCCTTTGTTATAATTTGTTGCGTGTTTTTTGTGTTCTTGGGGCTCCAAACTCCCCAACTCACCCTGGATTTTAATTGCCCATTTCCATGCATATACATTGCTTTGTGGTTCATTTCCTGCGGTCCCTTCTGTAATAACTCATTGTTTGGTGCTTAATGTCTTTTTGTTTAATTATGGCTTGGTTTTTATCCATATAAACCTCCTTCATGTTTATTATTTTTTTATACTGCTTTTTTTTGTCCCTTCCCCACTTCTCCCAAACGTACCTGGTCCCTGTGTGACGGTATCCACGTCCCTCTTCCTTCCTTCTTTCTCTTGCTTCTCCCACCCATGACAAATCCTGCAGGCTTTTATGGTCTGGATGAATCTGACCTCGACAAAGTTTTCCACTTGCCCACAACCACTTTCATCGGTGGAAATGAATCGGCTCTTCCACTCCGGGAAATCATCCGTCGGCTGGAGGTGAGAAGGGCAGGAGTCTCACCAGGTCTGTGTGCAGCCAGGGGCAGGGGCAGAGCAGTTGTCTTTGGAAAGTCCTGGGTCATCCTGCACATTTTAAGATTTTCAGTTTGGGAACTGCTTCTCAGCACTCACCCCACTCACAAGAGTCACCTCAAGTAACCTGCTCAGCTCTGATTGTCTCCAGCTTTCTGCTGCATTGCAGCAACGCACTTGGTTTGCCCAAGGTGGAGCAAGCCCCAGGCAGCTGGATATTGCCTTTTTTGAAACCTCTCCAGCTATGCTTTCCAGTTTGAAGCAGCAGCTGGTGCTTGCAGAGCACAGAAGTGATCCCCTCTTCAGGCACTGCAGCAGTGTTGCTGTCCTGCATGGGTGTCCTTCAGAGGGTCTTGGTGCAGGTTTGAGACCTCTGGGGCTGGGACTTCCAGCTCATACAGCCAGTTCCCCTTTTCTGCCAAATTTCATTCCCTCCTGTGCTTGGACTGATCTCAAGCAGCTCTCAGGCACAATGCAGGCTGCTCAGATGGTCTCTGCTGAGACTAGTTGACCTTGGAAGAAGCAAAACTCTGCCAACATCTTAGCCCATCTGCAGGAATGGGCTCCTCATTGTGGGAGGAGCTTCTTCTGATTCTCCCCTGCCCTGTGATGTGGGATTTTGGACTGCTCACAGGTGATGCCATGGAGAGGGAAAATCTCTCCTCTGAGGTGGATGTAAAGGATTTAAGGGACTGATTGTGGGCCCCTCCAGGAAGAGGAATTAAACAGCTTGATGCTGGGTCATGTGCTGGCCTGCAGCATCCTGGAACATGTCCTGCCACATCCCTTTTCCTGGGAATACAACTCACACAAGGCTCCTAAAGTGGGGCTGTTGCAGGGCTGGCAGCTGGCTTCCCCCCGGACCCCCTCCAGCTGCCAGGCGTGAGGGTCGATGTCTCTGCTGGCACAGAAGGGCTCTTTGGCTGAAAGGGTGAAGGGGGAAATGAAGAGCCCCTGGCCCTGTGATCCAGTGGGGCTGCAAGTGCTAGTCCTTTGGGGGTTTGAGGTGCTGAAGCCCTGGCTGTTGCCTGATGGCCCCTCCTTTCCCTCCCTGTTGGAGCAGATGGCATACTGCCAGCACATTGGCGTGGAGTTCATGTTCATCAATGACCTGGAGCAGTGCCAGTGGATCCGGCAGAAGTTTGAGACCCCAGGCATCATGCAGTTCACCAATGAAGAGAAGCGCACACTGCTGGCCAGGCTGGTCCGCTCCACCAGGTACCCTGGGGGGGCTTCACCTTCTCCATGTCTTCCCCAGGAGGTTTGCTCCCAGCCAGAGTGATGCAGTCACCAGCTGAGTCACATCTTGACATCATCTTTTGCCTTCATGAGCAGGTTGACGCCACCGAGCTGCCAGTCTGGCAGGCTCAGGTGCTGGCAAACAGCCTGAAAATGTGGATGATCCTGAAAGAAAAGGTCTAAAAATAAGGATTAAGTGCAGCATGGTGTTGGAATGGGGGGAAATGGCCAGCTGAACTCTGTGGGAAGACACTGAAGTGACTGTTGTGCACTGCATGGTACCAGCTTGAGCATCGGCCAGTGCTGTGGCTCCCTTGGTGCAGTCCGTGTCCCTTCCCTGGTTTCTGCCCTCAGTGATCCCTCCCTCCCTTTGCCTCCTAGGTTTGAGGAGTTCCTCCATCGGAAATGGTCTTCAGAGAAGCGTTTTGGTCTGGAGGGATGTGAAGTGCTGATCCCAGCCTTAAAGACCATTATTGATAAGTCAAGTGAGAAGGGAGTGGATTATGTGATCATGGGAATGCCCCACAGGTAACCTTGCCTCTAGCCATGCTGCTGCCTGGTGCGGGTAGAAGGTGGGGGGGATGCTGCTGGGGTTTGGTACTGGAGGGCACACTGGTTTCTACCATCACCAAATTGATCTTGGTTGGTGATGAACCTCAGCTGGAGAGGTCAGGCCTTGGCTGCTCTCTGCTCATCGGGATCTTTCCAGCTTAGTAAATTCATTTGGAGAGGGGTGGTGGCTTGAGGTCAGAGCTGGAATCATGCTGGAATTCCAGCACCTACCCACTCTGGGGCATCTCAGCAAGTATGTAGGATGTGGTGTTGGCCAAACCATCCCTGTGCTGAGGGATCCTTTGACTCCTCCTGGTTTGTCTCTGTATCTGGGTGACCCCACAGCCATCACAGGAGGTGTGGCCTGTGGCAGTGGGGGTTGTAGATCACCATCAGCACTCAATGGCTGTCAGCAGTGGCCTTGCTTTTGCAGGGGACGCCTGAATGTTCTTGCCAACGTGATCAGGAAAGAGCTGGAGCAGATCTTCTGCCAGTTTGACTCCAAGCTGGAAGCTGCTGATGAGGTGAGCTTCTTTCCTGCCTGCAGCAGGCTGCTGCTGCCTGCCCCTGACCACTCCCCAGGGGCTGTGGCTGGATTGTGCCACTGCGTCTGGTGTCACTCAGTAGCACCGGTGTTGCACGGGTTTCCACCTTACAAGCACACCTGGGTGATGGGAGCCTTTGTAGAGCTGCCAGTGCTGGTCTGTCCTTGCCTGTCCTGGGGGTGACATGTGCCATTGTCTCCAGCACAAGCTTGGCTCTTGGCAGCTCTCCAGAGCATGAAGCAGCCTTGGGGTGGTTGCTGAGAGGTGGCCAGGAGCAGAAGTTTATTTGTGCCCCTGGTCCCCATCTGGGGTTCTAAAGCAGCTCCAAAAGCAGCTCTGTCACTGCAATAAACTCATGCTCCAAAGCTTCTGCATCATAAGCTGGGATGATTTGGCTTTTGGGAAGCTGGGCTGGGCTGGTTTGATCCTGCCATGACCTTCAGTGGGATTTCAAGGTGAGAAAGCAGCAGCCTGGGGCCTCGAGGTGCCCTGATGGGCTACCTGGCTGCATATTGGGAATGGTGCCATGGATGGCCATGCTGCTGCAGTGTGGGTTGAGCTCAGGCAAGCGTTACCTGTTATTCAGGGTCTTTGCCCAATCCACCACACTTGCTTCATCCCCCACACTTTCAGCTGTGTTTAGATGGGCTGGGTGCATGTCTGAAGTTGGCGGTGGTTTGGCACCTGGCACAGGCTTTCCTGGGTGCCAGTTCGGCTCCTCCAGTGAGTGCCTGCTGTATTGTGGCAGTACCTCCAAAAAATGCCCCCCTCTTCCAGCCTCGGGGTCAGCACTCCTCTGTCTCCTTCCATGCCCCAAAAGCCACTCATGCCCCTGGGGTGACTCTCTTGTCCCCTCCACCAGGGCTCTGGTGATGTGAAGTACCACCTGGGAATGTACCACCGGCGGATTAACCGTGTCACTGACAGGAACATCACCCTTTCCTTGGTGGCAAATCCTTCTCATTTGGAAGCAGCTGATCCTGTTGTTCAAGGCAAGACTAAGGCAGAGCAGTTTTACTGTGGGGACACAGAGGGGAAGAAGGTGAGTGCTGCTCAGATGCCTGTAGTGACGTGGCCTAGGCTGGATGGATTTTGGTGGAGACAGGCTGGTGGGAAAGTGAAGTAACATGTCTGCTTTCTGTTTGATGTGCCACTTCCCCTGCCGTCACCCTGACTTTGCTCCCCATCCTTCCCTTCTGTTTTTGGAGATAACTTTGGGAGGAGCTTGCCCACCCTGGGTTCCCATTGCTGTTTTCTTCATCTCTGAACTGAGCTGAGCTGTGGGCACAGCAAATGCACAACCCCTGACTGGGAGACAGGGACATGAGGGGAACCCCAAGGCAATGCAAGCACCACACCTCGGAGGGCTTGGCAGCAGGATCTCAGTGTGACTAGAGATAACCATTCCTGGGACTGGGAAAGCTGGAACTGGCAACAGAAGGCAGTTCTCCACACCCCGGTGGGAAGGGGCTGTGGGGAGCTGTTTGCTGTGTGATTCATTGCAGACCTGTCTCCAATCCTAAGAAGTGGAAGAGTGAGATCCAAAGTGCTTCCCTCCCTCCTACACCCCAGGCGCTGGATATAAATAGACTGATCCTGTCCTTGCTTGGCAGGCGATGTCCTTAGCCAGCCCCAGGGATGGTGACAAAATAACATCAGTGGCTCTGGGGCTCCTAGGCCCGCTGCCCCCGCTGGGGCTTCTGGGCTGAAAGTGTGAGAGAACAGGGCTTCTTCTCTTCTTCCCCCAGTGAGAAAACGGCTTTGCTTTGGGGTGTATGTATTTGGGAATGGGATTGCTGCCCATCTGGGGCATACTGGGTGTTGTTCTGCTATCTGCTCAGGGTGCTCCAAGTGTGCTGCCCTTGCTGGGGGGCGGGGAGCTGCTGGCCACAGTCTCTGCCCGGTGGTGTCTGACTCCCCTCCCATCCCCTGGGAAAGCATTGGATGTGTTGAGGAGCTGCTCTATGTCCTTTCTGGGACATAAAGGTGAAAGCTCATGGGGAGGAGAGCTGGGCCCTTTCCTGGTGGTGTCCTGCTCTCTGTCCCTGATGACCACCATGGCTTCCCCTCTCCCAGGTGATGTCTATCCTCCTGCATGGAGATGCTGCGTTTGCAGGGCAGGGCATTGTGTACGAGACATTTCACCTGAGCGACCTTCCCTCCTACACCACCCACGGCACTGTCCATGTTGTGGTCAACAACCAGGTGAGGAGCAAATACCCTGTGCCTGTGGGTCCCTGGCAGAGCTGTCGTTGCAGGCTCTGGTGCAGGGAGTAGCTAGAACCAGCAGCAGCTGTTTCCCTGCCAGTGTTGGTGGCAGGAGCCCTAACCTGGGGTCAGCAGGGGGTACTTCTCACCCAGCTGCTCAACAGCAGCAGCTTTTGAGCCCAGTCTGCTGCAAAGGTGATACAACCTGATGCTCAGTGTGTGAGTCTGACAGGGCTGATCCTGTCTACTGCCACGGAAACCAGAGATGTTTCACTGGGACCAGCCTGTCCCCACAGCTGCAGCAGGTACCAGGGTGTGCCACTGTGTCGAGACACAGCAGACAGGCAGCTTGTGCATCCGCAGCCCAGCTGCAGCAGCTGAGCTGCTCTTGGAGCTGTGTGGACAAGTTTCCTGGGACACCAAAGCAGCTGCCTCACGCTGAGGCAGCTGTGATACCAGTGTCCAAAGAAGGAGCTCATAGCAAAGCTGTATCCTAAATGCAGTTGGTAACACTGTGGCTATCCTGTCTGCCCTCACTTGCTACAGATTGGCTTCACAACCGACCCGCGGATGGCGCGCTCCTCGCCATACCCCACGGACGTGGCGCGTGTGGTCAACGCGCCCATCTTCCACGTCAATGCTGATGACCCCGAGGCCGTGGTCTACGTCTGCAACGTGGCAGCAGAATGGCGAAGCACCTTCCACAAGGACGTGGTGGTGGATTTGGTAAGGAACGTGGCACAAGTGCCTGAAGCTGGGACTCTGCCAGGGGTGTGCTTGGGTCCCTCCTGGGCTGTTTGGGACCCTCCCTCATGTGGCCTAGGTAGCTCCCAAGTGCTTTTGGAGCGGTAGGTCACAGGCAGGCATCTTTCCTTTCCTGGCAGGTTTGTTACAGGCGCAACGGGCACAATGAGATGGATGAACCTATGTTCACGCAGCCCCTGATGTACAAACAGATCCGGAAACAGAAGCCAGTGTTGCAGAAATATGCAGAGCTGCTGATTTCCCAGGGGGTGGTAAATCAGCCGGAGTATGAGGTACCATCTGTGGGGCCTGAAAGGGGAAAACTGCTGGTGGCATCTCCAGGAAAAACTACTTACGTGGTTCAGACCTGGGTGTGAAGGCCCACGTGGGCCTACAAGAACCACGTTCTTGTGCTTGTAACCTAAAGGTGGCAGAGCTGTGCTGGGGTTGGGTGTGCGCTGCAGACCTGGCAGCAGTGGAGTTCAGAGCCAAGGCTCATCTTTGAACCGTGCCAGCTCTGAAAAGTGCAGGAACATCTAGTTCAAGGATCACCCTGTGAGCAGTGTGGAACAGGTGATGCAGCTCTGGGCCACTGCAGCACAGGCAGGTCTCAGTGCTCAGGATTGCTGTGGCCACGGGTATCTGGGGCAGATCCTGTCCTGGTTCTGCTGCTTGGGCAGCTCACGACGCAGAGGTTCTGCCAGCCCTGCTTTCAGCATCAGTAGGGTTGGACAGCTCTGAGCGTAGCAGAGCTATGCCTTGGGGTACAGGGCTGTGGCTGTGCTCTCTGAGGCTGACTGCACAGCTTTGGGACTTCTGTGGTGGGGACAACCTCTGCCCTCCAGCACCCTTGCAAGCTTACCAAGGTCCTCAGGCTCAACACCCTCATTTGGAGATCCCCCATTAATGTTTTCCTGCCTCTTGTTTCTGCCTTTCAGGAGGAAATTGCCAAGTACGATAAGATTTGTGAGGAGGCCCATGCCAGATCCAAGGATGAGAAGATCTTGCACATCAAGCACTGGCTGGACTCACCTTGGCCAGGTAAGGCAGTAGCGGTGATTTGAAGGCCAGAGCAAGGCACCCGGCCTCTCTAGATCCATGGCAGAGATTTTCTAGTAAGCCACCCCACAGGGGAGGTTAGAGGTGCTCTTCCCGTTCCTGGTGTCCCTACTTTTGCTTGAGGGTGTCCGTGTCCTGGGGTCTTCCCACAGATCTGGCATGCTTGATGGTGTTTCTCCTTCTCTGACAGGTTTCTTCACTTTGGATGGGCAGCCCCGGAGCATGACCTGCCCTTCCACTGGCCTCAATGAAGAGGACCTGACACACATTGGCCAAGTGGCCAGCTCGGTGCCAGTGGAGGATTTCACTATCCATGGAGGTAGGAGCTTGTGAAAGCTGTGCAAGACTGGGCATTTGTTCCAGAGAGATGTGAGATAGGGCTGGGATGTGGCCTGAAAGGAAGGGACATACTGGACTTCTTCAATATGGGTGAGCAGCAGGTCAAGGGTGGGGATCCTCCCCCTGAGTGCTGCATTCTTGAGACCCTGCCTGGAGCTTTGGGGGCCCCAGAACAAAACCTGGAAAATCTGTTAGAACAAAAATCTGTTAGAGCAGATCCAGAGGAGGTCTTGAAAATGATACCAGTGCTGAAGCCCCTGTGCAGGAGCTCCGAGAGAGCTGAGTATGTCTAGCATGGAGGAAAGAAGGCTCCAGGGAGACCTTAGAGACCCTTCCAGTGCCTAAAGGAGCTTGCAGAGAGATGGAGAGGCACTTTGCACCAGGGTATGGAGTGACAAGACAAGGGGGAAGGTCTCCCACTGCCAGAGGGCAGTGTTAGATGGGATATTGGGAAGGAATTCTTCCCTGTGAGTGTGGTGAGGCCCTGGCACAGGTTTCCCAGGGAAGTTGTGGCTGCCTTGGAAGTGTTCCAAGGCCTGGTTGGACAAGGCTTGGAGCAACTTGGTGTACTGGAAGGTGCCCCTTGTAGTGCAAGAAATCCCTATGGCAGGGGTTGTGCTGGATGATCTTTAAGGAGCTCTGTCCTGTACTGGCTGTGAACCGGCTCTGTCCTGGCAGGTCTGAGCCGTATTCTGAAGACCCGTGGGGAGATGGTGAAGAACCGGACCGTGGACTGGGCCCTGGCAGAGTACATGGCATTTGGCTCCCTGCTCAAAGAGGGCATCCACATCCGCCTGAGTGGCCAGGACGTTGAGAGGGGGACATTTAGGTAAAGCCCTGCTTTTGGAGGCTGTAAAGGCAATTCCAGCCCTTCTGGGAGGGATCCAAAGGCTGATGATGAAGTTACTCTTCTCCCTTTTCCAGCCATCGCCACCATGTCCTGCACGATCAGAATGTGGACAAGAGGACCTGTATCCCCATGAACCACCTCTGGCCCAACCAGGCTCCCTACACTGTCTGCAACAGCTCCCTGTCAGAGTACGGTGTCTTGGGTGAGTGAGTAGGTCTGTGCTCACTGCCCAGGGTGAGGCCGCTCTGGAATGGTAACCCAACCCTCTCACTGCTCTTCCATTCCTCAGGATTTGAGCTGGGCTTTGCCATGGCCAGTCCCAATGCCCTGGTGCTTTGGGAAGCCCAGTTTGGGGATTTCCACAACACTGCTCAATGCATCATCGACCAGTTCATCTGTCCCGGGCAGGCCAAGTGGGTCAGGCAGAATGGCATTGTCCTGCTGCTCCCCCACGGCATGGAGGGCATGGTAAGGACTCCCCTGGCTCACCCTGAGGTGGAACCCTGCACAGCAGTGGCACTGCTCATGATGTGGCAGTGCCTGACTTGGAGTTCTCATGCTTGCCTTGGCCTGCAATGACCATCCCCCTTCTTGGTCCCCGTAGGGTCCCGAGCACTCCTCAGCCCGCCCAGAGCGATTCCTGCAGATGTGCAACGATGATCCCGATGTGTTCCCTGTGAGTGGTGTCCCCCATGGTGGTGTGGTGCTCAGCCTGGCCCTCCTGTGCCCTGGACTGGGCTCGGTGGAGGGCAGCAACACCTGTGTGGGCTTAGCACAGTGGGAGCCGATGGCTGGAGGCATGGGATGCCTTGGTCTCATGCTGGCTGGAGGGTTTGGGGAAAGGGCCTGAACCTGGTGCCTAGGCTGCACCTCCATGGAACCTGGGGCCATGGCATAGTCCAAGGGAGAGGTGGCCCTGAAAGTGGAATGAGAGGGGCTTGCTGGCCACCCCCATGGCCAGACTAAGGTGGAGGACACAGCCCTGGAGCCTTTCCTAGATCTCTGTGGGTCTCTGTGCTCTGGAGAGTGAGGGAAGGGAGGGAGGGAGATAAGGAGGGAGGGCTGGGGACTACTCTTCTGCCTGCTGCTGGAGCGACAAGGCCAAGAGGTACCTTGTGTTTCCTGAAATCCCCTCACCCGTGCTGGCCAAGGCAGAAGCTGGATGACTTTGATGTGCGTCAGCTCTATGAGTGCAACTGGATCGTCGTGAACTGCTCCACTCCAGCCAACTTCTTCCACGTCCTGCGGCGCCAGATCCTCCTGCCCTTCCGCAAACCGGTCAGTGCCAGCAGCTCCGTGCCCAGCTTGGTGCCCAGGCAGGGTGCTGTGTTCCTGCTGGGTGTTTCCCTGGACTGGGATTGGGGTGGGGGCAGCTTCTTCCTGCACCTCGGACATGGGCAGCTGGCTGCTGCCTGGCCAAGGTGCTCATGGTGCTCAGGACTGGCTTGGCACTTGATGTGCAGCTGCTGTCTCGTGTGGGCTGCAAGGGCTGTGTCCCCTTCCCAAACTCCACGGGGAGGTCAGGGCTGTTGGAGCCAACAGACACTGCTACATAACCTACCTCAGCCAGTTCCAGTCAGCTCCAGCCATGGGACAGGCAGATCCCTGGTAGCCCCTCTGCCTCTTCCCCATGGGACATCCCGACTGGGATGGGTTGGTGCTGTCGGGAATGGATGCCCAATCTGGCAGAGCACTGCAGCTGAGTGAGAAGCAAACCTCTGGCAGCTGCTCCCTTGCTCAGGCAGGATAGGCAGGGGAGGGCAGACAGAGGAGGTGTTTCTGGCAGGGCTGACTGCCTTGCTCTGCCTCTTCTTCTCCACTCCAGCTGATAATCTTCACTCCAAAGTCGCTGCTGCGCCACCCCGAAGCCCGCTCCAGCTTTGATGACATGCTGCCAGGTACAAGAAGCACAGAGCTGCCTGTGTGCCTCCATGCTGCTCCGCAGGGTGAAGGGCAGGAGTCTGTGGCCTTGGATAAAGCCTGCCTGGCTGCAGCCACCCCATACTGGAGGCTGGCTGCGTGAGGCCATGGCCTTTTCCTCGGCACACCAGAGCCTCATTAGGGCTGAGCCTCCTACCCTCGGGAGACTTGGCTCCATGGTGCTTCCTCCACGGGAAGGAATTTGACAGTCCCAAGTGGCACGTGATGGTTTGTGGTGGGAGTTGTTCCTGTTCCTGGGTGAACTGACTCTGCCTCTCAGGGTCCTGGCAGGGGCTGGCATGGGATGTGGGTGCAGTGGCTGCTGGCACAGTGCTGTGGCTCAGGGTGCTGTTCTCTTTCTTGGCAGGCACCCACTTCCTCCGTGTCATCCCCGACAGTGGCCCTGCAGCCCAGAACCCTGAGCAGGTGAAGCGGGTGCTGTTCTGCACCGGCAAGGTGTACTATGACCTGACCCGCGAGCGCAAGGCCCGGCAGATGGAGGCCGATGTGGCCATCACCAGGGTGGAGCAGGTGAGCAGGGTCCTGCCAGCACGGTGCCTGCAGGCTGGGGGTTCTGCAGCCCCTGAGACGCTGCCCCACGTCTCCTGTGACACCACTCTCTGTCCCCCGCAGCTCTCCCCGTTCCCCTTTGACCTCCTCCAGCGGGAAGCCCAGAAATACCCAGCTGCTGAGCTGGTGTGGTGCCAGGAGGAGCACAAGAACCAGGGTTACTATGACTATGTCAAACCCCGCCTTCGCACCACCATCAACCGTGCAAAGCCTGTCTGGTAAGGATGCAGGGGCTGGCTGAGAGGCTGGGAGGGAGCTGGTCGGTACAGACCCTTCTCCTTCACGGCCCACCTTCTCCCTGGCAGGTATGCAGGGCGGGAGCCAGCAGCTGCCCCTGCCACTGGCAATAAGAAAACCCACCTGACAGAGCTGCAGCGGCTCCTCGACACGGCCTTCAACCTCGATGCCTTCAAGGACCTGGCCTGAGCGCCGGCGCGGCGCAGCATGCTCCTACGTCTGTCTGTCCGTCTTTCTGTCCTTTGCTCGCCTCCCCCCCTCAACTACAGATCTTGTCAACCCCACACTGGTGCCTCGAGTCCTTGTCTGCCTCGTGCCAGGGTGGCTCTGGTGCAGCCACCCTGGGAGCATGAGGGTCTGGGGGCTGCCTGCTGCCATGGTGGGTAAGACCCATGGCCCCCCAGAGCCCTGGAATGTCTGCTCCCTGGGGCTCTTCTCTGGGGGTCTCCTGTACCCCCCCAAGAGGGGCTGGTCCCCACAGCTCTTCTACTGTCCAGTGCAGTGAGTCAGGCTCTTCCCAGTTCCTCTCAGTCTTCGACTTGCCCGTGTGCAGCCACTGCCTCTTGGAGGAAGGACATGGGGCATGTCCTGAGGGGCCCAGGCAGGTGTGAGAGTGCTGTGCCCATGTCTCAGCTTTGCCTGTCCTCGGAGAGCATGTTCTTCCCCTCTCATCCCCCAGCTCTGAGCTCCCACAGGGACAGACAGGGCTGGTGCTGGGTGCCGTGTCCTCTCATTGGAGATCCTGAATGGAGTCGAGAGAGGTGATCTCCGGACCGGGGCTCATTGTTGGCACCTCCCGAGCCCACCGCGTCCTCCCACAGAAGCCCTTGGGGGATGGGGGCGATAGGGCAGCCCCAGCTGGCACTCGCTGTCGGTGTCCCCAGAACCCACCGCCGCTTTTTGGGTCTGCAGGTCTTTCAGCGCAGGGGTGAGGTTGAGGGGTACGCGTGCCACGCCCCGCCGCATCCCCGTGGCTGCGCTGTCACACACCGGGTCACACACGGTGTCCTCGCGCGCACACGAGTGCCAGGTGCCACATGCCCGCACGTCTGGCGGTGCCGCCGCTGCGGTCACGCTCCTCACGCGCACGGGGCCGCGCGCTCCCCCGCGGCCCTCGCACGGCTCACCCCCGCGGCCCGGACCCTTCGGCGCTCGGCTACCCGCGCCTGGCCGGGCGGGGGCGGGGCCTGCATACTGATGAGCGCGCGGCCCCATTGTGCGCGGCGGCGGGCCGACCCCGCCCCCGGCCCCGCCCCCCGCGGAGCTGCGGCCGCGCGCGGCTGAAGATCCCGCGCAGCCTCCGCGCAGCCGCGCGCGCCCCGCGCCGCCAGGGCCATCTTGGGCCGCCGCCGCGGTGAGAGCGGGAGCGCCGGGCGGGGGGACGGGGCGGAAGGCGGGCGGGGCTGGCGGTGCCCCCGCGGGCCCCCCCCGCCGTGCCGGGGGTGGTGGGGGTGGTTGCCATGGCAGTGGGGGGGGCCCGGCCCCGGGGCCTGTCCCTGCGGTGCCGCCGGGGAAGGAGCGGAGGGGGCTGTCACCGCCGGCGAGGGGCGCCGGGGGCCGGTGGTTCCGCGGTGGCGGCTCCCGGGAGCCGGGGCAGGCCCGCTGCGGGTGTTCCCCTCTCCGTGTCTTTCCTCGCGGCGACCCCGTCTCCGCCGCCCTCCCGCGGCGCCGGGAGGAACCGAAAGCGGCGGTGACCCCGCGGCCCCCCGCTGCCGGGCCCGGCTGGAAATACCCCAGGCAGCGGGGCGCAGTGCCGGGCCGGGGGCCGTGTCCCTTCCCCGGGAAGTCCCCGTAGTTCCCCCCGCCCGCAGGCGCGGGGGAAGCCCCCGACGCCCGCCGCCCCGGGGAGCTCTGACGCCGCGGTGGCCGGCGCGGAGCGGGGGGGGCGGCCCGGAGCGGGGGCGGCGCGTGCCGGCCGGAGCCCCGTGCCAGCCGCGGGCCGGACGCCGAGCCCCGGCCGCGGAGGCTGGGGGGTCGCGAAGCCTACGGGCTGTCCCCCCCCCCCGCCCCGGCCTCTCCGGGGGCGGCCGCCCCTCACCCGCCGCTCCACTGCTTCCCGCAGCCCCAGTGACAGACGGTGCCGCCGTCCCGCAGTGCCCGCCGCGGCCTCGGAAGACCCAGCCCACACCCGCTGATGAGCTCCATGAACCCCATGAAACCCTCGCTGCCGCCTGCGCCCCACGGGTGGGCGCCGGGGCAGCGTCCCTCCATCCATCCATCCATCCATCCATCCATCCATCCATCCATGCATCCATCCCTCCCTCCATCCCTCCCTCCATCCCTCCCTCCATCCCTCCATCCATCCTTCCATCCATGCATCCATCCCCTTGTCTGTCCCTCCATCCTTTCCATTCTTCATCTATCTGTTTCTTCAATCCCTCCATCCCTCTGTCCCTCCATCCCTCTGTCCTTCATCTTCATTAATTTGTTTTTCTTTCTAGTGATGGTTCATTTGCATACGAGGCTGTTCCTTGGCAACCAAGCACCAATCAGCCGCCGGGATCCCTCTCCGTGGTAACCACTGTCTGGGGTGTCAGCAACCCCTCCCAGAGCCAGGTACCAGCAGCACCCCCACCCCAGGCATCCCCCGCACCTGGATGCTACTGCCCCTGCCTGACCCACTGCCTCCCATTGCGCCCTCCAGGTTTTTGGCAGCCCCATGGGCCCTGGGGGAAGCAGCTCCAGCACCCCACTGCTGCCTGGCATGGCAGGCACCAGCTCAGGCATGAGCTCCCCACCATTCCTGCCACAGCAGCCCTTTGCTGAGGGGGCACCAGGGAAGGGCTATGTGCAGCCCAGTGTCTATGGGCGCAACACCTACCCCAGTGGGCCAGGCTTCGCTGCCAGGTAAGGACAGCCCTGTGCTTTGTGGCCTGGCATGTGCCCTGCTGCAGGGAGGGCCACTGCATTCCCCTTCCTGCTTCTCTGTTCTCCAGCTACAATGGTGGCCCGAGTGGCCCTGGAGGGATGGGGCTCCCCTCGCACGCCAGCCGGGCCACTGCTGATTTCACCCAGGCAGCAGCAGCTGCTGCTGTGGCTGCTGCTGCTGCCACAGCCACGGCCACAGCCACGGCGACGGTGGCGGCACTGCAGGAGAAACAGAGCCAGGAGCTGAGCCAGTACGGTGCGGTAAGAACCTGGATGTGGCAGAACTGGGGAGCTGACAGCCCCCCTGGCCTGCTGTGACCCTTCTCTCTTTGTTGCTGCAGATGGGCACAGGGCAGTCTTTCAGCAGCCAGTTCCTGCCCCATGCTGGACCCCGTGGCCCCAACAGCATGAGCCCAGCTGGCATGGCAGGTGTTGTGGCCCCTTCTGGTGTCTCCCCTGTGAGCATGAGCCCAGTGCGGGCGCCCGGGACTGGCCCCCTCTATGGTGGGCAGCGAGTGCCTCAGCACACCTACCCTGGACCTCCCCAGAGCCAGCAGCTGCCCCGCCAGGGCCTCAAGCGGGCGTACTCCAACGAGGTGAGTGCCGCGTTGGTGAGGGCTATGGCATGTGGTGAGCCCCTTTCCCACTGGTGCTGACTCCCTGGCCCCACAGGGGTACCCACCGCAGCAGTACCTCCAGGGCGGGCAGTACGCTGCAGCTGGTGCCCAGTATGCCCCCAGCGCCCCCCAGTCCTCCGCTCCGTCCCCCTCATACCCTGGCCACAGGCTGCAGCAGAGCGTGGGCCAGTACCTCTCCGCTTCAGGCAGTGCTGGACCCTATTACAAGGTACCACAGGGGAACGTGGGCAAGGGGTGGAGGTCTGGGTGTCCACCATGCCCCGGTGCCAGCCCCTGGAGACCCTCCTCCTCCCATAGCCAGCTGACCAGTTCAATGGGCAGAGCACCAGCTTCAGCACCTACAGCCAAGCAGCCATCAATGGGGTGAGTGTGGCAGCGGGCGGTGTGGGGGCTCTGCTGGCCTGGCTGGACGCTGAGGGCACGTGCTGCCTCTACAGCCGGGCCGGTCACTGCCGGGCTACCCCAGCTCGCCGCTGGCCGGGAACCCCACGCCGCCCATGACACCAGGCAGTGGCATCCCCACCTATGCGTCCCCTGGGCAGGATGTCAAGTCGCCCTTCCTGGCAGACATGAAGCCCAGCGTTGCCCCCCTGCACCCATCCCCTTCAGGTGGGTGTCCCTGGTGCGGGTGAGGGGGACTTTCACAGAGATCACCCCCGTGTGTACGGTGCAGACCGCGCTCCTGACAGCTCCCTGGCCTTTGCCCCTTTAAATGGAGGGTGGGAGGGAATTCAGAGAAGAGGCGTGCCCACTGCCAGGGTTTGGGGGCTGATTGAGGCAGGGGTGGGCTGCCGGTGACTAGTGGGAGGGGCTTGTTAAAAGGGTGTGGCCTCAGTGGGCGGGGCTTTATAGGCCTGCTGTTTTGGTGGGGACTTCTGCTTTTAGAGTGGGGCTTGGCTAGGGTGCGGTTTCTTGGAGCGAGCGGGAGGAATCTGCGGTGGGGTGGGCTTCCTCCAGAGGGGTGGGAGGGGGGTGGTCACCGGGGGTGGGGCCACTTTGGCTGGGAGGGGCTTCCTGCATTGCCCGGGGCGCGGTGTCCGGGGTGGGCAGGGTCGCGTAGGTTGGGCTCCCTGCAAGGTGGGTCCTCGTGCGGTGGGCGGAGCGAGGCTGGGGCGTGGCCAGGGTGTGGCTGGCGCCCGGGGAAGGTGTTCTTTCCCTGATGGCGGCGTCCCGCAGGGCCGGCCCCCGGCGAGGAGTTGCGGCTAACCTTCCCGGTGCGGGACGGCGTGGTGTTGGAGCCCTTCCGCCTGCAGCACAACCTGGCTGTCAGCAACCACGTCTTCCAGCTCCGTGACTCTGTCTACAAGACCCTCATGATGAGGTGGGGATGCTGGGGGGCACCTTCTGGAGTGTCACACAGTGCTGCTCGGGGGGTGCTCTATGGCACCGTGTGCTGTGGAGTGGGGCTATGCTGGCAGCACAGCTGGGCACTGCGTGTGCCGTGTGGCATGGGGATGTGTGGCCTGGTATGGCTGGGCACAGCGCTGTCCTGCATCACGGTGTGAAGTGTGGCTTGGCACAGCTGTACTGCCGTGGTTCAGCGTGGTGTCATGGTGTTTGGCACGTTGTGGCACAGCCTGGTGCTTTGGGGCATGGCTTGGCATGGCACAGCATGGTGGGATGTCGTGTGGCCTGGCACAGTGCTGTGCTGCTGTTGGGGTTTGTCACAGTGCCATATGACTCAGTGTAACATGGAATGGCTTAGCACTGCATGGTTCTGCGTGGCTCGGAGCAGGGAGCAGCATGGTGTGGTGACACGTGTGGACACACCCCCTGCCCACACCCTGCCTGTCCCCAGGCCTGACCTGGAGCTGCAGTTCAAGTGCTACCACCACGAGGACCGGCAGATGAACACCAACTGGCCGGCCTCCGTGCAGGTGAGCGTCAACGCCACGCCGCTCACCATCGAGCGTGGTGACAACAAGACCTCCCACAAGCCACTCTACCTGAAGCACGTCTGCCAGCCTGGCAGAAACACTATCCAGATCACTGTCACCGCCTGCTGCTGTGTGAGTCACCAGGAGGGTACCAGGAGAGGGAGGGTGGTGGCTGGGGCCGCAGCTCAGCCTCCTGTCTCTCCACAGTCCCACCTGTTCGTCCTGCAGCTGGTGCACCGGCCCTCGGTGCGCTCAGTGCTGCAGGGGCTCATCAAGAAGCGCCTGCTCCCCGCTGAGCACTGCATCACCAAAAGTGAGCACCTGGGGCTTAGCAGGATGCACTGTGGCAGGGAGGCCACAGCAGGATGGGGGTGATGCTGCAGTGTTGCCCAGGTGCCACCACGGTGCCACACCCGTCCCAGGGTCCTGGTTCTGACCCTTGGTGCCTCTCACCCTCACGTTCCCAGTCAAGCGCAACTTCAGCAGTGGGACCATCCCGGGGACACCAGGGCCCAATGGTGAGGATGGCGTGGAGCAGACGGCCATCAAGGTGTCCCTCAAGTGCCCTATCACCTTCCGGAGGATCCAGCTTCCAGCCAGGGGTCATGACTGCCGGCACATACAGGTAGGGCGTGGTGATGACAGGGTGCTGTATCCAGTATCCTGCCTCTTCCATCTCAACTGCTGCTCTCCCCACAGTGCTTTGACCTGGAGTCATACCTGCAGCTCAACTGCGAGAGGGGTACATGGCGGTGTCCTGTCTGCAAGTGAGTGAGGTCTGCAATGGGGCCATGCCCTGTTGTCCCTGCCTGCAGGGCATGGGTGTGTGCTTCACTACCTGTGGGGAATCTATTTCCTGCCCTGGGAGAGGAACAGTTCTTGCCTTAGGGGGAAGTTCCTGTCTGGTGGGGGTTCCCATACCTCACTCTCTGCCTGCAGTAAGACGGCCCTGCTGGAGGGGCTGGAGGTTGACCAGTACATGCTGGGCATCCTGATCTACATCCAGAAGTAAGTGCCTTCCCTTTGGCCGTCTGTCCATCCATGCCTGGTCCTGTGCCACCCCTGGGGGGCTGTGCAGCCAGTGCCCCCAGCCTCACCTCCCCTGTGCTCCTGCTGTCCCCAGTTCAGAGCATGAGGAGATCACCATCGACCCGACCTGCAGCTGGAAACCTGTCCCTATCAAACCTGATGTTCACATCAAGGAGGAGCCGGAGGGGCCAGCGCTGAAGCGGTGCCGGACACTCAGTCCTGCACACATGGTGCTGCCCAACATCATGGAGATGATTGCGGCCCTGGGGCCTGGCTCTGTGCCCTTCCCAGCATTGTCACAACCTCCAGTGGGGGCTGCCACCGACTACGGCACCCCGGGTACGGGGGGGACCCATGGGGGACAGGAATGAACCCCATCCCTGTGTGTGTGTCCCCCAATTGCCCCATTTCCTCTCACAGGTTCCAGCTTTCTGGGTCCTGGGGGCTTCCCAGAGCCTTTTGCTGCCCCTGGTGTCCCTGGCCCCTCAACGCTGAGTGACTTCACACCAGGCCCCTCCTCCATCTCCTACCAGCCCAACATCCCAGGCAGCCTTCTGGCCCCTGAGAAGCCTCCTGTGCCCCCTCTGTCTGCACAGGTCAGCTGGCCTATAGGTGGAGGGACTCCCCCCAAGCCCTCATGTCTCACTCTGGATGGGCTGGGGGTCCCGGGGGAGGGAGTGTCTCATGGCTGTACTCTTTCCCCGCACTCCCCAGCTTCCCCCAGTGGGACGAATGGAGCCGTCCCACCCCGCCGTGCAGACAGGGTTGCACAGCGCTCCCTCGGGCAGCCAGCCCAGCTCCACGCTGCACTCCCGGGGTGCAGGGGTACGGCCGCCCCTGGGAGCCCCGGCCCACACCGCCGACCTCGTCTTCCCCCCCGCATCCAGCATGGCCGCGGCGGGCGATGGCTCCGAGGCTGCCCTCGACGTGAGTACTCGGGGGGGTGGACAAGGGTCCTGCCGCTGGCTCGGGACCCCAGCTGCTGCAGGGGGGTGGGCAGAAGCTGCGGGGAGCCGGTCATCACACACTGCCGCCCCCAGCTCCTGCCCGAGCTGACGAATCCTGATGAGCTGCTCTCCTACCTGGGGCCCCCCGACCTCCCCAGCAGCAGCAACGATGACCTCCTGTCTCTCTTCGAGAATAACTGAGCCATCCTTGCCCCCCTCCCGGGGCTGGGGGGCAGCACTGTGTGCCCCTGCCCGCTGCAGAGCTGGGACCCCCCACAGTGGGGGCTTTCTCAAAGGGCTGCGATGGGACAGAGGGGCTGAGCCCCCCCAGAAGCACAAGGCTGTACATAGTGTAGAAACACTACTGCTCCCCCGAGACTCCCCATATTTAAAGGCAAGTGCGTCACTGCGGGGCTGCCCGTGCCCCCCTATCAATGTGCAAATGCTGCTGCCCCTTTTACCGCACGGGTCTGGCATGGGGCGTGGAGCTCAGCTCCCCCTGCCCCGCGCCGAGCTGCCCTGTATGTCCTCGATGGCTATTAAAGGATCCTTCTGCAGGGTCACGCGTGTCCCCCATCTTTTGTCATCCCGCGGCCCCGCCACTTCTCTGAGCGCGCAGGGGAGGCCCTCGGGTGGCGGGAGGATCCAGGCCTCTGTCCGGGCAGAGGGGGGAGGTGTGTCTCGAGTAGCGAGGGAATCCTGCCCTATCGCCGAGCAGCGGCGGCCGGGCCGGGCGGTGAACCGGACCTGTGGCGTCAATCATTAACTGGGGCCGGCTGGGCGGTGCTGCAGTCCAACGGCGGAGGAGGGCAATCGGGTGTCTCCGCACGTCGGGCGGTGGGCGGCCAGGGGTGGGCCGCAGCTCCGGTAGCTCCAAGCCCCAGAGGCCCTGGTGCCGCCGCATCCCCCGAGCCGCCCCTCACGGCGGGCCAGCGCCGCGCCCGCCTCCCCTGCGCCATCCCACCGCTCCTCGCTCTCCGCACGGCGCATGCGCGCCGCGCCCTGCCCAGCGCCGGACCGCGGCCCCCGCCCCGCCCGCGCTTTTTTCCCCCTTCCCCCCTCTTTCAAACGCGGTACCGTCGATTGGTTGCCTGCCCTGCCACTCCGCCACTGTGCCAGCGGCCGTTGGTCGGCGCTGCGAGGGAGGCGGGCCCTCCTCAACCCTATATAAGGGGCGGCGGGTCGCTGCGCTCCTTCTGCTGCGCCGCGCCCGCCGTACGGACGAGTGTCTGCTGCCCTGCTCGTGTGTCACCATGGCCAACCCCGTCGTCTTCTTCGACATCGCCGCTAATAACGAGCCCCTGGGTCGCGTCACCTTCGAGGTGGGCGCGGGAGGCGGCCGGGGAGGGGCGGGGGGTGCCACTGCCGTTTCCTCGCCGGGCGCGCGGGGCGCGGGGCCGGTGAGGGGCCAGCAGGCGCCGCGCGTGCGCGGCGGGGGCGCGTTGGTGGCTGCGGGGCTGCGGCGCCCCCGGCCCGGCGGGGCGAACAAAGGGCCCCGAGCGTCGCGCTCGGGCGGCTCCAGGAGCGGCGGCGCGGTGCCAGCCCAGGGCGCGCCATCGCCCGAGGCAGTCCGTGCGCACCTGGTCCGCTGCCGCTGGTTCCCCGTTCCCGCCGGCCTCCGCTCCGCCCCGGGCCGGGGGGGCGCGGCAGTTCCCCCCCCCCACTGCGGGTCGCGGCCGTGGCGGCTCCGCCGCCATTTTATCGCAAGGCCCCCGGAGCATCGGGATGAGCCGTGTCCAGCTCCCGGGCGGTGCTGCCCGAGTCTGGGGATGCCGGCGGGGAGTGCCGGCAACCCGATCACCGCGGGATTGTCGCTGGAGGGCGAAGCATTTCTCACCCCGCCCGGGGCGCAGAGCATCCCTGGCACGGCCGGGCCTGCTCCGGGCGCCGCGGCTGCTGCGGATTCGGAGCCGCGCTCCCGCACGGGCGGCGCATCCAGCCCAAAATCCTCCCGAAGCGCTGGGAGGCGGCGCGCGCGCCCCGCCCAGGAAGGCTTGGGCACATTAATGTTTAATTTAATCCAGGCCAGCGGAACGAACGCTTCTCTGCCCCGCTCCTGAGATGAGCGATGCTGCATCTGTTAGTTCAGAGCTTGCAGATAACCGTGTGAGACGGGGAGGAATCTAGAGCTGCTGGCACGGCCCAGAAGCCCCTACCCGGTGGGGGTCCCTGGGCTCGGAGCAGTGTCTGGGGGGATTCCCGCGGTCTGGACTGGCCTCGGCGAGTGGGGGGCAGTGGCCAGTTATCAGCCCAGATTTGACAAATGCCTTTCCTGTCTTTACAGCTCTTTGCAGACAAGGTGCCGAAGACAGCAGGTTGGTAAAACAACTTTGGCTCCACTGCGACTGTACCAACTCCTGAACTCAACAAATCTGTTCATGGTGGGGTTTTATTTCCTTTGCAGAAAACTTCCGTGCTCTGAGCACTGGTGAGAAGGGATTCGGCTACAAGGGGTCCTGCTTCCACAGAATCATTCCTGGGTTCATGTGCCAGGTGCGTGGTGCTCCTGCTGCAGTGGGTAGGTGGGTGGGTAGGTGAGGCAATCTGGCTTTCCAGGTGGGTTTTGGAGTTGAATGCTGGCAGACTCAGGGTGAGAGGTTGGTTCTGCCATTTGCCTGCACCCAGCTCCAGAGTGTTCTTCTGCACCCATGCCCTGAAATACTGCCTTTTCACAGGGTGGTGACTTCACACGCCACAATGGCACTGGAGGCAAATCCATCTATGGGGAGAAGTTCCCAGATGAGAACTTCATCCTGAAGCACACGGGTCCTGGTATCCTGTCGATGGCCAATGCCGGCCCCAACACGAACGGTTCCCAGTTCTTCATCTGCACTGCCAAGACCGAGTGGTGAGTCGTGGGCTGTGGGAGGAGGAGCTGGGGGGTCTGCATCTGGGAGATGTCCTGTGTTGGGGGATGTGGGACCGGCTGTGACTGGTGCTTCTCCGCAGGCTGGATGGCAAGCACGTCGTCTTCGGCCGCGTCAAGGAGGGGATGAATGTGGTGGAGGCCATGGAGCGCTGCGGCTCCAAAGATGGCAAAACAAGCAAGAAGATCACCATCACCGACTGCGGGCAGCTCTCGTAAACCCTTCTCTCACCGACTGACGGCTCCTCGGGCAGCCTGGGTGCCACAGCCCGCTGCAGTTCACCCGCTCCCACCCCAGTCCTGATGTACTGCTGCGTTTCTACTGGGTCACGGTCCCACTGGGCCGCAGTTACCTTCGAGTCTAAATAAAACGAGTTAAACTACACACACCATAGCGGTTCCCTTCTGTACCCAGCTGGGGAGGGCAGGGTTTGGCACTGGTGGGAGGGGAAATAAAAGGTGTTGAGGGGGCAGGAGGACCCCTGCTAGTGGGGTGGTTACACCAGGCACCCCAGGAGGATCCAGAGTGAAGAGAGTAAGCTGGTCTGGGCACTGAACTGATCCGTGGGGGTCCTTAGTGTTTTAGCTGGGGAAGGGTTGTGTTCCTTCAGCCACTGCCCTACACTTGTAAATATAGGAGGGGCAGTGACACCCAGCAACCAGCAGCAAACCCAGATAACTCTGCTCCTGGTCTGTGTTTATCATTCTGCCTTTATTCTGAAACCACTGATTGCCTCCTGAAGCCATCCAGGAGTGGGTTCTGTTTCTGTGAGGACTGAAGGGCTCTGGGCTGGTCCTGCACTGCACATCTGGTTGAGTTGGGCAGCTGTGGGGCTCAGGTGGAGGCAGATGTGTGCCTATCTAGGCTGGGAAGGGCCGGTTCCCTGGCGCTCTGGGACATGAACTGGTTTTCCAGGCACAGATGAGGACTGCTGGTTCCTGGCCCAGCTCTTAGAGGTGCTGGGGCAAGCAGCCCAGCTGTTCAGGGGTAGGAGAGGGCTGCTGGTGTCTGAGTGGTTCACACCTTCTCCATCCTACCTTGAGGGAGAAAGGATGCCTGCTGATAGCTGAGAGTCTGGTCCATATGGGTGGGGGCAGGACATTCCTCTGGGATGCTGAACTGGTGAATTGCTGGAACTCCCAGGACAGTTTCTCTACAGCCAATACAAGGAAGGAAGAGAGATTGTGCTCCTGAAACAGGTGAGGCACTTCACCATCAATGCCCCTCTGTCTCTCTGCAGACCAGCACTGCTAGTGAACCGGGAAATGACAAGGAAATGCTCCGTGTAAGGTTCCTACACGTGGATCATGTGCATTGAGCTTTGTCTGCATCTCTGGGTGCCTGTGCCTCATGAGGCTGACCCCTTGACACGTGTCTGGGGTCTTTGTAAATTCTCATCAGGCTGAACAAAGAATTTGCCACCCCTGACTGGTGAGTTGTGACACCTGCCTTTCTTTCCCACTCCCCCCACCCTGGAACCCCTCAATATCCCCCAGGGACTCCCAAATTCCCCTGGGACTCCCCAAATCCATTCTGGGAACCCTCCCAAACAGCCCCTGGGACCCTTCCAAATCCACCCCAGGACTCCCAATGTTCCCCAGGATGCCCTTGAATCTCCCCAGTCCTCCAGGGATGCCTTGGTACCCTCCAACAGCTCCTCAGGAGTCCCTCAAATCCATATTGGGACCCTCAACATCCATCAGGACCCCCCTCCAGCCCCTGTTAGCTTCCCTGGTTCCCCAAATCTACCCAGGGTCCCCCCAAGGCAACTCTGGAAACCACAAATCCCCATCACCTCCCAATATCTCGTGGGACACTGCAGCCCCCTAGACCCCCAAAATCCACCCTGCACCCCCCAAATCAACACTGGGATCCTCACAAACAACCTCTGGGACACTCCAAATGGGACACTCCAAATCCACTCAAGAACATCCTGACCCCTCAAATTCACCACATGACACCCCCCCCCCCCCCCCCCCCCCAGTACCCTGGGACCCTCTGGCAGCCCCCAAATGTATTCTGGAAACCCCTCCCTCCCAGGAATCCCCCAAACACCAAGTGAGACCCTCCAGACTGCCCTCCCCACAGTTTACCCTGGAACACCAAATTCCACCTTCAGAATCCCCACAAACACTCTCTGGAACCCTCAAACCCCCTCCAGGCCCCCTAAATCCACCCTCGTACACCCCAGAGTGCCTGGGAATGCCGCCCCCCCCAGGACCCTCCAACCCCCATTAGATGCCCCCAAATCCACCCCAGGATCCTCCCTGGGGTCCCTCACCCTTCTCTGGATCCCCCAAATCCACCGAGATGTGCAAATATCTGCTGAGAAGCCCCTGGGACCACCCAAAACCACCCTGGGGCCCCCCTAAAGACTCCCTGGAGGCCCCTGGGACCACCCCTACACAAAGGCCCCCCCTCCACACTGTTCCAGCCTCACCATGTCCTTGCCTTCCCCCCAGCACATGGCCTTGTCCTCCCGCAGCGTCCTTGTGCACCTCCTGATGTCCTTGTGTCCACCCATCCCCCAGGGGCCTCCCATCCTGGATGTCCCCTGTGCCCCTTCCCCTGTGGTGACACTGGCTCCCTGTCCCATTAGGGGGTCCCTGGAGGGCTGTCTGCATGCCCCCAGGCTTTGTGTCCCCTTTCCCCACAGTGGATGTCCCCAGGGGGGGTGCCCTCCAAGTCTCCATGCTCAGGATCTCCCCAGGATGTCACCCCCTTGTCCCCCTTCCTGGGGTGTCCCCAAGGTCCCCCCAGGGTGACAACCAGCATGTTCCCATGCTCCCACCATGTCCCCAAGGTGTCCCCAGGGTGATGTGGCCCCAGACCAGGATGTCCCCATGTCTTGTCATGTCCTGATGTCTCCCACAGCCCCCCTCCATGTCCCCTATGCCCACCCACATAATTCCCAATCCTGTGCCTTCCACGACATCCCCCATATCCCCCTCATGTCGCCACATCCCCCATGTCTCCCTGTGTCCCCCAATGTTCTCTGTGTCCCCCTGTCTCCCCATGTCTGCTGGAGCTGCAGGGGGGCCAAGGGTGGTCCAAGGGGGACCCTTCTGTGGGGGTTGGGGGGGGGGGGGCTGGGAGGGTTCTATGGCACTAGGAGGGGACCTGTGGGTACTCGGAGTGTGGGGGTGTCCAGAGGGGCCGTGGCAGATCCTGGGGGTTCTAGGGGTGTCTCTGGGGGCTTAGGGAGGTCTAGGAGGACCTCTGTGGGTGCTAAGGGGTTGTTGTTGGGGCTCAGGAGAGCCCATGGGGGCTGAGAGGTTTGTGGGGAGGGGTCCTGTGGCCTCCATGGATGGGGGGCTGTGGGAAATGCTATGGGGGGGGCCGGGGCCCTTCCCCCAGGGGGAGGTCTGTCAGGGTATGGGGGGAGGGTCACTTGATACTGGGGCCCACTATCCTCTTTGAGGGGTACAGGGTGTTTGAGCTGCCTGTGGCTGGATTTGAAAGGACCCTGTGCCCTGAGAGTGTGTTTAGGGGGTTTCTGCCCCTGGGAGATGCTGCCAAGGGGTCAGGGGTTGCTGAGGGGCTTCAGAGTGCAGGTGATGGAGGACTCATAACTGTTCTCACTGCCCACTGCATCCTCTTGCTCCCCAAGGACCTGCAGCTGGCCTGACACCTGCAAGGGCCCCAGAGGGGGAGCGTCTGATGGGGGACACCCCCGGGATCCCCACACCATGGCCCAATCCCTGGCACCCACCCACAGGGGCCCCCCTCCTGATACCTTCACATCCCTAATCCTATGATCCCTGGGGGATCCCCACATTGAGACATCCCCCACCTGGAACTCCCTTCTCAATATCCCTCCTGAGGGCCCCCACCATGGCATCCTGCAAACTCCCTGAGCAACACATCCCAGGGTGGGGGTCCCCTTCCTGACTTCAGCACTTCTCAGATTATTGTGGGTCCCCACCTGTAATCATTCCAGGACCCAGGAACTGGAGGGACATCATCCCCCAAGGGGACATCCCTAGGACTCACACTCTATTGGAGACCTCCCTCACTACTGCTGGACCCCAATAAATGTCTCTGATCCTCAAATGCTGCTGCTAGAGTGAGGGAAATTGGGGGCAAGTGCCCATGAAGGAGGCTCTGGGTGCAGGGACTTAAGGGGGGATGGGAGCACCTCCACGAGGGCTGTGGGAATTGGGATAGGGGATATTTGGGGAGGTGAGGAGGAGGGTGAAACTTAAAATGTCCCCTTTATAAGGTGGTGTTTGGAGGGGCAGGGCTTGAGGAGGCACTTTTATAGTGGTGGGGTCATTTTGGGGGGTTAGGGATTAGAGGTTTGCTTTATGGAGGAATCAATGCATCAGGAGGCAGGGATCCTGGGGCAGGGACTACGGGTCTGTTTCATAGAGGATGGGGAGGATGGGGGGCTGCCTCCAGGGCCGGGGGGCAGGGCTCCCCTTTATAAAGGCAGAGCGGCCGGTGGGGGGCAGGGTTCGATGTGAGACGGGGCTTTGAGCCTCGTGTGTGAGGCCCAAGCCTCAAGAGGTGGGGTTTTAAGGGGAGCTTTTTATGGGGCTGGGCCTAGGGTCCACTTTTATGCTTACGGGGGAGGGTTGTCGTGGTGGGGTGCGTGTGCGCCACCTGCGAGGGGCAGGACTTAGGAGGTGGGGCTGCATGGGGCGTGCTTGCGGGGTTCCCCAATATAAGGGCTCTCCGGGCTGCCCCCCCCCCGCGGGCCATGGCGGCTGCGGCGCTGCTGCTGGGCCTGCTGTCGCTGCTGCTGTCGCTGTCGCTGCTGTCGCGGCTGTCGCGACTGTCGCGGCGCGGCGATGGGCGCGGCCCGCGCTGGGGCGCGCTGCACCTGCTGCACCCGCAGGGGGCGCTGCACCTGAGCCGCCTGGCGCGGCGGCACGGGCCCGTGCTGCGCCTGCGCGCGGGAGGTCGCGGTGAGTGCCCAACCGAACCTGCCCGGGACCCTCGAAGCCGACCCCGACCGAACCGCCCGGGACCCGCGAACCCGACCCCAGCCCAACCGCCCGGGACCCCCGAACCCCACCCCGGCCCAACCGCCCGGGATCCCACAGCCCCCCAAACCCCCCTCCTTGCTCCCCAGGGACTCTCCGGCCCCCCAACCCTGCCCTTTCTCCCTGCCGTGGGGACCTCTCCTCAAACCCCCCAAACCTTTCTTGGGGCCCTAATCCCCCGATGCTCCCCCCAAAATCCCACGCCAGGACTCCCCACTTGGTTTGGGATCTCCCCCAGTTTTGGAGTACCCCCAGCCCCTCCTCTTCCCTGCAGAAGTGCTGGTGCCGAGCTCGGTGGCGACCATCCGCGAGGCGCTGGTCCGGCACTGGGGGGACTGGCTGGGGCGCCCCCACAGTTATCTAGGTATGGGGGCAGGGGGGGCCGGTTGGAGGGGTTCCTGTGGGGTTTGGGGAGTATCCTGTGTGTAGTGAAGCCCTTCGGGGGATTTGAAGGGAGTCACTGTGTGTTTTGTGGGGTTCTCTGTGGGGCTTGGGGGGGGTCACTAAGGGTTTGGGGGGCCCTATGGAATGGCAAGGCCTTATGGGTTTTGAGGGCGTCCCTATGAGATTGAAGGGGTTGTTACGGAATTGGGAGGGGGTCCCTATGGAGCTGGGGACGTGGGTACTGGGGCGGGGGGGGGGCAGTTCTGGAGGGGTGGGTTGCCTGTAGGGGCTAGGGCAGTTTCTAGAGGTCTCTGCCCCACCAGACACACCCTTCAGGCTCCAGGGTGGCATTAGGCAGGTCCTATGGAGGGGGCGGCTATGGGGTTGAAGGAGGCTTTATGAGGTAGTGGGGCTCTGTAGCACACCCCTGGTGTATTGGAGGTGGGTCCCTGTAGGGGCTCCTCAGGAGGGGGTTTCTGGGGGTCCCTGACTGCTTCTGCCCAACGCCAGGGTCGCTGGTGTCACGGGGGGGCCGGGACCTGGCACTGGGAGGCCCCTGCCCTGGCTGGCGGCGGCAGCGGGGAGCAGTTCGGGGGGCACTGGCACGGGCTGGGGGGCGTCTCGGGCCCCTCCTTTGGCTGCAGGGCCAGAACTTGTGTGAGGTGAGATCCTTAAACCGACTTCTGCCCAAAATGATCCTCCTGCAACCCCAACACCCCCAAAACTGATCCTCCCTGCATTCTGAAACAGATCCCCACACAATATTGACCAGCAAAACCCTGCCCCATGCACCCCAAAACTGATACCTTGAACCCCACTCCCTTCACCCAAACCCCACCCATGCACCTTAACCATGTCCCCTGCATCTGAAAACTGCCCCCCCAACCCTGCCCCCTGCACTCAACCCCCAATCTCTGCGTCCCAAACCTGATCCCCAAACCCTGCACCCACACCACTGTCCCCCAAAACTGACCCACCCAAACCTCACCCTCTGCACCCTAAAAGGGCATTATCCCTGTGAGTCCCCAAAACTCCCTCAGAGCTCTGCACTTCTCTTGTGCGACCCCCTAAACCAGCCTTGGAGTCCCCCTTTATTTCCCCCGGGGCTCTCTCTAACCTCTTTCCCCCAGGAGCTGCGTTCACATGGGGAGGCCCCCCTGGACCCCTTTGAGGTGTTCACCTTCCACACCTGCAGCACCATCGCACGCCTCCTCTTTGGGGAGCTGGTGGGGATCTGGGGGGGGCCCAGGATGGAGACAGGGGTTTGGAGGAGGACCCCAGTTTTTATGGAGGCCCAGGGGCTTTGGGGGGACCCAGGAGTTTGTGAAGGGAACATCCAGCTGTTTGGGGGGACTGAGCAATTTGTGGGTGGGTGGCAGGGGTTTGGGGGCACACTGGAGTTTGAGGGGACCCGAATGTCTGAAATGATGTTGCGGGTGTTCTGGGAGATCCAGAGAGAATTGAGTACTGGGCAGTACATAGGTGTGTCCTCCTCCAGGTGCCCCCTCCAGGGGAGCTCCGGGCCTTCTCGCGCTGCCTGGGGGAGCTGCTGCAGGTCTGGGGGCACAGCAGTGTTCGGGTGCTGGACCTGCTGCCCCTGCTGCGGGTGAGCCTGGCAGCTCCTGGGGGTGGCTGTGGGGCTGTGGCCTTTTTGCTGCGTGAGGGTCTATGGAGCCCAGGGCTATAGAGCCCTATGGGGGCAATGAGGGAATTGTGGGGGACTACAGGGGGCTATGGGCCCTTGGGGGCCTGGGAAGGGCTGTGAGTCTCAGGAGGATTATGTGGCCCATGGGAGAGATATGGGGCTGGTGGGATTAATGGGGTTGGGAGTGAGGTTATAGGATCTGTGTGGGACTGGAGAAGGGTATGGAGGGCTGACAGGGAGCTTATAGGGTCCATAGAGAGCTTGGGTGGTGTCTGTGGCACTGGGAAGGGACTGTATAACACTAGGAGGGGAATTATGGTGTCTCTGTGGGGCTGGACGGGGGTTATAGTGTCTGTGTGGGGCCAGGGGGAGTGTTACAGGGTCTATATGGTGTTGGGGATCTCTGTGGGCCTGGGAGGGGCAGTTGTGGGGGCTCTATAGGGCTGAGGTGGGGTAAAGTGTCTCTATGGAGCTGAGGGTGCCTATAGGACATTGGAGGGGTCTGTATGGCCCAGGGGACCAGCCATAGGGCTTCTCTGGGGCTCAGGAGACTCAGGCAGGGTCTCTGGGGGAGGGGGTGTCTCTCTGAGGTCAAAAGTTTCTTGGGGGTGGGGGTCCCTATGGAGTCCGTGTGCCCAGGCCCTGCCCAACCCGGGACTGCGGAAGCTGCTGCAGCTTGTCCAGCACCGTGACACGTTTGTGGAGACCCAGATCCAGCGGCACCAGGTGGGGAGGTCCGGGGAGCTGGGGGGCAGCCTGGGGTCAGGAGTGGTGTGGTTGGAACAGAGCCTCAGGGGAGACCCAGCGGTTTGGAAGCTACATGGGGGTCTGGAAGGACCCAGGTTCTGGGTGGAAACCAGGAGTTTGGGGGGGTACCCAGGGGCTTGGGGGCACCCACATATTTTGGGGGGACCCAAGGGGATGGGAGGAGCCAGGGGTCTGGGAGGGATATAAGGTCTGGGGGAGGGCCAGGGGTTTAAGTGAACTTGGGGGTTTGGAAGGGACTCCCGTGTTTGAGGGCAGCTGGGGATCAGGAGAAACCCCCAACATGTGTCACCCCTTTGCCAGGCATGCCCCTCCCCTCCCCCGGACACAGTTCTGGGGGCACTGCTGGGGCGTGATCCTGGGGCACGGGGGGGCCCCCTGAGCCCCCCCCGGCTGCACATGGCGCTGGTGGACCTGTTCATTGGGGGCACCGAGACCACGGCTGCGGCTCTGGGTTGGGCTGTGGCCTTCCTGCTGCACCGCCCCGAGGTGAAACACGTCCCTCCATGTCTTCCATGCAGCCCTGGGGAGTCCTGTGTGTCCCCAGGGGTCCTGTGTCCCCCACCACATCCTATATGTGTTCCATATGTCCCTCATGTTCCCTTCTCCATGGATTTCCTGCTGCTCTGCCCCCAGATGATGTGTGGCACCCTGTGTCCCCTGTACAGTGCCAGGGCTTCATGTGTGTACTTGGGGGTCCCATATCCCCATGTGTGTCCTACATGTCTCCCATGTCCCCCTCCCCATGGCTGACACTGTGCCCTTGCACCACCCTCAGGTGCCACATGGATGTCTCAGACATTGCAGAGCTGTGTCTGTGTCCCCACGTGGCTCCTTGGTTTGGGGTTTCCATGGAGAGGTGGCTCAGGGTCTGGGGATAGAGGGTCCCAAGAGACAGATCTGGGGGCTCAGGGGTGTCCCCAAGGAGGAGGGAGGAGCAGGTTTGGGGTGGGGGGGGGGGGGGGGGGGTTGGGTTCCAGGACAGGTTTGGGGAGTATCTGGGAGTTCAAGGGGGTTGCCAAGGGAGAGGGCCAGGCTTGGGGAAGGTTTGGGGTCCCAGGGGCAGGTTGGTGAGTTTGGGAGGGTCTGGGGTTCTGGGGAGTCGCCCTGTCATCCCATTGCCACTGTGTACCCCCTGGGATGCACTCCCTCCCCTGGTACCCCATGGCAGACATGGCACATCTGTGCAGCTGCAGGCGCGGCTGCGGGCGGAGCTGCAGGGGGCACAGGGACCACCCGGGCCAGGGGACGTGGGGCGCCTGCCCCTTCTTCAGGCCACCGTCAGCGAGACCCTGCGGCTGCGACCCCCTGCGCCCCTGGCGCTGCCCCACTGCGCCCTGCGCCACACCAGGTACCAGGGCAGGGCAGGGAGGAGCCGCCACCGGCCAGCCTGGGTGAGGGGCAACCACCAGAGAACAGGAAGGGACCGCCTGTTATCATCAGTAGGGTCCAGGAGAACCCAGCAGAGCCCAATAGACCCCAGCGAGTCCCACTAAGACCCATCAGGTCCCAGTATGGCCCGGGTAAGACCCCAGTAAGACCCAAATATGCAAAATATTTACCAGTAAATCCCAGAAGGGCCCAGTAGAAGTAGGGCCACAGTAGACTCCAATAGACCCATACAGCCTGGTAAGTCCTTGTAGGACCCAGTAGGCTTCAACAGACCCCAATAAATCCCAGTAAGACTCATTAGGTCCCAGTAGGCCCCAGTATAACCCCAGTACATTCCACTAGGCCCCAGCAGGTTCTGGAATGACCCCAGTAGACCCTAAGAGACACCCAGTAGAACCTAGAAGATCCCAGAATAGCCTCAGTAGGCCCCAGCAGAGCCCAGAAGATCCCAGCAGGAGTTCCCAATATATCCCAGTAAGTCTAAGGTAGCCCCACTAAACCCCAGTAGACGTTCAGTAGCCCCCAGAAAAGCTCACTATGGGTCCAGCAGTTCCCAGTGAGCCCAGTAGACCTCAGTATGGCCCCAGTAGACCTCAGCAGATACCCAGTAGATACCAGAGAGCTCCAGTAGGACTCCAGCAGATCCCAGTATGGCACTAGCAGATCCCACCCAGTATGCCAGTAGACCCCCAATAAATTCTAGTAGGTCTCAGTATGGCTTCAGTAGATTCCAGTACAGCATCCGTAAATTCCAGTAGGCACCCAATAGATCCCAGGAGACCCCAGAGAGCCCCAGCAGACTCCAACAGACACCCAATAACTCCCAGTAGCACCTACCAGATCTCAGTATAGACCCTGTAGACCCAAACAGACATCCAGTCATACCCAGTGAGCCCCCAGAGAGCCTCAGTAGGTCCCAGTATCGCCCATGCAGCTTTCAGTAGTCCCCAGCAGACCCCAGTCTATTTCCATGCACCTTGTCCCCTTCCAGTCTTGGGGGGCTCCCCGTGGCGGCCGGCACTGTCCTGGTCCCCAACCTGCTGGCAGCCCAACAGGACCCTGACATCTGGCAGCACCCTGAGGTCTTCCTGCCCGGTATGTGGATATGCCTGCACTCTGAGTGCCCCCCCGAACTCCTGGGTTTCCTCAAACATCAAACTGGGTTCCCCCAGCCACGGGGTTTTCCCTGATTCCTGGGTATCCTGGGAACACCTTGGTGTCATGAGTGCCCCCCCGATGCCTGAACCACCCAAACCCCACAGCCCCTCCCCCAAACCTGTGGTTCCCCCCCCCATCCCCTGTGTACCCCCCAAAACCTGTTCCTCCCCTCTACCTCCCCCCCCCCTCCCCCCAAACCCCTGAGACCCCCCTCAGGTGTCTGAACCCTCTCCAAACAGGTGAATCCCCTTTGTCGTCCTGGGGTCTCCCCCGAGTCTTAAGCTCCCTCTGAGCCCCTGGGTCACCCCAAACCCCCATGTCTCCATTCTGAACCCCGAGGTCCAACCTGGGGAACCCCCAGGCTCCCTCCAAACTTGTGGAGGTCCGCCCCTTAGTCTTGGGTCCCCCCATCGCGCCTGCTCCCCCCAAGCCTGTGGGTCCCCCCGCACCCCTCGGAGCTGACCCGCTGCCCCCCAGAGCGGTTCCTGGCGCCGGGCGCCCCCTCGCGGTCGCTGCTGCCGTTCGGCTGCGGGGCGCGATCGTGCCCGGGGGAGGGGCTGGCGCGGGCCGAGCTCTTCGTGTTCCTGGGGCTGATCCTGCGGGAATTCCGTCTGGAGCCGGGCCCGGAGGGACTGCCGGGGCTGAGGGGCTCGCCGGGCACGGTGCTGCGCTGCCCCTCCTTTCGCCTGCGTATGGTGCCCTGCCAGCCCCGGGGCTTACCCTGACCCTGGCCTGACTCCACTTGACCATTTTATTACTTTTCTGAACACACTGTGATTCATCTGAGTTTTTTTTGACCCTTCTTGAATACACCTGACTTCACCTGACCCTGTGTGACACTGCCTGAACCTGGCTGACTGTGACCCCCTGACTGACCCCACCTGACCTCGGCCTCACCCCTGCCAACCCTATGCCTCACTTTGACACCGGCTATGACTCCAGCTGTGACCCTACCTAACCCCCTCCGACTCTGCCTGAACCCTGCGTGACTCCATCCCAACTCACCTGACACCTGACCACCTGATCCCTGGGTGCCCCCATTCAACACCCCAGATGCCTGGGTCTCCCCCGGATGCCAGGGTCAATGCAGTGTGGGAGGGCCCCATTTACCTCCTCCTAATAAAATTTGTACTTTTGACCTCGCAAGTCCCGGCTCTTCCTGGGACCCCCTAAACCTCTGGACGCCCGAAGCCCAGGCTTGCCCCCACCTTGACCGGCCACTCTCGGCACCCGCCACAGCCACAGCCCTCGGACAGCATCAGAAGATAGCGGTCTGGTTGATTTGCACTTCCCCGCTCCGCAGAGCCCTCCCCGGAGAGGCTGCGGTCCGGGTTGGGCTCGCAGCCCTGCGAGACACCGCGGGTCTGCGGGGCGCTGCGTTCTGCTGATCTGCCTGGCAACAGGTGACTCGAAGCACGAAGCGCTCTGATTGGCCGAGGCCTGGCGTATCTGGCAACCGATTGGCTTAGAGCTGTTGGGGGCGGGAGGGGAGTAGAGCGCCGTCCCCAGAGCGAGGGACTGGAGGAGCGGGCGCTGCAGGGTGGGGTGCCCACTCCGAACATAGCGAGGGAGCGGGAGGCCAGGAGCACTCCCTCGACGCAAAAACACGAGGGAGAGAACAGCGAGGAGGGGCAGCGAGGGGACGAGACCGCCCGCGCCCCCCGAGTCATGTGTCGAAATGGGGGCAACGGCAAGGGAGGGGGAGGCAAGGCAAGGGAACGGAAGGGTTGGTCGGTGAGGAAAGGCAAAGGAGGGAGAGGCAATTCAAGAGGGCAGCAATACAAGGCAAGGCAAGCGTGGGGTAGGTAAGGCAAAGAAAGGAAGGGTACGAAACGCTATGCAAGGGAGGGTTAAACAAGGCAAAACAACAGAGGGGAAGGCAAGACGACGAAAGGGAGGGGCAGGCAAGGGGTCCAGGCAAGGCAAGGGGAGGCAGTGGAAGCCAAGATAATGAAAGGAAATGGAGGGGTAGGCCAGGTAGGGCAGTGCAAGGCAACGGAGGGGTTGTTACCTGAACTATCCAGCTGCAGGATAAATGTTCAAAATAAACATTGGACCCTTAAGGGATTAGTCTGCAGGGTGCCGCACCTGTCCCGGGGCCCCCCGGCCCGCGGGTGCTGCCCGCAGCTCCCGCTCCATCATCCCCACAGCCCCCGCGCTCCCCCCCGCCCCGGTGACATAACTCAGGTTTCCCACAGGGTCCGCGTGATTTGCGGAAAAAACTCCACAACTAGTAAAAGTCGTGAAGAGGGTATGTATCTTTATTCAGCGTCGGACGCATGCAGGATAGCTCCTTAAAGAACATGCGCGCAATCCAAGAGTCCAAACTCCCCTTTGTCCCCCAGCCTATTGCATATGCATTAAGTTTCGCAATAGGCTCATGCATATTCATCGCATTACAATTAGTTCATATCAGTCCTTGAGCAGAGAGCTCACTGTTTGTCCGTTGTCTCCTGCAGCCTCAGTTTTGGCTTGCTTCTTGTTTCAAGGTCCAAGGGGCCCCTCTTATCTTCCTCTAGCTTGGAAGCTCACATTCCTTTCACCTTGTTTGAGTCAATTTTGAGAGCTACAGGCTTTTTTGAATACAGCAAATTTAACAGACTAAACAAGTTAAACAATTCAAAACAGCACATTCCACCTAAATCTGAAGTTGATTTCTAACCCAAGTTAATTCCTAACCCCATGTCTCATTCGACAGGAGAGGAGGGATTTTTAGGGATTTTTTTTTTTAGGACTATTGAGGGTAATTTTAGGACTTTTTACGAGTAGGGTATCTTTAGGGCTTTTAAGGGAATTCTAAGGTATTTTTTGGGGTAGATTTTTTAGAATTTTAATGAGTTTTGGGGTAGAAGGAAAGGCAAGTCTGGCACCCCATTGTCTAAGGGGCAGACGAGGGGCTCTGTAGGGAAGGGAACTCCCCACAGGACCTTTTTTCACCTCATCCCCCACTCCAAGGTCTAGCAGCCCCCCGTGTGCCCAGCTGCTTTCAGAAGGTTACCTGGGTACACACGCACAGGGAGCTGCTAGTCCAGAGGGGCTAACGGGGGTATCCCAGGTATCCCTCCGGGAGCTATGGTTGGAGCATCCAGCTGGGACTAGGGAGCAGCCAGACCCACCCGGGCACGGAGCATCACTTCGAGAAAATGCTGAGGGAAGAACCCTCTTGCCAAGGGGCAGCACCTAAGCAGGCCAGGCAGCATGTACTACGGCTGTACTACTTAGTAATCACCAAGGAATAATTATGTAAGTTAACAGCAAATTACCCAATTTATCTAGCTATGCTACCTAAACACAAAGCTTTATGTCTAACCAGTTTTCTGTTCTGATCCAAGTAGTTGTTGCAAAAAAGAAAGCACTGTTATTTTTCTGAAGAGTTTTCTTCTATAACAAGCCCTTTACTCCCCTTGAATTTGAGTCAGAGGAGCCAAACAGCTGTAGCTGCTCTGAGGGCTTTTATACCCGGTGGGATTCGCCCCCTCCCTTTTCCTGGGTGCCATGGGAACGAGAGGCGGGCACCATCAGGGGTATATTAACCCCAGCCTTTGCTCAGGGCCTTCATTCCCCCTCTGGGATGTGCTGGGATAAGAGCTCTCTTCTCATTTCAGGGAAGAGGCTTTTTCAGCTTATCTCAGCTTGTTTTCAGCAGGTGTTTCTGGGCATCTAAAGCAACAGAGGCTTTGAAGATACTGTGAAGAAAACAGCAAGGACAAGGAATACAGAGAGTATTTAAGTTCATGGTTTTGGGTTTTGTGTTTAGGGGTGGTAAAGCATATTTGCAATTTCTGTTTTTGTTTTTTGTTTTTTTGTTTTTTTTTTTTTTTTAGGAGGAGCGCAGCTTCCAGAGATTCCAGGTTGTGTCAATTACAACACTTTTTTCAGCAGATTCATCATGTCACAAGAGGGATCTGCCCAGTGTCAAAGATGATGTTTGAGATTGAGGCTTCAGGTGAGTTGGGGATTGTGACTAGGAGAGGGAGGGTGAGCAGGTATCCAGTTAGGAGTTATTGTTGGGGGGGTGGTTTTGAAGGCAGCAGGGTGAGAAAGGGTGTTTATTTGAGCCCCCCCCACCCCCCAAGGCTTTTTAGAAGCCTAGCAGAGGCATTCACACGTCTTACAGCACACAAGGTCATCCACTGCACTCACAGGAATGCCATTTCACTTTGCCTTTCTCTAATCCAGGTGCCACTCATAATAATGGCCACAGCCTTGGAATCAGGATGAAGCTGGAGCCTGAAGCACCCAGGCACACTCAGGAGAGGGCAAGTAGCTGACTTGCTGGGATTTGGCCCACATGACACTGAACTCATACATTGTTTTTGGTTTTCTTAAATTAAATAAAATTAAAATAACAAAATTAATTTAAAATAAATGAAAAACAAAATAAAAACTGTAAAGTGCCGTAAAAGTTCCATAAAAGGTAGTGCCGTAATGCAAGACCCTCAAACACCACCACAATCACCAGCTTGAGCTGGTCTGGGCAACATCAAATAAAATAAAAAGCTTAAAAAATAATAAAATTAAAAAAAATTAAAAAAAAAAAAAGCTTTTAAAATAGAAAAATTAAAAATAAAACATATAATCAAAACAATAAAATAAAAGCTTTAAAATAGAAAAATTAAAAATAAAAATCAAATAAAAAATAAAATAAAAAAATAAAAGCTTTAAAAATAGAAAAATTAAAACCAAAAACGAAATAAAAAATAAAATTAAAAAATATAATAAATGTTTTAAAAATAGAAAAATTAAAAACAAAAATTAAATAAAAAATAAAATTAGAAAAATAAAATAAAAAGCTTTAAAAACAGAAAAAATAAAAATAAAAATTAAATAAAAATAAAATTAGAAAAAAAATTAAATAAGAAATAAAATTAGAAAAATAATATGAAAAGCTTTAAAAATAGAAAAATTAAAATTAAAAATTAAATAAATAAATGTAGAAAAATAAAATAAAAAGCTTTAAAAATAAAAAAAATAAAAATAAAATAAAAAATAAAATTAGAAAAAAAAGAAATAAAATTAGAAAAATAAAATAAAAAGTTTAAAAAATAGTAAAATTAAAAATAAAAATTTAATAAAAAATGAGATTAAAAAAAGTTTTAAAAATAGAAAAATTAAAAACAATTAAATAAAAAATAAAATTAGAAAAATAACATAAAAAGGTTTAAAAATAGAAAAATTAAAAATAAAAATTAAAAAAAATTAGAAAAATAAAATAAAAAGCTTTAAAAATAGGAAAATTAAAAATAAAAATTAAATAAAAAATAAAATTAAAAAAAAAAGAAAAAGCTTTAAAAATAGAAAAATTAAAAAAAAAATTAGAAAAATAAAAGAAAAAGCTTTAAAAATAGGAAAATTAAAATCAAAAATTAAATAAAAAATAAAATTAGAAAAATAACATTAAAAAGTTTAAAAATAGAAAAATTAAAAATAAAAATTAAAAAAAATTAGAAAAATAAAATAAAAAGCTTTAAAAATAGGAAAATTAAAAATAAAAATTAAATAAAAAAATTAAAAAATATAAATGTTTTAAAAATAGAAAAATTAAAAACAAAAATGAAATAAAAAACAAAATCAGAAAAAAAAAAAAAAATAAAATTAGGAAAAAAAAGCTTAAAAAGAGAAAAATTAAAAATAAAAATTAAATAAAAAATGGAATTAAAAAATATAAATGCTTTAAAAATATAAAAATTAAAAAACAAAAATTAAATAAAAAATAAAATTAGAAAAAATAAAAAGCTTTAAAAATAGAAAAAAATTAAATAAAAATAAAATTAGAAAAAAAAATAAAATAAGAAATAAAATTACAAAAATTAAATAAAAATCTTAAAAAATAGAAAAATTAAAAATAAAAAATGAAATTAAAAAATATAAATGTTTTCAAAATAGAAAAATTAAAAACAAAAATTAAATAAAAAATAAAAAGGTTTAAAAATGGAAAAATTAAAAATAAAAATTAAATAAAAAATAAAATTAAAAAAAAATAAAAAGCTTTAAAAATAGAAAAATGAAAAGTAAAATTTAAATTAAAAAAATTAGAAAAATAAAATAAAAAGCTTTAAAAATAGAAAAATTAAAAACGAAAATTACATAAAAAATAAAATTAGAAAAATAAAATAAACGCTTTTAAAATAGAAAAGTTAAAAATAAAAACTAAATAAAAAATAAAATTAAAAAAAATGCTTTAAAAAAAATTAAGAAAAAATTAAATAAAAAATAAAAAGCTTTAAAAATAGAAAAATTAAAAATAAAGCTTAATTAAAAAATAAAATTAAAGAATAAATTTAATTAAAAAAAAAAAGAAAAAACAAGTTAAAAACCATAAATGTTCCATATAAGCTAGTGCCGTAAAGCGCGACTGTCGCAAAAGGTGCCGTAAAGCGCGACTGCCGTAAAAGGGGCAATAAAGCGCGACTGTCGCAAAAGGTGCCGTATAGCGCGACTGTCGCAAAAGGTGCCGTAAAGCGCGACTGTCGTAAACTGTCGTAAAAGGTGCCGTAAAGCGCGTCTGTCGTAAAACGTGCCGTAAAGCGCGACTGTCGTAAAGTGTCGTAAAAGGCGCCGTAAAGCGCGACTGTCGTAAAAGGCGCCGTAAAGCGCGACTGTCGTAAAAGGCGCCGTAAAGCGCGACTGTCGTAAAAGGCGCCGTAAAGCGCGACTGTCGTAAAAGGTGCCGTAAAGCGCGACTGTCGTAAAAGGCGCCGTAAAGCGCGACTGTCGTAAAGTGTCGTAAAAGGTGCCGTAAAGCGCGACTGTCGTAAAAGGCGCCGTAAAGCAGAACTGTCGTAAAAGGTGCCGTAAAGCGCGACTGTCGTAAAAGGCGCCGTAAAGCAGAACTGTCGTAAAAGGTGCCGTAAAGCGCGACTGTCGTAAAAGGTGCCGTAAAGCAGAACTGTCGCAAAGGGTGCCGTAAAGCGCGACTGTCGTAAAAGGTGCCGTATAGCAGAACTGTCGTAAAACGCGACTGTCGTAAAAGGTGCCGTAAAGCGCGGCTGTCATAAAATGTGCCGTAAAGCGCGACTGTCGTAAATCTGCCGTAAAGCGCGAGTGTCGTAAAAGGTGCCGTAAAGCGCGACTGTCGTAAAAGGCGCCGTAAAGCGCGCCTGTCGCGCTTTACGGCACTTTTTACGACAGTTGCTCTCTACGGCAATACCTTTTATGGAACTTTAATGGTACTTTACAGCACTTTACGGATTTTATTTTGTTTATCATTATTTTTTATTTGATTTTATTTTTTAATTTTATTTTTATTTAATTTTTTGTTTTAATTTTTCTATTTCTTTTATTTTTTTAATTTTATTTTTTATTTAATTTTTAGTTTTGATTTTTTTATTTTTAAAGCATTTTATTTTTTATTTAATTTTTATTTTTGATTTTTTTATTTTTAAAGCTTTTTATTTTTTAATTTTATTTTATTTTAATTTAATTTTTTGTTTTAATTTTTCTATTTCTTTTATTTTTTTAATTTTATTTTTTATTTAATTTTTAGTTTTGATTTTTTTTATTTTTAAAGCATTTTATTTTATTTTTTATTTTTTAATTTTTATTTTTGATTTTTTTATTTTTAAAGCTTTTTATTTTATTTTTTAATTTTATTTTTTCTTTATTTTTTGTTTTTATTTTTTTATTTTAAAGCTTTGATTTTATTTTTTTAATTTTATTTTTTAATTTTTTGTTTTAATTTTTCTATTTTTAAAGCATTTATTTTACTTTTTTAATTTTATTTTTTATTTAGTTTTTAGTTTTGATTTTTTTATTTTTAAAGCATTTATTTTATTTTTTATTTTTTATGTAATTTTTATTTTTGATTTTTCTATTTTTAAAGCTTTTATTTTATTTTTAGTTTTCATTTTTCTATTTTTAAAGCTTTTTATTTTTTTAATTTTATTTTTTATTTAATTTTTATTTTTGATTTTTCCATTTTTAAAGCTTTTTAAAATTATTTTTTATTTAATTTTTATTTTTAATTTTTCTATTTATAAAGCTTTTTATTTTATTTTATTTGGTGCTGTCCAGACCAACTCAAGCTGGTGATTGTGGTGGTGTTTGAGAGTCTTGCAGTTACCCCGATTAATAGGTAGAGATGTTGTTTGGAGGCCACAGTGTTACAGGTAGGGGCTAAACAGTTTTTTAGGGTCTTTCAGGTGATATTTTAGGGGTTTTTTTGCAGGAGTTTTTCAGGAATTCTCTGGAAATGTTTAGGATACCTTTAGGGCTTTTTCAGGGCTTTTAAAATAATTTTTAGGGTGTTTTAATGACTGTCTTACTGGGGCGCCCCAGCCACCCAAGCCACCCTGTGCCGGCACCGCGGCGCTCCAGCCCAGCCTCCCGTCAGCGCCGCCCATGGTCACTTCCCCTCTCCTGCCGCCGCCGCTGCATGGCGGGCCGAGCCGCGCCTTCCCCACTGCACCCTCCCGCTTCAGAGCTGCTGGATGGCGTGGCTCCACCACCTCCTGCAACCACGGACGTCCCGGCGTTTCCTTCCATGGCCACAGCCGCAGCCCCGTTCCCATTCCCGCAGCTCTGCCGCCTCCCGCACGCCCCGGCCCGCCCACCGCCATGATGACTGCCCTCACAGCAGTAGTGACGGAACCCACGCATGGGCAGTTGCTACAACCCCAGCACCAGCGATATCACTCCGCGCCGACTCATCGAACCACAGCACTGCTTCCGGGATCAGCCGCACGCATGTGCAGTTCTATCTCCATGGCCCCGCCGCCACCCCCCACTGCTTTCGCCGCAGCTTTGATACAGCACGGTCCCGGTTCTGAGCCGCTGCATGCCGCTGTCCGGCCACAGCCGGCATCCATGTGCCCTGTCACGCCACTTCTGCTGCCACTGCATCTATACACGGCACCACAGCAGGCAAAAACTGCAGTGCCTTGCATGTATCCTTCTGCGTCTCTCCTTCTGCCGGGCACCGAGAGATCCCTCTGCAGCGCGTAACCGTGCACAACCGATACCTGATGTGCCTCCGCGTTTTCGCCTTCCACACTCCTAGCACCCAGTGGGACTACTTTGTGTCACGATTCGTCTGCACAGCCACATCCATGCACACAAACTGTGCGACGAGGAGGAGGAGGTTGGAATATGACAGCTGCTTTAATAAATACAGGACAGACAGAGAATTATTTTCCCCCTGCAAATGCCAACCCTTTGATCCCAACACAAAAGAATTTCGAAAAAGAACTGTTCCCAAATAGCTCCAGCTCAGTGTTTGGGACAGATTTCTCGACCCAAAATGAGACAGTAAATCCTCAAAATTCGCCAGCATTAATGCCAAAATTAGAAAACTCACAAAAATCTTTTGATAATTTTCAAGTAACAGACGAGTATGAAAAACGCCAAGCACTTGCTTTTAAAATTTTTGAGAGTTTAATAGTAATAAAATGGTTATAAAAATAGTAATACAATTAGAGTAATAATAATTTGGACAATTTGAATTAGGACAATATGAGACAACAAAAACAAAGAGTTACGGACGTCTGGGTACCTTTTTCTGGGCAGCATGAGCCCGAAAAAGGACCCCTGTTAACAAAGGATTAACCTTTAAAAGCAATAGCCTGTTGCAGAGTCATACACTTCATACATGGTGCATAAATTCCATTAAAATACAGGATTCTGTCTGGTCATCATCCACTTCTTCCTTCTAATCCTAACAGTGCCTTGGAGACGGGAAGAAGTTAGTTTCTTCTGATAAGAGGGCAATAAATTCTTTTTCTCTGAAAGATTCAGGTGTCCTGTGGCTGCTGTCTCGCTGCAAGTCCTTTCTTGAAAAAAAGTATCTTACATAGCAGCGTTTCTATTTTAACAGTTTTTGTAACCTAAAACTATATTTAACACACTACTTAAGAGAATTAATGCAGCATTACTTTCTAACACAACATATATAATATTCATTTTAATATTTCCAAAAAGCCAATCATAAAATACACACATTTTTCACAATCCCCACTCTTATTCTTTGTAAATCCTTTGGCTTGAGCAATATTTCTTATGTACTTGCATCTTCTGGACTATGCTGGCAAAATAAAACAGGGGATTACACAAGGAAGAAATATAAAAATAGTTGCAACACATAAAATGAAAGACCTTAATTTCTTCTAATATATTACCCTACCAGCTAGGTTTTAACATCGTTTTCTAATTTTTGGACTGGTACCTGGGTTATTATATGCATATATATTTTTTTCTTCTTTGATTTCTTTTGCTTTTTCTAGAATGACTTTTCTGTGCTCATCAATTTTCAACAATTTGATATATTAAACTTCCTACAAATACCCCCTTGTTTGGCCAATAAATAGTCTAAAGCCAACCTATTCTGATACCCTACAGTTTTTGTTTGGCTTAGCTGACTTGATATTAACTTCAATGCCTGGGCAGCTCCATTTGCTATCATTTCTCTAACTGCTTGGAGTCTTGTCATATGAGTCAATAGATAATTTGGGGTCAATACAGAGTTAAGTTGCTGTGCCAGTTTTACCTTTTCGTTTCTTATTTGTTTTTTTACCAAATCTCGAACCGTATCTTCAAGATTAAATGTAAAACAAATCCATCTCTCTCCTTTTGGACATTCAATTCCAAATCTATTACCACTTTTTCCTAAGTTTCTTGTAATCCAATAATTTACTCCATTTTGCCTACAGGTTCTTAATTTGGATGGGTTATAACAGTGGCTGTTGACATAGGTGTGTGTAATTAAAGAGGAACTTTGGTTTCTTTCCACGTGATGCTTTCTGTAGCATTTGTGACACGATCTTGCTGGTATCCCGAAAGGGAAAAGAGAACAAATGAGTGCCAGAAACAGGAATAACAGAGGTCCAGTATGGCTTATACTCCCACCTCCCAGGCCTGTGAGGTTGCAACCCACAGCAGGTGTATTTGATCTTCTCGGTGGCAAAATACAGAGGCCAATCTGGTCTTGCCCTCTATTTCCTTGTCACTTTCTCTTAACTAATTTCCAAGCAAATTGGTTTTGACACCCTTTAACTGTGGTCTCTTACCATTCTTCAGGTATCTCTCATTCAACAGGCAGTAATAATTCCCATCCACAAAGCTAAGTTATTACTTTAACACTTTTTGCAATAAGAGCATAAATTTTGTGAACTACAATACTAATTATTCTCACAATTCAAGCATTTACTTATAACCCAGCTAGCATGTCCAGTATTGGAATGAATCAAATAAAGTTTACTGATGGAAATGGTAATTCCCCTTCTCCCCTGTACAATTCTCAGGCTAAGGTCAGAACACAAAAACAGTCTTGATTCTTCTATCTGGAGTATTCTCCCCTAAGGAGATGTTTTATTCAGGCAGTGCTTGAAACCAGTGGTATAAGCATTGTCTTACTTCTGAATTCAGTGTTATTCTTTGTACATTTCTTGGATCATTTGGCTTTTTCCAAACTATTACCACTCAGTCCCCATTGGAAAGTCAGTTTGGTATCACCCGGTTTAAATGTGATAGTCCTTTGATTCTGCTGGTATGAATTTACCCTTTTTCCGTGATTCTGATTGTTGCTTCAGTAGTACCTGGATAGGACTTCTTAATAGCATAGTAATAAAAGTAAGACAATACTGCATTAACTTTTACCATTCACTTTTCTTCCAAACTTTCTGGGTTTAGCTAAAAGCTTTTTCCACAGCAGCCTCTTCTTCTTCTATCCAGCTGTGCTAATAGCTGCAGAGGCAAATTCTTCTTTTTGTGAGTTACAGTTAGTTAAATAAGAAAAGCTAGACCAATTTTAACACTAGACGTATCACATCTATTGCTTTTTACTTTTTGGGCAGCATTTAATTGTTTTAGCCTTACAAACCCATTCTTCAGGAAAAAAACCAAAAAACTTCTTTTTAACAGCAAACAAAACGCACAAAAGAAAAGACCAAAAACCTTCTTACTTAAGAAAAACAAACCACTTTGTGAGGTTTGGAGAGTCAGCAATCTCTGCTTTGATTTTATCTTTTAGTGCTAGCCCCCCTCCCGCTCTTTTCATGGCCTTGCTGTCAATGCCGTGCTGCCACTTGGCTGCAGGGCCGGAGCAGGGGAGAGCAGCCACGGGCATGGGGACCCTGGGGGCAGCCTTGGGTCCCTTTTGCCCTCTCTCTCTCTTCTTCTCTCTCTTTCTCTTTCCTTCTCTCTTTCGGCCCACTTACCGGGGCCGACGCTGCCATCCTCGACTCGGGACCCCGGCAGTCTGGGAGCCCCCCCGGCAGTTCCGCCACGGAGCCAGCCCGCTCCTGCCCGGCAAACCCGTGTGTCTCCTGCTGCCAGCACCGCCGCCGGGTCACCTCCATGGATCGGTGCCTGCCGCAGCCTCCGAGACCCCGCCGCTCGTAGGGGGCGGGCAGACACCTCCCAACCTTGACAACCCCAAACTTGGCATCCCCAGGTGCTCCTGACATTCTTTTCCTTTCTCTAGTCAACTTATCCTCTTTTCCCTTCAAGGAGAGCCCATTCTGCTAAACACTTTCTGGACCTCAGTTCAGCATTGAATAACCTCCTAACAACCGTGTGTTGAGACACTTCCCTGCCTTTCATGCAAAAAACCCGCATTCACACTTCTGCTCTCTTCTAGCACCAAGATGTCATCACTTCACATTCTAACATCTCAGAGTTTGCTAACCACCTCCCTACTTCAACTTCTCTCTTTCCTCTCTTCTTACCTGTTTTTTCGGTTTTTGTTTTTTTTTTTTTTTTTTTTTTTTAATTCAACAGACCTCAGATGGTACAAGGTGAACCTAACTAAATTACTTCCAAAAGTAGGCTTACAACTTTCTTTTACTAGGATTGCAGTAGCTGTTAAATACCTACTGGCTAGCTGTGGCTTACTGAGTCTAACATCTTTGATATATAAGCTACTAGATATTTTTTTACTCTTCCTTACTCTTGAATTAAAATTTTATGAGGTACTCCATTTTCTGTATTTATGTATAAAGGATAAAGGATTTTTCTTAGGTAAGCTTAAAGCTGGTACTTAGGCTAGTTTTAACTTAACTCTTTCAATTTAACAATATCTTCTTTGGTCTGTTTTACATCATCTCCTTCTGTCAATTTTTTTCATACGCGAATTTTTCTACTTGTGCGTACCCCTCAATCTATAATCTATAATATTTCAATAATCTAGGTAATTTTCTGATCTCTCTCTTTGAAGAGGGAGGGAGAATGAATAAAATTCTTGCAATTTTCTCATGGTTGGTTTTCTAGCTACTTTTATTTATTAAGTGTCTAAGATATTTTACCACTGGGTAGTGAGTCTGAGTTCTTTTATTAACCTCCCTTTAATCTTATACTAGTCTATAACTCCCATCAGACTTTACTGGGGGAATACGGATATTATGAGGAAACAAACAAGGTTTTAATGCCCCATCCTTTATTAGTCCTTCTATTACTGACTTCAAACCTTCCCGTCCTTCTAAAGATCCAGGATACTGACGTACATGTATGGGACAATCTTCTCTCTCAATTGTAACCCTTATGGGGTCAATATTTAATCCTCCCCTATTTCCTTCTCCAGCCCAAACTTCTTTGTTGATTTTTTTTTCCTTCATCCTCTTGGCCTAATTTTAAAACTCTAGCTGTCATTTTCCCATTTTCTGATATAACTCCTATTCTTAATTGCACTTGTAAGACTCTTCCCAATAAATTGCTACCTGCCCCTGGGACCAAGAAGACATCTCCCATCCAAATTCTAGTTTCTTCCCTCAATTACTACATCTTTAATGAGCAGCAATGTAAAACTTTCTCTTTTTGCCCCTGTTACTTTCACTATATGTTTGCTCACACTATAACTTTTTGGAATATTTAACAGGCAGGTTCTCTCTGCCCCTGTGTCTATTACAAATTCCAATTCTTCTTCTTGGGGACCCACTTTTAAAGTTATCACAGGCTCCAGATGGTATTTGTGCCCCCCAAAAAATTACAGCTTATGACTGCCCTATTCCTCCTCTGTGCCCATCTCTTTAAAGATTTTCAGATCTTCCGCTTACTTAGGACCATTTTCCTATTTCTCTTAAGTTTGTTTATCTATTTAGCTGACGTTTCTTCTTTCCCCTCTAAAAACTGTCCCTTAAAAACTTGTTTCCCTGCATTTCGCCTTTGATATGCTGTCTCATTTATTCCTTTGAATATGTAATTACGATAATTATTCATGTGTTTACTCCCCTCCTCGTTATTTTTACCCCACTCAGGAGGTACAGTTGGCATTTTGTCTTCTCTGGGGGTCCCCACAGATTATCTTTTTTCCTAAGCTTTTATTTCAGCTGCTCTGATTAATTGCCTTTCTTCCTGAGAAAAATATTATTTTCATTACAGACCTCATCTCTTCTGAAGTATAAATGTTTGGACCTAAAAATTGGTCTAATTGTTCAGCTATGCCTATGGGATCCTCCAAATACCCCTTTTATTTATTTCTTAAAATTTCAGACCTCAGACGAAGTCAAAGGAGCATTTCCAAACCCTGGTCCGCCCCCTCCTATGGGAGCCTCTTTTAATGGAAATAGACTAATCCCTTTATCCCATTCTTTTTGGATTTTTATCTTCTATAGCTTTTCTCCCGTATTTTTAGGATGAATCAGGAGAGGGCTTTCTTTTACCTGAACTTTTAGTGTTTCGATAAGGTGATTCCTTTAGAGAGCTCCGCTGAGCAGCCGGAGCTGTGGTTACCAAGGGAACGGAGCTCAGGGCGGGACGGGGGAACTCGGCACAGCTCAGGGTCTGGATGCTCCAAAGGCGGGGTCTGCAGGGGGAATCGCCCGAGGGGATCGGCACAGCTCCGGGTCTGGGTGCTCCAAAGGCGGGGTCTGCAGGGGAAATCACCCGAGGGGATCGGCACAGCTCCGGGTCTGGGTGCTCCAAAGGCGGGGTCTGCAGGGGGAATCGCCCGAGGGCATCGGCACAGCTCAGGGTCTCGGTCCTCCAAAGGCGGGGTCTGCAGCCGGGATCGTCCCAGGGGCTGTTCCGGTGCAGACCGAGCTGGAGCGTGGATCGGCCCCCCATGGCTCACGGCGGCTGATCCGGCAGAGACCAAGCCGGCGACTGACCCCGGCTGCAGCGGCGGGAGCCGAGCAGAGTCAGGGCAGCCGGGGATGGGACAGACGGGAGCCTCCCTCGGTGCGGTCAGCGCGGTACCCACGGTGCACACGGCAGGACGGACCCCCCGCCCCTTCCGCCGGCACGGCCAGCGGAGCGGCCGCGGGCCAGGCGGCCGGGACCGGGACAGACGGACCGGGACAGACGGACCGGAACAGACGGACCGTGCCGGAGCCGGCACAGGGGCTGGGGCAGCCGCGAACGAGTGGAGGAACAAACGGGAATGGATGAGGTAATATTTCGTTCCCAGCCTTATACTTTCACCGTTTTTCTTTTATTGCCTTTAAAAATGTTATTTTCTTACAATCTCCCTCCTGCCCAGCATGTGGTATATCCTTTTTTTTTTCCCCTGGATTAAACGGTTTTTACAAATAAATCCAGAGTTTACCAAAGCAAACTTCTGCTTGGATACTTTGAAATGGTCGACGAGTTAACTCACGACCTTCTCATGTTGTTTTTCTCACTACCCTTTTATTTATCCTTCCGCAAATTATACATCTTTCAGTTACTTGTTTTTCTACTCCAAAAATCGCAATGCATCCATAGTTCCTTAAAAAAAATGATCACACAAAGCCGGAGTATCCCACTGGGCGTTTTGATACATGTCCTCTGCTATTCCCTAGTAAGCATTTTATTATCTGTCTTCCATCAAGATGTTTCTATTTCCCCCAGGGTGTCACAAGGGGCTGCGGGCTGAGGGGAGGGGGCTGGAGGGTGACACAGAGGATGGGGGAGCTGAGAGGCAGAAGGGGGCTTTAGGAGCAACTGGGGGGCTCCAGGGTGGCACAGAGATGCTGAGAGGCTGGGAGTGGGGAGCTTGAGGGTGACAAGAAAAGGGTGAGGGGGAGCAGATGCCTTGAGGGGCAAAGTGGGGGCTGCTTGAAGGTGACAGGTGAACCAGCGCTCACACCACCCCTAACCTTACCCTAAAAACCACCCCTAACCAGGTGGAGAGTGCCCGGTGGAGGCCAGGGGGCCAAGGGACAATGTCAGAGGTCTCGGGGTGGCACGCAGACATTGCGGGCTGAGGGGCAAGGAGGGGGAGGCTTGACAGACGGAGAGCTCACACTGAGGATTAGGGGTACAAAGGACACAGGGTACCAGGTAGGGTTAGGGTACAGGTGCAGCAGCCCTCAACCCAACCCCAAGGTCACCCTAAAGAGCACCCCTAGGACCCCAGTTTTCCCCAACAGCAGCACAAGGCAGTAACCCCAATGCTGGGACAGCCCCAGAAGTCTCCCAGCAGCTGCAGGCAGCAACCCTAATAAAAAGGTAGCAATGATGTTTGTGGTCTAGAGAGTGACAGGTAGGAGTTGGGGGCTGAGCAGTTTTTTAGGGGTTTTTTAGGGTTTTTCTCACGGCTTTAAAAGGATATTTTAGGGCTTTTTTGGAGGAGTTTTCCAGGAAATGTCTGGGAACATTTAGGATACTTTTAGGGCTTTTTCAGGGCTTTTAAAAGATTTTGTTAGGGTATTTTAAGGGCTTTCTTAGTACTTTTAAGAATTTTTTGGGGGGGATTTGGGTGTTCTTGGGGGTTTTTTAGGACTATTGAGGGTATGTGGAGGACTTTTTAGGGCTAGGGTATTTTTAGGGTTTTTGAGGGAATTTTTAGGCTTTTTTAGGGTCTTATCAGGGCATTTTAAGGATTTTTGGGGTATTTTTAGAGCTCTTTTTGGACTATTTAGGGTATATTTAGGGATTTCTAAAGGTTCCTTGGGGATTTTTAAGGGTTTTTTAAAAGTATTGTATTTCCAGTGTATTCTAACAGCATTCTGAGGCTATTTTTAGGTTTTCATGGGGTTTATAGGACATTTTGAAGATTAGGGGGTTTTCAGGGAATTTTTAGGTTTTTTTAGGGTCTTTTCATGGCACAACACATGGAGGCTGAGGGGCAGCTTGAGGGGCACTGTGGGGGCTTGAGGGTGACAGAGGCTGGGAGCTGAGGGAGGAACAGGGGACAGCGGGTGACACACAGAGATGCTGAGGGTGGCAGGGGCAGCTGTAGGGTGACACAGAGAAGCTGGGGGCTGAGGGGCAAAGGAGAGGGGTCAAGGGTAACACACAGGAGCTGAGGGCTGGGGGGCAGAGGGACCGGTTGAGGGGTAAAGGGAGAGGGCTTGGGGGCTGGACAGTCCAGTGGAGATCAGGGGTGCACGGTACAGCTGTACCACCCCTCACCCCAGCCCTAACCTCAGCCTAAGCAGCCCCCCTAAAAACAGCCTTTTCCCCCAACAGCAGCACAACCCAGCAACCCTAACAGCGAGACCAGACAGCAACCCTCACACAGCAGGACAATGACAGAACCTTCAGAGGACAACAGACCCACTGCAAAAAGGTAGGGACGACATCTGTGGGCTAGACAGCAAGAGGTAGAGTTCAGAGACTGAGCACGTCTTTGTGAGGTTTTTTTTCCAGGACTTTTAAAGGTATTTAGGGGATTTTGGAAGGGACTTTTCTGGGACTACTTAGGGTATTGTTGGGGCTTTTTCAAAGCCATTTTATGAGTCTCTAGCATATTTTGAAGATTATGGTCAGGGTGAGAGGAAACACCTTCTGAAAAGGCAGAGTTTTAGGACCGCAGGGGAACGCTTGAGCAAGGGGCCAGCAGCGGCACAGCGGGTCGGGTCCCATGCCGCCAGTCCGAAGGCTGTAAGTTTTAGACCCAGCTAAGTTGTTGTGGTCAGGGTTAGATGCTCTCAGCTTTGGTCTGGGAGAACTTCAGCACAGAAAAACTCACCCCCCACATCTCCCGACGCCAGTTTGCAGGAGGCGCTCAGCACTGCCAGGGCAGCCCGAGTTCTCGGCGGGGGCAGCTTCGCTCCCGGAGAAATCCCGCGCCGGCCCTCTTCCCCGTAAAGCCAAACTCACCCCCGCTGCGCGTCGACGTCCGTTCGCAGGAGGCACGTGGCACTCCAAGGGCGGCGAGAGTTCTTGGCGTCGGCAGCCGCGGTCCGGGGCACACAGAGAGGAAAGACGGTTAATTTCCTTAGAAAGGAAAGTCTGGCAGCCCATGGTTTAAGGGGCAGACGAAGGGCTGTGCAGGGGAAGGAACTCCTCACAGGACCTTTCTTCACCTCAAGCCCACTCCAAGGTCTAGCACCCCCCGTGTGCCCAGCTGCTTTCAGAGGGTTACCCGGGCACACCCGCACAGGGAGCCGCTAGTCCAGAGGGGCTAACGGGGCATCCCAAGGGTCCCTCCAGGAACTACGGTCGGAGCATCCAGCACGGACCAGGGAGCAGCCGGACCCACCTCGGCACGGAGCATCACTTTGAGAAAATGCCAAGGGAAGAGCCCTTTTGCCAAGGGGCAGCATCTGAGCAGGCCAGGCAGCATGTGGGGTTCCAGGAGAGGGCTTTCAACTTTCCCCTTTTACTGTGTCAGTCCCTCCCCAGGGCCCCCAGACCCTCCACAGCACTCCCAGAAAGGAGAGGGGTTATTAGGAGAAAAAGGGTTTAGAAAAAAGGCAAAAAGCTTCCTTTTCCTTTATTTTTTGTGTTCAAACTGGGAGGGACTCCGCTTCCCCTGCCATTTTAATGGTCTCAGTTGAAAGAATCCCTGCCTTTTCTATGGTGTTAGGGGTGTTAATTGACAGGGAGTCCTCATTTTCTGTTATTCCCCAGTCTAAATAGAAGGGGAAAACCTTGACAATGTTTCTTATGGGTTTGAATTAAGGGTAGCCGCCCCCTTTTTATTGTCCTGAGGCCTAAATTGAGGGAGAAGCCCAGCTGTACCCTCCATCTTAAGAGTTTGAACTGAGGGAAAAACCCCTCTTTTTTCATGCCTGGAGAGATTTAAAGAGAGAGAAAAACCCCTCTTTTCCCAGTACTTAAGGAGAATAAATTAAAGGGCAGACACTAATTATTTGCTATTGTATTAGTTTCAGTAGAGGTAACTGCCCCATTTCCTCTGTTTAAGGGGTGCACTGGAAGGAAGCTCTGCTTTTTTTCAGCATTTTAAAACTACATTTCAGGGCCCTTCTTTCTGTGCCATAGGACCAAGTATCTCAGAGCAGGGTGAGCCTGGCATGCACTTACACTGCCTGGGAAGCTTTTATTTTTCTTATTTTTACTTACAATGTAGATAGGCCTAATTAGAGGTCCCAAGGAGACTTAGACAATTTTCTCCACCCAGCTTAGACACACGTGAAGTACTACTTAGTAGCCACTAAGGAATAATTATGTAAGTTAACAGCAAATCACCCAATTTATATAGTTATGCTGCCTAAACAGAAACGTTTATTTCTTACCAGCTTTCTGCCCTTTTGCTCCAAATAGTTGTTGCAAAAAAAGAAAGCGCTGTTATTTTTATGAAGAGTTTTCTTCTATAACAAGCCCTTTGCTCCCCATGAAATCAAATCAGAGAAGCCAAACACCTGCAGGCACTCTGAGGGTTTTTATACCCGGTGGGATTCACCCCCTCCCTTTTCCCGGGTGCCATGGGAACGAGAGGCGGGCACCATCAGGGGTATATTAACCCCAGCCTTTGCTCAGGGCCTTCATTCCTCCTCTGGGATGTGCTGGGATCACAGCTCTCCTCTCATTTCAGGTAAGAGGCTCTTTCAGCTTACTTCAGCTTATTTCTAGCAGGTGTTTCTGGGCATCTGAAGCAACAGAGGCTTTGAAGATCCTGTGAAGAAAACAGCCTGGAATACAGGGAGTATTTAAGTTCATGATTTTGGGTTTTGTGTTTAGGGGTGGTAAAGCGCATATGTAATTTCTGGTTTTGTTCTTACATTGTTTTGTATTTCTTTTAGGAGGAGCGTAGCTTCCAGAGGCTCCAGGTTGTGTCAATTACAACACTTTTTTCAGCAGATTCATTGTGTCACAAGAGGGATCTGCCCAGCGTCCAAGATGATGTTTGAGATTGAGGCTTCAGGTGAGTTGAGGATTGTGACTAGGAGAGGGAGGGTGAGTGGGTATCCAGTTAGGAGTTATTGCTGGGGGGGTGGTTTTGAAGGCAGCAGGGTGAGAAAGGGTGTTTATTTGAGCCCCCCACCTAAGGCCTTTTAGAAGCTGAGCGGAGGCATTCACACATCTTACAGCACACAAGGTCATCCACTGCACTCACAGGAATGCCATTTCACTTTGCCTTTCTCTAACCCAGGTGCCACTCACAATAACGGGCACAGCCTTGGAATCAGGATGAAGCTGGAGCCTGAAGGAGCCAGGCACACTCAGGAGAGGGCAAGTATCTGACTCGCCGGGATTTGGCCCACATAACTCTGTACTCATACTTTGGTTTTGTTTTTCTTTATTGTAGCTGACCGAGAGGCTAACAGGCCATCACGGGGCCCTCTGAGGCAGACTGATTTCAGGAGCAACGTGGATCCACATCACCGATCATCCAAAAGATAAGTCAGGGCCACGGCCTGGAGATGGGACAATGGGAGAGTAGCGGGTTGGGAGTTCCTGGGACAGATTTAAAAATTAGCAGAGGGAAAAGCAAGCTGCTCCAAGGGGCCTCTTAGGACAGCTAAAGGGAGAGGCTCTACTTTTGACGGCAGCTTTCAGGCCGGCAGCGCAGAACAGTTCCGGTCCACGTCGTGTTGTCCGGTGTACCGTGTTACCTAGTGTGTCTTTGGGGTCCCTTTTGCCTTTTCCCCTCGAGACCCTCACCACAAGCATGATGTGTTGTGTTTGTTGTCCCCCTGTTTGTCACGTTCCGTGTCACGGGTGTCTGCACATATTTGTGCCGGAGCTGCTCTGCCCTGCCCTGCCGCATAGCCCGCTGCAAGAGGACAAGTCCCAGGGACTTGCAGTTTGTGGGGTGTTGCCAGACTCTAGATGATATTCCTAGATAGACAGGAGATGTTTGGAGCTGTGAAGTTATCCCGCAGCCCTTTGACCTTTCTCCTCACTTTCTTTCAGACGCAGAAGGATAAAATCCAGGGCCAAAACCATCCACCCATCCCGAGTGAGGAGGTTCCCCCGAGCAGGTCAGTCACCGTTTGTCTCTGCGGGGGGAGTGTAAAGTGTGACTCTGTTACAGCTCTGGTCTTTTCCTTTTTAGGAGGTAAAGCTGGATATCAGCAGTCAAGGTGAGCATTGAGTAGCGTCCAGAAGCAGTTGTTATTGCTCCAGTGTTGCTTTCCACTGCAACTCTGAGCATCTGTTCCTGTTTTTTCATCAGCCTCGGACCGCGGCCCCAGGAGCCGGGCATTCTTAGGAGAACGGTGAGTGGCAGAGTTGTTGGGTTTTGGTCAGTGTGCTGCAGAGATCATGCATTAACATTTGCATTTCTTTCATGTAGCTGACTAAGAAACAACAGGAAGTTGTTGAACAACAGTGCCAGCAGGAACTTCCCAGATGTTGAGGCTGCCTTCTTTTGCACCTGACATGGACCTGCATCCCCAGCTGTGCGAGAGATAAGTAGAGGGGTACAACCCACAGAGGGGAGGAAAGCGGCACGCAGGGTAGGGACCCACCGGGAGGGATTTTTGAGTCTCCTTTGGAGATGGGGGTGTCCATGGAGCGGCCCCTTAGGCCCCATAAAAGCAAAGCCTGACTTTGGATCACAGTGCTGAGGCGCGCAGGGCAGAGCAGTCCCGGTGTGTATCGTGTCACTTGTCTTTTGTGTATTATGTGTTGGTTGGATATGTCATGTCTTTTACCTTAGGCCTTGGAGGGGCCTGTCAGAAACCCTGGCATCATTGTTAGCATCTGTGCTCTCTGCATTCCTTGGCCTGGCACCCAGGCCATAGAATTTTTTCACCTCAGGAGCTCAGACAGGCATCAGACTCTCTTGTCTCTTTAGAAGCATCCGGTCAGGTGTCTTTTCAGGTCTTGTTCTGAGCTGTGTGGACAGCTGTGCCCCGCCAGGATCCATTATGGCGGACTAGGACTCGAAAGAACGTGAGGGCAGGCAGAGGCTTCTGGCCGTAGGATTCTCGGGCATCCATCTTTGCAGTTCTTGGAATAAATCATTCAGTTAGCATCTTCTTCCTCCAGGATTCTCTGAGCCTCATCAGCTCACCATTGGTCTCCCCTCGGTCATCTCCTTTTGCATTCTCTCAGTCCTCGCAGCCATTTTCCGTGCCAGATTTCTGTCCGTGTTGTGTCCCCGTTGTCTGTCATGTCCTGTCCTGTGTCACGGGTGTCTGCACACACATTTGTGCCGGAGCTGCTCTGCCCTGCCACATAGCCTGGTGCAATATGAGAAGTCCTGGGGAATTGAAGTTTGTAATGTGGGCTGTAGTTGGACTGTAGATGCTATTCCTAGATTGACCTGAGGTGTTTGCAGTTTTTGAGTTATCCTGCAGGTTTTTGACATATGTTCTAACTCTCTTTCAGGTGCAGATGCATTGCCTCCATGGCAGAGCCCCCATCCTGGGTGAGGGGGTTCCCACAAGCAGGTCAGTCACCATTTGTCTCTGCAGGGGGAGTGTCAAGGGTGACCCTGTTTCAGCGCTGTTTTTTTGTCTTTATTTTTAGGAAGTAAATCTGGATCCCAGCAGTCAAGTTCAGGAGAGCAAGGTGATCAGTAGCATTTCTTGTTTCTGAGGTCTCAATTCCTGGGGCAAGTCTAAGTCTCCATTCTCGTTTTTGTGCCTTAGGCCATCCACTCAGAGCATGCCAGGCTCCCATCCCCAGCGGCCGATGGACCGGGTTTGCCGCTCTCGCCAGCCCTGTGTGCCAGGTCAGGAACCACCGAGAAGCTGCGGTGAGTCAGGGAAGTAGGGAGGAGGAGCGAGGGTCCCCTCAGGTTTCAGCCATGCCAAATCACCTCATCTCCTCTTAACCCAGGCACCCCCTGTGACCCCCTCGGTCTCCGAGCGTGCCCGAAGCGTGGGGCCCCAGCAGCTGAGCGTTCTTAGGAGCAGGGTGAGTAGCAGACTTGTGGGGTTTTGGCCGAGGGGCTGCCAAGATCGGGCACTGATGTTTGGTTTTCTTTAATACAGCTGTCTAAGAGACACCAGCCCGGTGCCAGCAGACCTTCCCAGCTGACGAGGCGGCCTTTCTTCGCACCCGAGACCGGCATCCCCAGCAGTGCGAGAGATAAGTAGAGGGCCACGACCCACAGAGGGGATGAAAGCAGGGGGCTGGTTTGGGAATTACTGGGAGGGGTTTTTGAGTCCACTGTGGTGATAGGTGCTGTCCATGGAGCAGCCCCTTAGGCCCCATAGAAGCAAAGCCTGACTTTTCATCACAGCGCTGAGGCGCGCAGGGCAGAGCAGTCCCGGTGTGTATTGTGTCACTTGTCTTTTGTGTATTATGTGTTGTTTGGATATGTCATGTCTTTTACCTTAGGCCTTGGAGGGGCCTGTCAGAAACCCTGGCATCATTGTTAGCATCTGCGATCTCTGCATTCCTTGGCCTGGCACCAATGCCATAGAACTTTTGCCTCAGGAGCTCAGACAGGCATCAGACTGTCTTGTCTCTTTAGAAGCATCCGGTCAGGTGTCTTTTCAGGTCTTGTTCTGAGCTGTATGGACAGCTCTGCCCCGCCAGGATCCATTATGGCGGACTAGGACTTGAAAGAACGTGAGGGCAGGCAGAGGCTTCTGGCTGTAGGATTCTCGGGCATCCATCTTTGCAGTTCTTGGAATAAATCATTTGGTTAGCATCTTGTTCCTCCAGGTTTCTCTGAGCCTCATCAGCTCACCATCGGTCTCCCCTCGGTCATCTCCTTTTGCATTCTCTCAGTCCTCGCAGCCATTTTCCTTGCCAGGGGATTTCTGTTTGTGTTGTGTCCCCGTTGTCTGTCACGTCCTGTCTGTCCTGTGTCACGGGTGTGTGCACACACATTTGTGCCGGAGCTGCTCTGCCCTGCCGCGTAGCCTGGTGCAATATGAGAAGTCCTGGGGAATTGAAGTTTGTAATGTGGGCTGTCCTTGGACTCTAGATGCTATTCCTATATTGACCTGAGGTGTTTGCAGCTTTTGAGATTTTCTGCAGGTGTTTGACATATGTTCTAACTTTCTTTCAGATGCAGATGCATTGCATCCATGGCGGAGCCCCCATCCTGGGTGAGGGGGTTCCCACAAGCAGGTCAGTCACCATTTGTCTCTGCAGGGGGAGTGTCAAGGGTGACCCTGTTTCAGCGCTGTTTTTTGTCTTTATTTTTAGGAAGTAAATCTGGATCTCAGCAGTCAAGTTCAGGAGAGCAAGGTGATCAGTAGCATTTCTTGTTTCTGAGGTCTCAATTCCTGGGGCACGTCTAAGTCTCCATTCTCGTTTTTGTGCCTTAGGCCATCCACTCGGAGCACGCCAGGCTCCCATCCCCAGCGGCCAATGGACCGGGTTTGCTGCCCTTGCGAGCCCTGCGTTCTGGGTCAGGAACTGATGAGGAGTTGTGGTGAGTAGGGGAAGTAGGGAGGAGGAGCGAGGGTCCCCTCAGGTTTCAGCTGTGCCAAATCACCTCATCTCCTCTCAACCCAGGCATCCCCTGTGACGACGGCCTCGGTCTCCGAGCGTGCCCGAAGCTTGCGGCCTGAGCAGCCGAGTGTTCTTAGGAGCAGGGTGAGTAGCAGACTTGTGGGGTTGTGGCCGATGGGCTGCCAAGATCGGGCACTGATGTTTGGTTTTCTTTAATATAGCTGTGTGAGAGACACCAGCCCGGTGCCAGCAGGACCTTCCCGGCTGACGAGGCGGCCTTTCTTCGCACCCGAGACCGGCATCCCCAGCAGTGCGAGAGATAAGTAGAGGGCCACAACCCACAGAGGGGATGAAAGCAGGGGGCTGGTTTGGGAATTACTGGGAGGGGTTTTTGAGTCTCCTTTGGAGATGGGCGTGTCCATGAAGTGGCCCCTTAGGCCCCATAAAAGCAAAGCCTGACTTTGGATCACAGCGCTGAGGCGCGCAGGGCAGAGCAGTCCCGGTGTGTATTGTGTCACTTGTCTTTTGTGTATTATGTGTGTTTGGATGTGTCATGTCCTTTACCTTAGGCCTTGGAGGGGCCTGTCAGAAACCCTGGCATCATTGTTAGCATCTGCGATCTCTGCATTCCTCGGCCTGGCACCCAGGCCATAGAACTTTGAACTCGGGAGCTCAGACAGGCATCAGACTCTCTTGTCTCTTTAGAAGCATCCGGTCAGGTGTCTTTTCAGGTCTTGTTCTGAGCTGTGTGGGCAGCTCTGCCCCGCCAGGATCCATTATGGCGGACTAGGACTGGAAAGAATGTGAGGGCAGGCAGGGGCTTCTGGCCGTAGGATTCTCGGCCATCCATCTTTGCAGTTCTTGGAATAAATAATTTGGTTAGCATCTTGTTCCTCCAGGTTTCTCTGAGCCTCATCAGCTCACCATCGGTCTCCCCTCGCTCATCTCCTTTGGCATCTTCTCAGTCCTTGCAGTCATTTTCCTTGCCCAGAGATTTCTGTCCGTGTTGTGTCCCCGTTGTCTGTCACGTCCTGTCCTGTGTCACGGGTGTGTGCACACACATTTGTGCTGGAGCTGCTCTGCCCTGCCGCATAGCCTGGTGCAATAGGAGAAGTCCCGGGGACTTGAAGTTTTTAATGTGGGGTGTAGTTGGACTCTAGATGGACACAAGATATTTGGAGCTCTTAAGTTATCCTGCAACAGTTTGACTCTTGTCCTAACTTTGTTTTCAGATTCAGGTGGATTAAATCTGTGCCAGAGGGCCCGATCCCGGGTGAGTGGTTTCCCCCGAGCAGGTGAGGCACCATTTGTCTCTGCAGCAGAAGTGTACGTGGTGACTCTGTGACAGCTCTGTTGTTTGTCTTTCTTTTTAGGAAGGAAATCTGGGTATCAGCAGTCAAGGTGAGCAGTGGAGAGAAGTAGCTGTTATTGCTCAGGTCTCAGTTTCTGGTGCAGCTCTAAGTTTCCATTCTCTTTTTTGTGGTTTAGGCAATCCACTCGGAGCCTGCCAAGCCCCCGTCACCAGCCGGCCGATGCACCGGGTTCCCTGCACGTGTGAGCCCTGTGGATGCGTTACAGGACCAGGTGAGGAAGCCCTGAACTCTGCTATTTCAAGGTGCCATCCAGGTGGCCTTGGGCACCTGCCCAGGAGTTGTGGTGAGTCGGGGAAGTAGGGAGGAGGAGCGAGGGTCCGCTCAGGTTTCAGCGATGCCAAATCACCTCATCTCCTCTTACCCCAGGCTTACCCCGTGACAATGGCATCAGCCTCGGAGCGCAGCCGAAGGGTGCGGCCCCAGGAGCCGGGCATTCTTGGGAAAACGGTGAGTGGCAGAATTGTTGGGTTTGGCCAGTGTGCTGCAGAGATTGTGCATTGATATTTGGATTTCTTTCATGTAGCTGACTAAGAAACAACAGGGAGTTGTTGAACAACAGTGCCAGCAGGAACTTCCCAGATGTCGAGGCTGCCTTCTTTTGCACCTGACACGGACCGGCATCCCCAGCTGTGCGAGAGATAAGTAGAAGGCCACGACCCACAGAGGGGATGAAAGCGGCACGCAGGGTAGGGACCCACCGGGAGGGGTTTTTGAGTCCCCTTTGGAGATGGGGGGATGTCCATGAAGCGACCCCTTAGGCCCCATAGAAGCAAAGCCTGACTTTGGGTCCCAGTGCTGAGGTGCGCAGGGCAGAGCAGTCCCGGTGTGTATCGTGTCACTTGTCTTTTGTGTATTATGTGTTGGTTGGATATGTCATGTCTTTTACCTTAGGCCTTGGAGGGGCCTGTCAGAAACCCTGGCATCATTGTTAGCATCTGTGATCTCTGCATTCGTTGGCCTGGCACCAGTGCCATAGAACTTTAGGCTCAGGAGCTCAGACAGGCATCAGACTCTCTTGTCTCTTTAGAAGCATCCGGTCAGTTGTCTTTTCAGGTCTTGTTCTGAGCTGTATGGACAGCTGTGCCCCGCCAGGATCCATTATGGCAGACTAGGACTGGAAAGAACGTGAGGGCAGGCAGAGGCTTCTGGCCATAGGATTCTCGGGCATCCATCTTTGCAGTTCTTGGAATAAATCATTCGCTTAGCATCTTCTTCCTCCAGGGTTCTCTGAGCCTCATCAGCTCACCATCGGTCTCACCTTGGTCATCTCCTTTTGCATTCTCTCAGTCCTTGCAGCCATTTTCCGTGCCAGGAGATTTCTGTCCGTGTTGTGTCCCCGTTGTCTGTCACGTCCTGTCCTGTGTCACGGGTGTCTGCACACACATTTGTGCCGGAGCTGCTCTGCCCTGCCCCATAGCCTGGTGCAATAGGAGCAGTCCCGGGGACTTGAAGTTTGTAATGTGGGGTGTAGTTGCACTCTAGGTGGGATTTGTAGCTGGACACAAGATATCTGGAGCTCTTAAGTTATCCTGCAGCTCTTTGACTTTTGTCCTAACTTTCTTTCAGATGCAGAAGGATAAAATCCAGGGCAGAGCCCCCCATCCCAGATGCGGGGTTTCCCCCGAGCAGGTGAGTCCATGTTTCTCTCTGCAGAGGAAGCATAAATGGTGCCCGTTACAGCATTGTTCTTTGTCTCTCTTTTTAGGAGGTCAAGGCCGAGAGCAGTAGTCAAGGCCGAGTGGGCGAGGTGAGCATTGAGTAGCGTACAGAAGCAGTTGTTATTGCTGATGTCTCAGTTTTGGGGCTGCTCTAAGCATCTCCTATTTTTTTTTTTATTTTAGGTGATCCACTTGCCATTTATCCTGGCCGAGCACGCCTATGCCAGGTGGGTCAGAGCTTAAGGTATTGGTGTGGCATCCTTGTCAGATTTGGGAGGTTGTGTTTTCACAGTATCTCAGCATGCTTTTCTGCTTTGTTTCATTGCAGGTGCTGTTGCTGCCCTAGGCACGCCAAGGAACAGAGGAGGGCAGGTGAGTCGGGGTTTCGGCAGGCTGACCCATAGGTGAGCGTCACACAGCAGCATGCTAAGCGTGTACCTTTTCTTTTCGCAGGTATCTTCCGGGCAGCCTCCAGAGCGAAATCAAGATTTGAGGTGAGCCGGGGCAGTGGTGCGGAGGAGTCCCGGGGATTACTGTTGTTGAGGGCAATAGTCACCTTTTCTGTTTTGTCTCAGGTACCCTGAGGAGGCTCGTAGCCAAAGCTTGGAAACGGCAGCACCGAAGCACACACGGAGAGCATCTCCACGTCCACATGTGACCGAGGATGGATTTCGTCCGCTCCTCTTCCAAAAGCTAAGTGTCGGGGCCAGTGGCTGGGAGAAGGGGAATAGCCTTTACTCTCACAGGAGGCAATCTGATGTCAGCTTAGGGGACAGGTCTGTAGCGGGGTGGGCTCTCTGGAAGTAAAGGGAGAGGGTTTCCCCTCAGCCTCGCCAGAGGCTTTGCCGGGCAGGGCAGTTCCGACCCATCTCCACATTTTCGCGTACTTCGCGTCGTCCGCCTCCCCCGACTCGACGTCGTCATGGACCTTTCTCCCGAGGAGCTCGCCTTCGCGTCCAGAGCCACGGCCACGGTCACCCGGCAGTCGGCTTCCTTCTCTAGGCTCGCCGAGCCTCTCGAGCATCCTCTTAACTACTTCGGCACTAACTTCTTTTGACGAGTTCCATTTCATCATCACGTGCCATCGTCATAGGGCTCCCTTTCCTTTGGCATCATCAGCCTCTGGCTCATCTTGCGCTAGGAATCTCAGGTCCCTACGGGGACAGTGCCAGGCAGTTGTCACTCGTCTCTGTGTTATGTCATCTGTGTCTGTGTTATGTCATCTGTGTCTATGTTATGTTGTCCGTGTTATGTTGTCCATGTCTGTGTTATGTAGTCTGTGTCCATTGTCTTACGTGTCACAGGCCTTTGTCACGTCTCAACGCTTTATCGGCACTATTCTGTGCCACATTGCCCGTATTCTACTCACGTTCCTTTCCGGATATCCCTTATTCCGGCAGCTGTACATTTTTACTCTTTGAGACTGGAGTGTCTCAAAGGGACAAGATGTTCTCATCCATCTTCCTTCTCACTACCGGCTTTGGTAGTGCCTTTTTTTCCACGCCATTCTCTTGGACTTCTGGAGGAAGCGTCTTACACCCTCCTCACGTGACTGCAGCAGTTCTATAGGTTCCATTTTCTCAAAGGGTACAGGGCTCAAGAATTAGTATCTTCCAGAGAGCTGTCTCAAGTCCTGGCTTATACTGTATGTACTTACATTGTTTGTACCTATGCTGGTTTATACTGTATGTACTTACATTGCGTTTACCTATGTTGGCTTACACTGTATGTACTTATACTGTATGTACTTACATTGTGTGTACCTATGCTGGCTTATATTGTATGGACTTACACTCCATGTACACTTGCACTGTATGCATCTGCTTTTATTGTGTGTACTCATGTTGTACCACTTATGGTCGGAGCTGCCCTGCCCTGGCATGTAGTCACAGTTAGGTAGAAGAGTTATAAAAACTTTACTGTTCATCTGTCTTTTATGGGGTTTTGGATAGAAAATTTATCGGTCAGAGTGCGGACAAGTCCTAGCTGTCAGCCACTCGTTGACCGCTTCCTGTCGTCTCACAGGTCCCCGAGACTACTGATTTCCCCAGAATCTACCATTTGACGTCAAGGAGCAGCAGCCAGAAGAAGCGTGGAAGCGCTCTCTTCAGCGTCTCGAGTAAGGGCCGCAGGGAACGTTTAAATGGGAGGAGTGCGTGAGCGTGTGTGAGAGCACGTGCCTGTGTCTGTGTCTGTCTGTCTGCTCGTCTCTGCGTGCGTGAGCCTGTGTGTGAGAGCACGTGCCTGTGTCTGTCTGTGTCTGCTCGTCTCTGCGTGTGTGAGCGCATGCTGACTGGATTTAACCTTGTGTGTGTGACTGTTGCTTTTCAGGTTTTTCAACTCATTTGTAAATTTAGAGTAAAAAATCCCCAGCCGGGTTTACCCCCCCACCCGCCCCCCCCCCCGGCTGGTTTTTTTTTTCTTTTTTTTTTCCCCCTGGCTGGGTTTTTTTTCCCCGGTCCTGGTCGGTCTGTGAGGCGACATTCATCGCCAAAGTTTGGGCGCGGACCGTCCAGGCACCGGGGTTTTTGTCAGGCAGGAGGAATTTTTGGTGGCTCCTGGCAACCATGTTCCCGAGGAGCAAGGATTGCTGGGGTGTAATTTAGCAGTTGTGATGAGAGGGATGGTGAGTTTGTGTGTCATGTGAAGGGGGTGTTAATGGTAGATGAGTGTTGTTTTCTGTGTGCTTTTGTTGTTTTGGGTTTCCTGTAACAATAAATCCACATGTAATGGAAATAGAAAAAGGTTATCATCTTGTGTTAATATGTGTGGTGTGTTGTATTGCTCTGTATTGCAGGGTGAACTTTCTCCTCCTTGCTGTGACACCTGGGCTGGCAGGGATGACACAGTGACCTCGGCCGGCCGATGCTGCCTGTGCCATCACCTGGCACTGACGTGTTTGATGAAAATCCTTTCGCTGGGATTTTTCTCCTGAGAAGCCTCAGAACAGAAATGGAACCAATAAACAATCTGCTGGCTGTGGAGTGTGGGCTGGAGATGGTTTAGCAACAGGGGCATCTTGGGTTGGTCTCCTGTGCGTTGTTTCTACTTGATGACCAATCATGGTCCAGCTGTGTCAGGGCTGTGAGCAGTCCCAGGTATTTATTATTCATTCCTTTCCAGCTTTCTGATGTCTCCTTGCTCTTTTAGTGTAGTTCTAATATCTCATTTTCTTTTAATATAATAGAGATCATACAATAATATTTCAGCCTTCTGAAAGGGGGAGTCAAGATTCTCATCTCCTCCCTTGTCCTGGAGGACCCTCAAACACCACCACAATCAGCGGCCGAGCGGGTTTGTGCGAGCCTCTCAGTGACCCTGGGCCAGTCCCGAGTCGGCAGCCCTGACACGGCCGACAGCGGGGAGACACCCGAGGGTACTGAGGGCACCTGGGCTGGGGGCAGACACTCTCTGTGTGTGCCCCGAGGGTGCTGAGGGCACCTGGGCTGGGGGGAGACACTCTCTGTGCCCTGAGGGTAATGAGGGCACCTGGGCTGGGGGCAGACACCCTCTGTGCCCTGAGGGTACTGAGGGCACCTGGGCTGGTCGCTTTTGCAGCAGAAGAGACACCAGAGACAGCGGTAGAAGATAAAGGGCCGACTCTTAGCAGGGGTTATTCCAAGGCTTTATTAGGAGTCCCAAAGGAGCTCCTGCACCTCGGGGCCTCCTGCCGAGAGCCCCCCGGGAGATGTGCCAAGGTTACATTTAAAGGGAGGTGGAAACCAAAAGCAGGTAACATCCTACCAACCATTAAGTGACCCTAAGGGATGGATGCTGGGGGATAGACATACAGGACAGCGTACGGGGCAAGGCTTGGGGGGCTGACTCCCAGCCTCTGGCTGATCACTCGACGATTTGGACTGAAACTTCTGGATGGAGGGGATGGGAGGCTGAGTGATTGACAGAGAGCCAGGGTGGGGGTTTGGGGATGATCTCATCCTGGGAGAGGGATAACACAGGTAAAGGGAGGAGGGTACAGTTTGGGATAAACCATTTGGGAAAAATATGGGGATACAAAACAAAATGACTTCAAAGTATTACAAAGTATAAAAATGCACTACAGCAGGTTTGGGCAGCACCAAATAAAATGTAATAAAATGCTTTAAAAATAGAAAAATTAAAAATAAAAATAAATAAAATAACAAAATTAATTAAAAACAAATAAAAAAAACCCCAAACCTGTAAAGTGCTGTAAAGTGCCGTACAAGTTCCATAAAATTGTACGGCACTTTACAGTGCCGTAATGCAAGACCCTCAAACACCACCACAATCACCACCTTAAATTGGTCTGAAAAGCACCAAATAAAATAAAATAAAAAGCTTTAAAAATAGAAAAATATAAAAATTAAATAAAAAACAAAATTAAAAAAATAAATGCTTTAAAAATAGAAAAATTAGAAATAAAAATAAAAATAAAATTAAAAAAATAAAATGCTTTAAAAAGAGAAAAATTAAAAATAAAAATTAAATTAAAAATAAATTTTAAAAAATGCTTTAAAAATAGAAAAATTAAAAATAAAAATTTAATACAAAACAAAATTAAAAAAAATAAATGCTTTAAAAATAGAAAAATTAAATATAAAAATTAAATAAAAAATTAATAAAATTAAAAGGTTTAAAAATAGAAAAATTAATAATAGAAATAAAAAATAAAAGTAAAAAATAAAAAAAGGTTTCAAAATATAAAATTAAAAATAAAAATTAAATAAAAAATAAAATTAAACAATAAAAAGCTTTGAAAATAGAAAAATTGAAAATAAAAATAAAAAAGAAATAAAATTAAAAAAATAAGTCCTTTAAAAATAAAAAAATTAAGAATAAAAATAAATAAAAAATAAAATTTAAAAATCAAAAACTTTAAAAATAGAAAATTTAAAAAGTAAAAATTAAATAAAAAACAAAATTAAAAAATAACTGCTTTAAAAATAGAAAAAATAAATATAACATAAAATAAAAAACAAAATTAAAAAATAAATGCTTTAAAAATACAAAAATTAAAAATAGAAAAATAAAAAACAAAATTAAGAAAATAAATGCTTTAAAAATAGAAAACTTAAAAAAAAAGCTTTAAAAAAAGAAAAATTAAAAATAAAAACAAAAAAAAAAATTTAAAAAGCTTTAAAAATAGAAAAGTTAAAAATTAATAAAAAAAATTTAAAAATCAAATAAATGCTTTTAAAATAGAAAAATTAAAAATAAGCATTCAAAAAAAAGCAAAATTAAAAAATATAATAAATGCTTTAAAAATAAAAAAAATTAAATATAAAAATTAAATAAAAATAAATAAAATAAAAAGCTTTAAAAATAGAAAAATTAAAAAAAAATAAAATTAAAAAAGTTTAAAAAGAGAAAAATTTAAAAAAAATTAAAAATAAATTTAAAAAAATAAAAACCTTTAATAGTAGAAAACTTAAAAATTAAATATAAATATTTAAAAAATAAAATAAATGCTTTAAAAATAAAAAAAAATTAAAAAACCAAAAAGGTTTAAAAATAGGAAAATTAAAAATAAAAATAAATAAAAAATAAAATTAAAAAAATAAAAAGCCGTAAAAATAGAATAATAAAAATTAAATAAAAAACAAAATTAAAAAAATAAAAAGCTTTGAAAAAAGAAAAATTAAATTTAAAAAAATTTAAAAAATCATATAAAAAGCTTTAAAAATAGGAAAATTAAAAATAAAAACAAATAAAATTAAAAAAAAGAAAAAGCTTTAAAAATAGAAAAATTATAAAAAAAATTAATTAAAAATACATGAAAAACAAAATAAAAACTTTAAAGTGCTGTAAAGTGCCATAAAATTTCCATAAAACTGTCGTAAACGGTGCCGTAAAGCGCGACTGTCGTAAAACTGTCGTAAAAGGTGCCGTAAATCGCGACTGTCGTAAAAGGTACCGTAAAGTGCGACTGTCGTAAAGGTGCCGTAAAGCGCGACTGTCGTAAAAGGTGCCGTAAAGCGCGACCGTCGTAAAAGGTGCCGTAAAGCGAGACTGTCGCAAAAGGTGCCGTAAATCACGACTGTCGCAAAACTGCCGTAAAGCGCGACTGTCGTAAAACTGGCCGTAAAGCGCGACTGTCGTAAAAGGTGCCGTAAAGCGCGACTGTCGTAAAACTGCCGTAAAGCGCGACTGTCGCAAAACTGCCGTAAAGCGCGACTGTCGTAAAACCGCACCTTTTACAACAGTCGCGCTTTGCGACACTACCTTTTATGGAACTTTTACGGCACTTTACGGATTTTAGTTTTGTTTTTAATTATTTTTAATTAAATTTTTTTTTAATTTAATTTTTATTTAATATTTTTTTAACTTTCCTATTTTTAAAGCTTTTTTTTTACCTTTTTAAAGTTTTAATTTGTATATTTTAAAGCATTTATTTTATTTTTTAATTTTCTTTTTTTTCATTTTTAGTTTTAATTTTTATATTTTTAAAGCATTTTTTAGATTTTTTTTTATTTTTATCTTAACTTTTAGTTTTGAGGTTTTTTTTTTAAAGCTTTTTTTAGATTTTTTTTTTAATTTTTATTTTTGATTTATCTATTTTTAAAGGTTTTTGTTTTATTTTTTAATTTTTTTTAATTTATTTTTTGTTTTATTTTTTTTAAAGCATTTATTTTTTTTAATTTTATTTTTTAGTTTTTAGTTTTCATTTTTTATTTATAAACTATTTATTTTATTTTTTAATATTATTTTTTATTTCATATTTATTTTTGCTTTATCTATTTTTAAAGCATTTATTTTTTTTAGTTTTTATTTATTTTTTAATTTTTGATTTTTTTATTTTTAAAGCATTTTTTTATTTTTTACTTTTTATTTAATTTTTATTTTTGATTTTTCAATTTTTAAAGCTTTTTATTTTATTTTTTAATTTTATTTTTTATTTAATTTTTTGTTTCAATTTTTTTTAAGCATTTATTTTATTTTTAATATTATTTTTTATTTCATTTTTTATTTTTTGCTTTTTCTATTTTTAAAGCTTTTTTATTTTTTATTTTATTTTCTATTTTTGATCTTTCTATTTTTAAAGCTTTTTTTATTTTTTATTTAATTTTTTGTTTTAATTTTTCTATTTTTAAAGTTTTTTTTTATTTTTTAACTTTATTTTTTATTTCATTTTTAGCTTTAATTTTTTATTTTTAAACTATTTATTTAATTTTTTTAATTTTATATTTTATTTCATTTTTATTTTTTGCTCTTTCTATTTTTAAAGCATTTATTTTATTTTTTTAATTTACGTTTTTATTTAATTTTTAGTTTTGAGTTTTTTATTTTTAAAGCATTTATTATTTTTTATTTTTTATTTAATTTTTTTTGGTCTTTCTATTTTTATAGCTTTTTTGTATTTCTTTTTAATTTTTAGTTTTAATTTTTTTTAAAACATTTATTTTATTTTTTAATTTTATTTTTTATTTCATTTTTAGTTTTAATTTTTTATTTTTAAACTATTTATTTTATCTTGTTAATTTTATTTTTTATTTCATTTGTATTTTTTGCTTTTTCTATTTTTTAAGCATTTATTTTATTTTTTTAATTTAATTTTTATTTCATTTTTAGTTTTATTTTTTCTATTTTTAAGGCTTTTTTTTATTTTTTATTTTTTATTTAATTTTTATTTTTGATCTTTCTATTTTTAAAGCTTTTTTTATTTTTTATTTAATTTTTAGTTTTAATTTTTTTATTTTTAAACATTTATTTTATTTTAATTTTACTTTTTATTTATTTTTAGTTTTGCTTTTTCTTTTTTTAAAGCATTTCTTTTATTTTTTAATTTTATTTTTTATTTAATTTTTTAGTTTTGATTTTTTTTATTTTTAAAGCATTTCTTTTATTTTTTTAATTTAATTTTTATTTCATTTTTAGTTTTAATTTTTCTATTTTTAAAGCATTTCTTTTATTTTTTTATTTTCTTTTTTTAATTTTTAGTTTTAATTTTACTGTTTTTAAAGCTTTTTATTTTTTTAATTTTCTAATTTTTTTATTTTCCCATTTTTAAAGCAGTTATTTTATTTTATTTTTTATTTAATTTTTATTTTTAATTTTTCTTTTTATAAAGCTTTTTATTTTATTTTATTTTATTTGGTGCTGTCCAGACCAACTCAAGCTGGTGATTGTGGTGGTGTTTGAGGGTCTTGCAGTTACCCCGATTAATAGGTAGAGATGATGTTTGGAGGCCACAGTGTTACAGGTAGGGGTTAAACAGTTTTTTAGGGTCTTTCAGGTGATTTTTCAGGGATTTTTAGGGATATTTTAGGGGTTTTTTTGCAGGAGTTTTTTAGGAATTCTCTGGAAATGTTTAGGATACCTTTAGGGCTTTTTCAGGGCTTTTAAAATAATTTTTAGGGTGTTTTAATGACTGTCTTACCGGGGCGCCCCAGCCACCCAAGGCACCCCATGCTGGCGCCGCAGACTCCAGCCCAGCCTCCCGTCAGCGCCGCCCGTGGTCGCTTCCCCTCTCCTGCCGCCGCCGCTGCATGACGGGCCGAGCTGCGCCTTCCCCACCGCACCCTCCCGCTTGAGAGCTGCTGGATGGCGTGGCTCCACCACCTTCTGCAACCACGGACGTCCCAGCGTTCCCTTCCACGGCCGCAGCCCCAGCCCCGTTCCCGTTCCCGCAGCTCCGCTGCCTCCCGCACGCCCCGGCCCGCCCGCCGCCATGATGACTGCCCTCACAGCAGTAGTGACGGAACCCACGCATGGGCAGTTGCTACAACCCCAGCACCAGCGATATCACTCCGCGCCGACTCATCGAACCACAGCACTGCTTCCGGGATCAGCCGCACGCATGTGCAGTTCTATCTCCATGGCCCCGCCGCCACCCCCCACTGCTTTCGCCGCAGCTTTGATACAGCCCGGTCCCGGTTCCGAGTCGCTGCATGCCGCTGTCCAGCCACAGCCGGCATCCATGTGCCCTGTCACGCCACTTCTGCCGCCACTGCGTCTATACACGGCACCACAGCAGGGGAAAACTGCAGCGCCTTGCATGTATCCTTCCGCGTCTCTCCTTCTGCCGGGCACCGAGAGATCCCCCTGCAGCGCGTAACCCTGAGCAACCGATACCTGATGTGCCTCCGCGTTTTCGCCTTCCACACTCCTAGCACCCAGTGGGACTACTTTGTGTCACGATTCGTCTGCACAGCCACATCCATGCACACAAACCGTGCGACGAGGAGGAGGAGGAGGTTGGAATATGACAGCTGCTTTAATAAATACAGGACAGACAGAGAATTATTTTGCCCCTGCAAATGCCAGCCCTTTGATCCCAACACAAAAGAATTTTGAAAAAGAACTGTTCCCAAATAGCTCCAGAGTCCCCTCAGTGTTTGGGACAGATTTCTCGACCCAAAATTAGACAGTAAACCCTGAAAATTCGCCAGCATTAATGCCAAAATTAGAAAACTCACAAAAATCTTTTGATAATTTTCAACTAACAGACTGGTGTGAAAAACGCCAATCACTTGCTTTTAAAATTTTTGAAAGTTTCATAGTAATAAAATGGTTATAAAAATAGTCATACAATTAGAGTAATAATAATTTGGACAATTTGAATTAGGACAACATGAGACAACAAAAACAAAGAGTTACGGACATCCGGGTACCTTTTTCTGGGCAGCATGAGCCCGAAAAAGGACCCCCGTTAACAAAGGATTAACCCTTAAAAGCAATAGCCTGTTGCAGAGTCATACACTTCATACATGGTGCATAAATTCCATTCAAATACAGGATTCTGTCTGGTCATCATCCACTTCTTCCTTCTAATCCTAACGGTGCCTTGGAGGCAGGAAGAAGTTCGTTTCTTCTGATAAGAGGGCAATAAATTATTTTTCTCTGAAAGATCCAGGTGTCCTTTGGCCGCTATCTCGCTGCAAGTCCTTTCTTGAAAAAAAGTATCTTACATAGCATCGTTTCTATTTTAACAGTTTTTGTTACCTATAACTATATTTAACACACTACTTAAGAGAATTAATACAGCATTACTTTCTAACACAACACATATAATATTCATTTTAATATTTCCGAAAAGCCAATCATAAAATACCTGGATTTTTCACATACCCCACTCTTATTCTTTGTAAATCCTTTGGCTTGAGCAATATTTCTTATCTACTTGCATCTTCTGGACTATGCTGGCAAAATAAAACAGGGGATTACACAAGGAAGAAATATAAAACCAGTTGTAACACATAAAATGAAAGACCTTAATTTCTTCTAATACATTACCCTACCAGCTAGGTTTTAACATTGTTTTCTAATTTTTGGACTGGTACCTCAGTTATTATATGCACATATATATTTTTTTTTCTTCTTTGATTTCTTTTGCTTTTTCTAGAATGACTTTTCTGTGCTTATCAATTTCAACAATTTGATATATTCAACTTTCTACAAACACCCCCTTCTTTGGCCAATAAATAGTCTAAAGCCAACCTATTCTGATACCCTACAGGTTTTGTTTGGCTTAGCTGACTTGATAAGAACTCTAAGCCTGGGCAGCTCCATTTGCTATCATTTCTATAACTGCTTGGAGTCTTGTAATACAACTCAATAGATAATTTGGGGTCAATACAGAGTTCAATTGCTGTGCTGGTTTTACTTTTTTGTTTATTATTTGTTTTTTTTACCAAATCTTCTTGAACCATATCTTCAAGATTAAATGTAAAACAAATCCATCTCTCTCCTTTTAGACATTCAATTCCAAATCTATTACCACTTTTTCCTAAGTTTCTTGTAATCCAATAATTTATTCCGTTTTGCCTACAGGTCCAGTATGGCTTATACTCCCACCTCCCAGGCCCGTGAGGTTGCAACCCACAGCAGGTGTATTTGATCTTCTCGGTGGCAAAATACAGAGGCCAATCTGGTCGTGCCCTCTATTTCCTTGTCACTTTCTCTCAACTAATTTCCAGGCAAATTGGTTTGGACACCCTTTAACTGTGGTCTCTTACCGTTCTTCAGGTATCTCTCATTCACCAGGCACTAATAATTCCCATCCACAAAGCTAAGTTATTACTTTAACACTTTTTGCAATAAGAGCATAAATGTTGTGAACTTCCATACTAATTATTCTCACAATTCAAGCATTTACTTATAACCCAGCTAGCATGTCCAGTATTGGAATGAATCAAATAAAGTTTACTGATGGAAATGGTAATTCCCCTTCTCCCCTGTACAATTCTCAGGCTAAGGTCAGAACACAAAAACAGTCTTGATCCTTCTATCTGGAGTATTCCTCCCCTAAGGAGATGTTTTATTCAGGCAAGACCAGAATAAAACCAGGCAGTGCTTGAAACCAGTTGCATAAGCGTTGTCTTAATTCTTAATTCTGTACTGTTCTTTGTACATTTCTTGGATCATTTGCCTTTTTCGAAACTATTACCACTCAGTCCCCATTGGAAAGTCAGTTCGGTATCACCCAGTTTAAACGCGACAGTCCATTCCTCAGGTTTCTTCACAAGTCCTTTGATTCTGCTGGCATGAATTCACCCTCTTTCCATGATTCTGATTGTTGCTTCAGTAGTACCTGGAAAGGACTTCTTAATAGCATAGTAATAAAAGAAAGATAATACTGCATTAACTTTTACCATTCACTTTTCTTCCAAACTTTCTGGGTTTAGCTAAAAGCTTTTTCCACAGCAGCCTCTTCTTCTTCTATCCAGCTGTGCTAATAGCTGCAGAGGCAAATTCTTCTTTTTGTGAGTTACAGTTAGTTAAATAAGAAAAGCTAGACCAATTTTAACATGAGATGTATTACATCTATTGCTTTTTACTTTTTGGGCAGCATTTTATTGTTTTAGCCTTACAAACCCATTCTTCAGGAAAAAAAAAACAAAAACAAAAAAACTTCTTTTTAACAGCAAACAAAACACACAAAAGAAAAGACCAAAAACCTTCTTACTTAAGAAAAACAAACCACTTTGTGAGGTTTGGAGAGTCAGCAATCTCTGCTTTGATTTTATCTTTTAGTGCTAGCCCCCCTCCCGCTCTTTTCACGGCCTTGCTCTCAATGCCGTGCTGCCACTTCGCTGCAGGGCCGGAGCAGGGGAGAGCAGCCAGGGGCACGGGGACCCTGGGGGCAGCCTTGGGTCCCTTTTGCCCTCTCTCTCTCTTCTTCTCTCTCTTTCTCTTTCCTTCTCTCTCTCGGCCCACTTACCGGGGCCGACGCAGCCATCCTCGACTCGGGACCCCGGCAGTCTGGGAGCCCCCCGGCAGTTCCGCCACGGAGCCAGCCCGCTCCTGCCCTGCAAACCCGTGTGTCCCCTGCTGCCAGCCCCGCCGCCGGGTCACCTCCATGGATCGGTGCCTGCCGCAGCCTCCGAGACCCCGCCGCTCGTAGGGAGCGGTCAGACACCTCCCAACCTTGACAACCCCAAACCTGGCGTCCCCAGGTGCTCCTGACATTCTTTTCCTTTCTCTAGTCAACTTCTCCTCTTTTCCCTTCAAGGAGAGCCCGTTCTGCTAAACCCTTTCTGGACCTCAGTTCAGCATTGAATAACCTCCTAACAACCGTGTGTTGAGACACTTCCCTGCCTTTCATGCAAAAACCCCGCATTCACACTTCTGCTCTCTTCTAGCACCAAGATGTCATCGCTTCACATTCTAACATCTCAGAGTTTGCTAACCACCTCCCTACTTCAACTTCTCTCTTTCTTCTCTTCTTACCTGTTTTTTTTGATTCAACACACCTCAGATGGTACAAAGTGAACCTAACTAAATGACTTCCAAAAGTAAGCTTACAACTTTCTTTTACTAGGATTGCAGTAGCTGTTAAATACCTACTGGCTAGCTGTGGCTTACTGAGTCCAACATGTTTGATATATGAGCTACTAGATATTTTTTTACTCTTCCTTAGTCTTGAATTAAAATTTTATGAGGTACTCCATTTTCTGTATTTATGTATAAATGATAAATGTCTTTTCTTACAGAGGTAAGCTTAAAGCTGGTACTTAGGCTAGTTTTAACTTAACTCTTTTAATTGAACAATATCTTCTTTGGTCTGTTTTATATCATCTCCTTCTGTCAATTTTTTTCATACACAAATTTTGCTACTTGTGCGTACCCCTCAATCTATAATATTTCAATAATCTAGGTAATTTTCTGATCTCTCTCTTTGAAGAGGGAGGGAGAAGGAATAAAATTCTTGCAATTTTCTCATGGTTGGTTTTCTAGCTACTTTTATTTATTAAGTGTCTAAGATATTTTACCACTGGGTAGTGAGTCTGAGTTCTTTTATTAACCTCCCTTTAATCTTATACTAGTCTATAACTCCCATCAGACTTTACTGGGGGAATAGGGATATTATGAGGAGACATACAAGGTTCTAATGCCCCATCCTTTATTAGTCCTTCTATTACCGGCTTCAAATCTTCCCGTCCTTCTAAAGATACAGGATACTGACGTACACGCACGGGACAATCTTCTCTCTCAATTGTAACCCTTATGGGGTCGATATTTAATCCTCCCCTATTTCCTTCCCCACCTCAAACTTCTTTGTTGATTTTTTTTCTTCATCCTCTTTTAAATAATTTTAAAACTCTAGCTGTCATTTTCCCATTTTCTGATATGACTCCTATTCTTATTTGCACTTGTAAGACTCTTCCCAATAAATTGCTACCTGCCCCTGGGACCAATAAGACATCTCCCATGCAAATTTTAGTTTCTTCCCTCAATTACTACATCTTTAATGACCAGAAATGTAAAACTTTCCCTCTTTGCCCCTGTTACTTTCACTATATCTTTGCTGACACTGTAACTTTTTGGAATATTTAACAGGCAGGTTCTCTCTGCCCCTGTGTCTATTACAAATTCCAATTCTTCTTCTTGGGGACCCACTTTTAAAGTTATCACAGGCTCCAGATGGTATTTGTCCCCCCCAGAAAATTAGAGCTTATGACCTCCCTATTCCTCCTCTGTGCCCATCTCTTTAAAGATTTTCAGATCTTCCACTTACTTAGGACCATTTTCCTATTTCTCTTAAGTTTGTTTATCTATTTAGATGCAGTTTCTTCTTTCCCCTCGAAAAGCTGTCCCTTAAAAACTTTTTCTTTTTCCCCTGCATTTCGCCTTTGATATGCTGTCTCATTTATTCCTTTGATTATGTAATTACAATAATTATTCATGTGTTTACTCCCCTCCTCATTATTTTTACCCCACTCAGGAGGTACAGTTGGCATTTTGTCTTCTCTGGGGGTCCCCACAGATTATCTTTTTTCCTAAGCTTTTATTTCAGCTGCTCTGATTAATTGCCTTTCTTCCTGAGAAAAATATTATTTTCATTACAGACCACATCTCTTCTGAAGTATAAATGTTTGGACCTAAAAATTGGTCTAATTGTTCAGCTATGCCTATGGGATCCTCCAAATATCCCTTTTATTTATTTCTTAAAATTTCAGACCTCAGACGAAGTCAAAGGAGCATTTCCAAACCCTGGTCCGCCCCCTCCTATGGGAGCCTCTTTTAATGGAAATAGACTAATCCCTTGTCGAGGTTTAGGGCAAATTTGGAGGAGAATTTCCAAATTAGGGCTCCTCCAGTAAGCAAACCCACACAGCCCCTCCCCTCAACCGGTTCGGGAAGGATTCCTCGGAGAGGAGTGGAAAGAACCTGTTTATTTAACAAGCACAGCACCCCCCAGCACACAAAAGGAACAATACCGGATGACACCACTCTGAAAAAGATGAAAAATTCAGAAAGTCTCTCTTGGGGGGTGGTCACTCTGTTCTCAGTCCCTCCGGCGCTGGGGCTGCTGCTGCAGGCCAGAAGGTGCAGGATCTTGGTGTTTCTCAGGTCCCAGTCCGGAGCAGGTTCGAAATGGTCAGAAAAAGGAAAGGAGAAACCGTCCAGGAAGAAATTGGACAGTTTAGCTAAACTAGCTAATGAGCAGAAGCAAGCAGAAGCGAAGCAAGCAAGAGCGAGAGAGCAAAAGCAAAAAGCAAAAGCAGCAAAAGCAAAAGCCGCAGTCTCCGTGTCCCGCCAGGCTGATAAGAAAACCAAACCAAAACTTTCCCTCTTCAGAGCCGGTCTTAAAGGTACAGAACATAATATCCAACATTAACAGAACACATGAATGGGGATACAAGCATCATAACGTCACCCTAGGACATCCCTTTATCCCATTCTTTTTGGATTTTTATCTTCTATAGCTTTTCTCCCGTATTTTTAGGAAGAATCAGGAGAGGGCTTTCTTTTACCTGAACTTTTAGTGTTTCGATAAAGTGGTTCCTTTCGAGAGTTCCGCTGAGCAGCCGGAGCTGTGGTTACCAAGGGAACGGAGCTCAGGGCAGGACGGGGGAACTCGGCACAGCTCAGAGTCTCGGTCCTCCAAAGGCGGGGTCTGCAGCCGGGATCGTCCCAGGGGATCGGCACAGCTCAGGGTCTGGGTGCTCCCAAGGCGGGGTCTGCAGGGGGAATCACCCGAGGGGATCGGCACAGCTCAGGGTCTCGGTCCTCCAAAGGCGGGGTCTGCAGCCGCGATCGCCCGAGGGGATCGGCACAGCTCAGGGTCTCGGTCCTCCAAAGGCGGGGTCTGCAGCCGGGATCGTCCCAGGGGCTGTTCCGGTGCAGACCGAGCTGCAGCGTGGATCGGCCCCACGTGGCTCACGGCGGCTGATCCGGCAGAGACCAAGCCGGCGACTGACCCCGGCTGCAGCGGCGGGAGCCGAGCAGAGTCAGGGCAGCCGGGGATGGGACAGACGGGACCCCCCCTCGGTGCGGTCAGCGCGGTACCCACGGTGCACGCGGCAGGACGGACCCCCCGCCCCTTCCGCCAGCACGGCCAGCGGAGCGGCCGCGGTCCAGGCGGCCGGGACCGGGACAGACGGGCCGGGACCGGGACAGACGGGCCGCGACAGACGGGCCGCGACAGACGGGCCGCGACAGACGGGCCGCGACAGACGGGCCGGGCCGGAGCTGGCACAGGGGCTGGGGCAGCCGCGAACGAGTGGGGGAACAAACAGGAATGGATGAGGTAATATTTCGTTCCCAGCCTTATACTTTCACTGTTTTTCTTTTATTGCCTTTAAAAATGTTATTTTCTTACAATCTCCCTCCTGCCCAGCATGTGGCATATCCTTTTTTTTTTTCCTGGATTAAACGGTTTTTACAAATAAATCCAGAGTTTACCAAAGCCAACTTCTGCTTGGATACTTCAAAACGGTCGACGAGTTTACTCATGACCTTCTCATGTTGTTTTTCTCACCACCCTTTTATTTATCCTTTGGCAAATTATACATCTTTCAGTTACTTGTTTTTCTACTCCAGAAATCGCAATGCATCCATAGTTCCTTAAAAAAAATGATCACACAAAGCCTGAGTATCCCAGTGGGCGTTTTGATACATGTCCTCTGCTATTCCCTAGTAAGCATTTTATTATCTGTCTTCCATCAAGATGTTTCTATTTCCCCCATTTATCTTTTTCGCCACCTATCTTGTTTTAATTCGCCTTTTTTTTTTGCTTCCCTAAACTTTGGAATTTCCAATTTTTCCTCATTTGGAGTTAATATTAACTCTTTCAGCTCCATTTTCTGCTGCATCTTTAGCTTCCTGATCTGCCAAATTATTTCCGGGGTCTTCACCCTGCAAATGCCAACCCTTTGATCCAACACAAAAGAATTTCGAAAAAGAACTGTTCCCAAACAGCTCCAGAGTCCTCCCAGTGTTTGGGACAGATTTCTGACCCAAAACGAGACACTAAACGCTGAAAATTCGTCAGCATTAATCCCAAATTGGAAAACTCACCAAAATCTTTCGATAATTTTCGACTAACAGACTAGGATGAAGTCAGAGGCCAGATTTGCAAAGAAGAAAGTCTAAATCCTCTAGCTATGCCTGTGCCATTCAACCAGCAAGCCGCTGGTCCTAGAACACGGGTGGCTATCCCACCTCCTGAGATAAAAGAATTGCGAAAAGCAATAAGGGACGGTGGTATCTGCTCCCCATATTTTAAGCAACTGCTGAAAAGGACAGTCCTGGAAGGACATACACTCACACCAAATGACTGTAAAAATCTTGCTAGTATAATTCTCACAGACTCACAATATATGCTATGGGAACTCAAATGGAAAAGACTGCTCACAGGGGTACTAGCCACTTATAGACAAAGTACCAATGCAGACCTTCGTACCCTTGTCACGTCTAAGCTGACTGGTGACCCTCCTGATGATCAGAATGATAATCGAGTGAATTTACCCAAAACAGCGTTAGATGACATTAAAAAGATGGCTCGCAGAGCCTTTTTGCAATTTCAGCCTGCAGGAAGTTTTGAAAAAGCCTATAATCTGATTAGGCAAGACTTGTCTGAACCATTTACCACATTTGTGGGCCGGGTAACGCAAGGAGCAGAAAGACAATGCGGCGATGATCTAGCTTGCCCAATAATGATACGGGACATTATTGAAAATAATGCCAATGCAGAATGTAAAAGAGTTATCAAAGCCCTAGGAAAAGAAAAACCCACAGTGCCTGAAATGATGGATGCCTGTAACAAAATTGGGAGTCCACAGCAAGTGGCAATTATCCAGGCAAATGAACTTGGAAAAACTCTAGGAGAAAAAATTGAAAGGGCTCTTGGAGCTCAAATAGCGCAAGCAGTCCCACAGGCAGCAGAAACAGAAGCTTTACCTGTCAATCAACCAAAGACGAATGTCCGGGTTGCTTTAGGCAGGTCTGCAGGCTCCGATACCATCCGTCTATCTGACACAAGCCCTGACAAACCTTTTTCAACCTGTCTAGTCGGAGTACCTTTCCCAAAGGGTCTTGATAATGTTACTCCTGATAAATATTGGCCATATGATAATCATCACGTATCTCCAACTCCCAGCCAGAAACACCAAACTTACATTGATAATTCTAAAGCTGATAAATCTGACCTTCAAGAGCTAGGAATCCTAGGCTCATTAACTATGGATACCTGTTACTTCTTTCATTTCCTAGGAGAAGACGGCCCTCATTTGAAGGTCACCCCATATCACCCAGCTTACAGCAATACGACTTCTCGTCTCCGTCCGTCCCGACCGTGCTACCCCCCCGATGCTCCTACAGGTAAAAACTCACTCACTAGCAGGAAAAATCCTTCCAATGCATTTTTTTCTATTTTTATCCTCTGAGTGTCCAACTTCTTTTGCTAAATTTCTACAGAGTTGAGCTCAAATTACCATTTCTGACCAGTGCAGAGACAAATGATGAAACATTCCCAAGTTATTCTTACTCTTCATCTTATGGAAGTCCCAGCCAGCACTCAATTTGCATGATCTAACCAAAGTAGACATTTCACAGAAAAGCACTTTCTATAGCAATATTGAAAAACTATAGATTGAGGTAAAACCATCAAGTTTCTGGCCTCACTGGTGCAAAGTCACATGTTGTTTGAAGAGCATCCCACTGAATTTTCTAAAGATGTGTGAATGTGTCATCTGGACCACAGGAGATAAAGCAGGGTTAAAACACTGAGCAAAACTGAAGTTAACAAACACAAGGTTCATCAACCTTACAATAGAAGCTTGCAGAAACCTTTTAAGGCTCATCCAATAAAGCCCCGTGGCACTTGGTTCTTCCCCCTCCTCCCAAATCTCCATCCGTCTGAGCCAGCATCAGCAGGGAATTTTGCACAGAAGCTCGCCAGATAAAATAGCTATATCATCTGCCATTAGATTTAGAGAGCTCTTCAAAAATAGGTTAAAAATTATTTTATCTATTATTTTTTAGCTGTATCCTAAGTTAGGGATGGGCCAAGTCTCGTGTCTTTGTCTCACAGAAAGGTGGTTCACGTGTCCTTTAATATCATATGTGCAAATGTTTCCAATCTGCATTCTGCCTTATCAGAAGGCTAATTAATTGCTTTATTATACTATATTACATTACATCTAAACCCAATCTGCCAAGTACTCAACCCCGCACACAACTCGCGACCGTCACCCAACAGTCCCGACACGTACACACGCTTGGCCCCGACAGGCCAAGGAAACAAAACACCATCACTTTGGGTGAACAATCTCCACTCTGCATTCTACTTCGGCACAAACACAGGTACAGCACATGAGATAAGAATTGATTTTACTTCCTCTGAGGTTCAGAGAATGTGAATCCCAGACATATTCTTGGGGAGAATTGTGCCTTGCTTTTCTCTGTGAAGAGAAATGAGGTGACAGCTGCACCCTTGCTCCAGGGCAAAGAATCACGGAACGGTTTGGGTGGGAAGGGACCTTGAGGTTTATCTTTGATTTATGCAACACTTCAACAGGCAAGCGGGGGCTCATCTGCTTCAGAGCTGCTTGCTTTTCTCACACCTTTCACAAGCAAAGCCTGAAGCAAACCCTCCCAAGTTGCCCTATCGACCAGAGGACCCCTCAGCACTCGGTGACGCTGCCGGCAAAACCTCAAACTTTTACTCACACAGGGACGAGGCCGTGCACTCAATTGTAACCCAGATTCTCTTTTTCCCCACAGAATCCTCGAACTTCGTTTTTTCTCTCTGCAGGCCCTTTTGTAAGCACACCGATTAACAGACTACACAAGTTTCACCAGCAGACTTCAGCTAAATCCAAAATTGGTTTCTACCCCGAGTAAAATTTGCAACCCCCTGTCTCACCTGCGATGTTTGGAATTTTAGGAGGTGGCAGCCCACTGGAGATCAAAGGTCCCGGGCAGGGTGCAGGCCCACGGACACAGACGCCATCCCTTTTCCAAGGGAAACTAAACTCATCACCCCAGTTTCCTTACATCAGTTTGCCAAAGACGTTCGGCACTCCCAGGTCACTCAGAGTTCTCGTTGCTGCAGACTCGGTCTTGGAGTTACGGAGTTACGCTTCCTCCTACCACTCACCTCCTCACCTCAGCCCCCTGCTGCTGCGTCCCCTTCTCCGCCCCTAACCCTACTCTGTTTTCCAGCCTGCCCTTGCTCCATCCCTCACACTCCGCCCTTAACCCGTCCCACCACACTTCCCGCTCCATCCGTTACTTCACCCACCGCCCACCCGTGAGTCCCCTGCAGCAGCACGCAGGAGCCCGAACCCTCGGAGGACGGCGCGGCTCTCGCAGCAGGACAACACCCAAGCGAGACAGGCAGGGACAACGTCTGTGGGCCGCAGGGTGTCACAAGGGGCTGCGGGCTGAGGGGAGGGGGCTGGAGGGTGACACAGAGGACGGGGGGAGCTGAGAGGCAGAAGGGGGCGTTAGGAGCAACTGGGGGGCTCCAGGGTGGCACAGAGATGCTGAGAGGCTGGGAGCGGGGAGCCTGAGGGTGACAAGAAAAGGGTGAGGGGAAGCAGATGCCTTGAGGGGCAAAGTGGGGGCTGCTTGAGGGTGACAGGTGAAGCAGCCCTCACACCACCCCTAACCTTACCCTAAAAACCACCCCTAACCAGGTGGAGAGTGCACGGTGGAGGCCAGGGGGCCAAGGGACAATGTCAGAGGTCTCGGGGTGGCACACAGACATTGTGGGCTGAGGGGCAAGGAGGGGGAGGCTTGACAGATGGAGAGCTCACACTGAGGGTTAGGGGTACAAAGGACACAGGGTACCAGGTAGGGTTAGGGTACAGGTGCAGCAGCCCTCAACCCAACCCCAAGGTCACCCTAAAGAGCACCCCTATGACCCCAGTTTTCCCCAACAGCAGCACAAGGCAGTAACCCCAATGCTGGGACAGCCCCAGAACTCTCCCAGCAGCTGCAGGCAGCAACCCTAATAAAAAGGTAGCAATGATGTTTGTGGTCTAGAGAGTGACAGGTAGGAGTTGGGGGCTGAGCAGTTTTTTAGGGGTTTTTTTAGGGTTTTTCTCACAGCTTTAAAAGGATATTTTAGGGCTTTTTTGGAGGACTTTTCCAGGAATTTTCTGGGAACGTTTAGGATACTTTTAGGGCTTTTTCAGGGCTTTTAAAAGATTTTGTTAGGGTATTTTAAGGGTTTTCTTAGTACTTTTAAGAATTTTTTGTGGGGGGGAATTGGGTGTTCTTGGGGGTTTTTTAGGACTATTGAGGGTATGTGTAGGACATTTTAGGGCTAGGGTATTTTTAGGGTTTTTGAGGGAATTTTTAGGCTTTTTTAGGGTCTTATCAGGGCATTTTAAGGATTGTTGGGGTATTTTTAGAGCTCTTTTGGGACTATTTAGGGTATATTTAGGGATTTCTAAAGGTTCTTTGGGGATTTTTAAGGGTTTTTTTAAAAGTATTGTATTTCCAGTGTATTCTAACAGCATTCTGAGGCTATTTTTAGGTTTTCATGGGGTTTATAGGACATTTTGAAGATTAGGGGGTTTTCAGGGAATTTTTAGGTTTTTTTAGGGTCTTTTCATGGCACAACACATGGAGGCTGAGGGGCAGCTCGAGGGGCACTGTGGGGGCTTGAGAGTGACAGAGGCTGGGAGCTGAGGGAGGAACAGGGAGAGGGGACAGCGGGTGACACACAGGAGCTGAGGGTGGCAGGGGCAGCTGTAGGGTGACACAGAGAAGCTGGGGGCTGAGGGGCAAAGGAGAGGGGTCAAGGGTGACACACAGGAGCTGAGGGCTGGGGGGCAGAGGGACCGGTTGAGGGGTAAAGGGAGAGGGCTTGAGGGCTGGACAGTCCAGTGGAGATCAGGGGTGCAGGGTACAGCTGTACCACCCCTCACCCCAGCCCTAACCTCAGCCTAAGCAGCCCCCCTAAAAACAGCCTTTTCCCCCAACAGCAGCACAACCCAGCAACCCTAACAGCGAGACCAGACAGCAACCCTCACACAGCAGCACAATGACAGAACCCTCAGAGGACAACAGACCCACTGCAAAAAGGTAGGGACGACATCTGTGGGCTAGACAGCAAGAGGTAGAGTTCGGAGACTGAGCACGTCTTTGTGAGGCTTTTTTTCCAGGACTTTTAAAGGTATTTTGGGGGATTTTGGAAGGGACTTTTCTAGGATTACTTAGGGTATTGTTGGGGCTTTTTCAAAGCCATTTTATGAGTCTCTAGCATATTTTGAAGATTATGGTCAGGGTCAGAGAAAACACCCTCTGAAAAGGCAGAGTTTTAGGACTGCAGCGGAATGCTTTAGAAAGGGGCCAGCAGCGGCACAGCGGGTCGGGTCCCACGCCGCCAGTCCGAAGGTTGTAAGTTTTAGACCCAGCTAAGTTGTTGTGGTCAGGGTTAGATGCTCTCAGCTATGGTCTGGGAGAACTTCAGCACAGAAAAACTCACTCCCCGCGTCTCCCAATGCCAGTTTGCAGGAGGCGCTCGGCACTGCCAGGGCAGCCCGAGTTCTCGGCGGGGGCAGCTTCGCTCCCCGAGAAATCCCGCGCCGGCCCTCTTCCCCGTAAAGCCAAACTCAGCCCCGCTGCGCGTCGACGTCCGTTCGCAGGAGGCACGTGGCACTCCAAGGGCGGCGAGAGTTCTCGGCGTCGGCAGCCACGGTCCGGGGCACACAGAGAGGAAAGACGGTTAATTTCCTTAGTAAGGGAAGTCTGGCAGCCCATGGTTTAAGGGGCAGACGAAGGGCTGTGTAGGGGAAGGAACTCCTCACAGGACCTTTCTTCACCTCAAGCCCACTCCAAGGTCTAGCACCCCCCGTGTGCCCAGCTGCTTTCAGAGGGTTACCCGGGCACACCCGCACAGGGAACTGCTAGTCCAGAGGGGCTAACGGGGGCATCCCAAGGGTCCCTCCAGGAACTACGGTCGGAGCATCCAGCACGGACTAGGGAGCAGCCAGACCCACCCGGGCACGGAGCAACACTTTGAGAAAATGCCAAGGGAAGAGCCCTTTTGCCAAGGGGCAGCATCTGAGCAGGCCAGGCAGCATGTGGGGTTCCAGGAGAGGGCTTTCAACTTTCCCCTTTTACTGTGCCAGTCCCTCCCCAGGGCCCCCAGACCCCCCACAGCACTCCCAGAAAGGAGAGGGGTTATTAGGAGAAAAAGGGTTTAGAAAAAAGGGAAAAAGCCTCCTTTTCCTTTATTTTTTGTGTTCAAACTGGGAGGAACTCTGCTTCCCCTGCAATTTTAATGGTCTCAGTTGAAAGAATCCCTGCCTTTTCTATGGTGTTAGGGGTGTTAATTGACAGGGAGTCCTCATTTTCTATTATTTTCCAGTTTAAGTAGAAGGGGAAAATCTTGACAATGTTTCTTATGGGTTTGAATTAAGGGTAGCCACCCCCTTTTTGTTGTCCTGAGGCCTAAATTGAGGGAGAAACCCAGCTATTTCTGCATAAGAGTTTGAACTGAGGGAAAAATCCCTCTTTTTTTCATCACTGGAGAGATATAAAGTGAGGAAAAACCCTCTTTTCCCAGTATTAAGAAGAATAAATTAAAGGGCAGAAGCTATTTATTTGCTATTGTACTAGTTTCAGTAGAGGTAACTGCTCCATTTCCTCTGTTTAAGGGGTGCACTGGAAGGAAGCTCTGCCTTTTTCAGCATTTTAAGCGTTTAAAACTACATTTCACGGCCCTTCTTTCTGTGCCATAGGACCAAGTATCTCAGAGCAGGGTGAGCCTGGCATGCACTTAACCCTTACACTGCCTGGGAAGCTTTTATTTATCTTATTGTTACTTATAATGTAGATAGGCCTAATTAGAGGTCCCAAGGAGACTTAGACTATTCATATCATAAGCATTCTTTTCCACCCAGCATAGTCACACATGAAGTACTACTTAGGAGCCACTAAGAAATAATTATGTAAGTTAACAGCAAATCGCCCAATTTATCTAGTTATGCTGCCTAAACAGAAACTTTTATTTCTTACCAGTTTTCTGCCCATTTACTCCAAGTAGTTGTTGCAAAAAAAGAAAGCACTGTTATTTTTCTGAAGAGTTTTCTTCTATAACAAGCCCTTGGCTCCCCTTGACTTCAAGTCAGAGGAGCCAAACAGCAGCAGCTGCTCTGAGGGTTTTTATACCCGGTGGGATCGGCCCCCTCCCTTTTCCCGGGTGCCATGGGAACGAGAGGCGGGCACCATCAGGGGTATATTAACCCCAGCCTTTGCCCAGGGCCTTCATTCCCCCTCTGGGAGGTGCTAGGATAAGAGCTCTCCTCTCATTTCAGTGAAGAAGCTCTTTCAGCTTCTCTCAGCTTGTTTTCAGCAGGTGTTTCTGGGCATCTAAAGCAACAGAGGCTTTGAAGATACTGTGAAGAAAACAGCATAGAATACAGGGAGTATTTAAGTTCACAATTTTGGGTTTTGTGTTTAGGGGTGGTAAAGCGCATATGTAATTTCTGGTTTTGTTCTTATTTTGTTTTGTATTTTTTTTAGGAGGAACGCAGCTTCCAGAGGCTCCAGGTTGTGTCAATTACAACACTTTTTTCAGCAGATTCATTGTGTCACAAGAAGGATCTGTCCAGCGTCCAAGATGATGTTTGAGATTGAGGCTTCAGGTGAGTTGAGGATTGTGACTAGGAGAGGGAGGGTGAGCGGGTATCCAGTTAGGAGTTATTGTTGGGGGGGTGGTTTTGAAGGCAGCAGGGTGAGAAAGGGTGATTATTTGAGCCCCCCACCCAAGGCCTTTTAGAAGCTGAGCAGAGGCATTCACACATCTTACAGCACACAAGGTCATCCACTGCACTCACAGGAATGCCATTTCACTTTGCCTTTCTCTTACCCAGGTACCACTCATAATAACGGCCACAGCCTTGGAATCAGGATGAAGCCGGAGCCTGAAGGAGCCAGGCACACTCAGGAGAGGGCAAGTAGCCGACTCGCTGGGATTTGGCCCACACAACTCTGTACTCATACTTTGGTTTTGTTTTTCTTTATTGTAGCTGACCGAGAGGCTAACAGGCGATGACGGGGCCCTCCGAGGCAGACTCATTTCAGGCGCAACGTGGATCCTCATCACCGATCATCCAAAAGATAAGTCAGGGCCACGGCCTGGAGATGGTACAATGGGAGAGCAGCAGGTCGGGAGTTCCTGGGACAGATTTAAAAATTAGCAGAGGGAAAAGCAATCTCCTCCAAGGGGCCTCTTAGAACAGCTAAAGGGAGAGGCTCTACTTGTGACGGCAGCTTTCAGGCAGGCAGCGCAGAACAGTTCCGGTCCACATCGTGTTGTCCAGCGTACCGCGTTACCTAGCGTGTCTTTGGGGTCCCTTTCGCCTTTTCCCCTCGAGGCCCTCACCACAAGCATGCTGTGTTGTGTTTGTCGTCCCCCTGTTTGTCACGTTCCGTGTCACGGGTGTCCGCACATATTCGTGCCGGAGCTGCTCTGCCCTGCCCTGCCGCATAGCCTGCTGCAACAGGACAAGTCCCAGGGACTCGCAGTTTGTGGGGCGTTGCCAGACTCTAGATGATATTCCTAGATAGACACGAGATGTTTGGAGCTGTGAAGTTATCCCGCAGGCCTTTGACTTTTGTCCTCACTTTCTTTCAGACGCAGAAGGATAAAATCCAGGGCAAAATCCATCCACCCATCCCGAGTGAGGAGGTTCCCCCGAGCAGGTCAGTCACCGTTTGTCTCTGCGGGGGGAGTGTAAAGTGTGACTCTGTTACAGCTCTGGTCTTTTTCTTTTTAGGAGGTAAAGCTGGATATTGGCAGTCAAGATGAGGTGGTCAAGGTGAGCATTGAGTAGGGCACAGAAGCAGTTGTCATTCCTCCAGTCTCACTTTCCACTGCAACTCTAAGGTTCCCTTCCTGTTTCTGCGTTTTAGGCAATGCTCTCGGAGTACGCCGAGCCCCAGTCACCAACCGGCTGACGCACCGGGTGCGCCGCTCTCCCGAGCCCTGCAGAAGAATCACAGGACTCATCAATGCAGTCTCTGCCTTTTCTGTTTAAAGGTGTCACCAGGGTAGCCTTGGGCACCGGCCGAGGAGTCACGGTGAGTCGGGGAAGTAGGGAGGAGGAGCGAGGCTCCGCTCAGGTTTCAGCCATGCCAAATCACCTCATCTCCTCTTACCCCAGACTTACCCCGTGACAATGGCATCAGCCTAGGAGCGCGGCCGAGGGGGGGGCCCCAGGAGCCAGGCATTCTTGGGAAAACAGTGAGTGGCAGAGTTGTTGGGTTTTGGCCAGTGTGCTGCAGAGATCGTGCATTAATATTTGCATTTCTTTCATGTAGCTGACTAAGAAACAACAGGGAGTTGTTGAACAACAGTGCCAGCAGGAACTTCCCAGATGTCGAGGCTGCCTTCTTTTGCACCTGACACGGACCCGCATCCCCAGCAGTGCGAGAGATAAGTAGAGGGCTACAACCCAGAGTGGGGATGAAAGCGGGGCGCAGGGTAGGGACCCACCGGGAGGGGTTTTTGAGTCCCCTTTGGAGATGGGGGTGTCCATGAAGCGGCCCCTTAGGCCCCATAAAAGCAAAGCCTGACTTTGGGTCCCAGCGCTGAGGCGCGCAGGGCAGAGCAGTCCCGGTGTGTATCATGTCACTTGTCTTTTGTGTATTATGTGTTGTTTGGATATGTCAGGTCTTTTACCTTAGGCCTTGGAGGGGCCTGTCAGAAACCCTGGCATCATTGTTAGCATCTGCGATCTCTTCATTCCTCGGCCTGGCAGCCAGGCCATAGAATTTTTGACTGGGGAGCTCAGACAGGCATCAGACTCTCTTGTCTCTTTAGAAGCATCCGGTCAGGTGTCTTTTCAGGTCTTGTTCTGAGCTGTGCGGACAGCTCTGCCCCGCCAGGATCCATTATGGCGGACTAGGACTTGAAAGAACGTGAGGGCAGGTAGAGGCTTCTGGCCGTAGGATTCTCATCATCCATCTTTGCCGTTTTTGGACTAAATCATTCAGTTAGCATCTTGTTCCTCCAGGTTTCTCTGAGCCTCATCAGCTCACCATCGGTCTCCCCTCGGTCATCTCCTTTTGCATTCTCTCAGTCCTCGCAGCCATTTTCCGTGCCAGGAGATTTCTGTCCGTGTTGTGTCCCCGTTGTCTGTCACGTCCTGTCCCGTGTCACGGGTGTCTGCACACACATTTGTGCCGGAGCTGCTCTGCCCTGCCGCATAGCCTGGTGCAATAGGAGAAGTCCCGGGGACTTGAAGTTTGTAATGTGGGGTGTAGTTGGACTCTAGATGGACACAAGGTATCTGGAGCTCTTAAGTTATCCTGCAACAGTTTGACTCTTGTCCTAACTTTGTTTTCAGATTCAGATGGATTAAATCTGTGCCAGAGGGCCCCATCCCGGGTGAGTGGTTTCCCCCGAGCAGGTGAGGCACCATTTGTCTCTGCAGCAGAAGTGTACGTGGTGACTCTGTTACAGCTCTGTTCTTTGTCTTTCTTTTTAGGAAGTAAATCTGGATACCAGTAGTCAAGGTGAGCAGTGGAGAGAAGTAGCTGTTATTGCTCCAGTCTCAGTTTCTGGTGCTGCTCTAAGCTTCCATTCTCTTTTTTGTGCTTTAGGCCATCCACTCGGAGCCTGCCAAGCCCCCGTCACCAGCCGGCCGATGCACCGGGTTCCCTGCACATGTGTGCCCTGTGGATGCATTACAGGACCTGGTGATGAAACCCTGAACTCTTCTATTTCAAGGTGCCATCCAGGTGGCCTCCGGCAGCTGCCAAGGAGTTGCGGTGAGTCGGGGAAGTAGGGAGGAGGAGCGAGGGTCCCCTCAGGTTTCAGCCGTGCCAAATCACCTCATCTCCTCTTAACCCAGGCACCCCCCGTGACGACGGCCTCGGTCCCCGAGCGTGCCCGACGTGTGCGGCCCGAGCAGCTGAGCGTTCTTAGGAGAAAGGTGAGTAGCAGACTTGTGGGGTTTTGGCCGATGGACTGCCAAGATCGGGCACTGATGTTTGGTTTTCTTTAATATAGCTGTCTGAGAGACACCAGCCCGGTGCCAGCAGGACCTTCCCGGCTGACGAGGCGGCCTTTCTTCGCACCCGAGACCGGCATCCCCAGCAGTGCGAGAGATAAGTAGAGGGCCACGACCCATGGGGGGGATGAAAGCAGGGGGCTGGTTTGGGAATTACTGGGAGGGGTTTTTGAGTCTCCTTTGGAGGTGTGGGCTGTCCATGAAATGGCCCCTTAGGCCCCATAAAAGCAAAGCCTGACTTGGCATCACAGCGCTGAGGCACGCAGGGCAGAGCAGTCCCGGTGTGTATCGTGTCACTTGTCTTTTGTGTGTTATGTGTTGTTTGGATATGTCATGTCTTTTACCTTAGGCCTTGCAGGGGCCTGTCAGAAACCCTGGCATCATTGTTAGCATCTGTGATCTCTGCATTCCTCGGCCTGGCACCCAGGCCATAGAACTTTTTACTGGGGAGCTCAGACAGGCATCAGACTCTCTTGTCTCTTTAGAAGCATCCGGTCAGGTGTCTTTTCAGGTCTTGTTCTGAGCTGTGCGGACAGCTCTGCCCCGCCAGGATCCATTATGGTGGACTAGGACTTGAAAGAACGTGAGGGCAGGCAGAGGCTTCTGGCCGTAGGATTCTCGGGCATCCATCTTTGCTGTTTTTGGACTAAATCATTCAATTAGCATCTTCTTTCTCCAGGTTTCTTTGAGCCTCATCAGCTCACAATTGGTCTTACCTCAGTCATGTAATTTTCTGTCCTTGTGCTCCTTGCAGTCATGCTTCTTGTCTTGAGATTTCTGTTCGTGTTGTGTCCCTGTTGTTTGTCACATCCTGTCTGTCCTGTGTCACGGGTGTGTGCACACATTTGTGCTGGAGCTGCTCTGCCCTGCCGCATAGCCCGGTGCAATAGGAGAAGTCCCGGGGACTTGAAGTTTGTAATGTGGGGTGCAGTTGGACTCTAGGTGGGATTTGTAGATGGACACAAGATACCTGGAGCTCTTAAGTTATCCTGCAACAGTTTGACTCTTGTCCTAACTTTCTTTCAGATGCAGAAGGATAAAATCCAGGGCAGAGCCACCCATCCCAGGTGCGGGGATTCCCGTGAGCAGGTGAGTCCATGTTTTTCTCTGCAGAGGAAGCCTAAATGGTGGCTGTTACAGCATTGTTCTTTGTCTCTGTTTTTAGGAAGTCAAGGCCGAGAGCAGCAGTCAAGGCCGAGTGGGCGAGGTGAGCATTGATTATCGTACAGAAGCAGTTGTTATTGCTGAGGTCTCAGTTTTGGTGCAGCTCTAAGCGTCTCCTCTTGTTTTTTTTTTTTAGATGGTCCACTTGCCGTCTCTCCTGGCCGAGCACGCCTATGCCAGGTGGGTGAGAGCTTAAGGTATCGGTGTGGCATCCTTGTCAGATTTGGGAGGTTGTGTTTTCACAGAATCTCAGCATGGTTTTCCGCTTTGTTTTTTTGCAGGTGCCGTCGCTGCCCTATGCCCGCCAAGGAACAGAGGAGGGCAGGTGAGTCGGGGTTTAGGCAGGGTGACTCATAGGTGAGCGTTACACAGCAGCACGCTAAGCGTGTACCTTTTCTTTTCGCAGGTATCTTCCAGGCACCCTCCGGAGTCAAATCAAGATTTGAGGTGAGCCGGGGCAGCGGCGCGGAGGAGTCCCGGGGATTCCTGTTGTCGAGGGCAATAGTCAGGTTTTCTGTTTTGTCTCAGGTACCCTGAGGAGGCTCGTAGCCAAAGCTTGGAAACGGCAGCACCGAAGCACACACGGAGAGCATCTCCACGTCCACGTCCGACCGAGGATGGATTTCGTCCGCTCCTCTTCCAAAAGCTAAGTGTCGGGGCCAGTGGCTGGGAGAAGGGGAATAGCCTTTACTCTCACAGGAGGCAATTTGATGTCAGCTTAGGGGACAGGTCTGTAGGGTCATGGGCTCTCTGGAAGTAAAGGGAGAGGGTTTCCCCTCAGCCTCGCCAGAGCCTTTGCCGGGCAGGGCAGTTCCGACCCATCTCCACATTTTTGTGTACTTGGCGTCGTCCACCTCCCTTGACCCGACATCGTCACGGACTTTCCCCCGAGGAGCTCGCCTTCGCGTCCAGAGCCACGGCCACGGTCACCCGGCGGTCCGCTTCCTTCTCTAGGCTCGCCAGCCTCTCGAGCATCCTCTTAACTACTTCGGCACTAACTTCTTTTGACGAGTTCCATTTCATCATCACGTGCCATCGTCATAGGGCTCCCTTTCCTTTGGCATCATCAGCCTCTGGCTCATCTTGCGCTAGGAATCTCAGGTCCCTACGGGGACAGCGCCAGGCAGTTGTCACCTGTCTCTGTGTTATGTCGTCCGTGTCTATGTTATGTCGTCCGTGTCTGTGTTATGTAGCCTGTGTCTGTCGTCCTCCATGTCACAGGCCCTTGTCACGTCTCGACGCTTTATCGGCACTATTCCGTGCCACATAGGCCATATTGTACCCACGTTCCTTTCCGGATATCCTTTATTCCAGCATCTTTAGTTTTACTCTTTGAGACAGGAAGGGACAAGATCCTCAAAGGGACAAGATGTTCTCATCCGTCTTCCTTCTCACTACCGGCTTCGGTAGTGCCTTTTTTTCCACGCCATTGTCTCGAAGTTCCCAAGGGAGCGGCTTACACCCTCCTCACGTGACCGCATGAGTTCGATAGGTTCCATCCTCCCGAGGGGTATAGGGCTCAAGAGTTAATCTTCCAGAGAGCTCTCTCAAGTCCTGGCTTACATTGCATGTACCTATGTTGGCTTATACTGTATGTACTTATATTGTGTGTACCTATGCTGGCTTATACTGTGTGTCCTTACAGTGTGTGTACCTATGCTGGGTTATACTGTATGTACTTATACTGTGTGTACCTATGCTGGCTTATACTGTATGTCTTTACACTGTGTGTACCTATGTTCGCTTATACTGTATGTACTTATATTGGCTTGTACTGTATGTACTTACATTGCGTGTATCTGTGTTGGCTTATACTGTATGTACTTACATTGTGTGTACCTTTGTTGGCCTATACTGTCTGTACTTATACTGTATGTACTTACACTGTGTGTACCTATGCTGGCTTATACTGTATGTACTTAAATTGTGTGTACCTTTGTTGGCCTATACTGTCTGTACTTATACTGTCTGTACTTACACTGTGTGTACCTATGCTGGCTTATACTGTATGTACTTAAATTGTGTGTGCCTATGCTGGTTTATACTGTATATACTTACACTGTACCACTTATGCTCGGAGCTGCCCTGCCCTGGCACGTAGTCACAGTTAGGTAGAAAAGGTATAAAAACTTTACTGTTCATCTGTCTTTAATGGGGTTTTGGGTAGAAAATTTATCGGTCAGAGCAGGGACAAGTCCTAGCTGTCAGATAGCCACTCATTGACTGCTTTCTGTTGTCTCACAGGTCCCCGAGGCTCCCGATTTTCCCAGAATCTGCCATCTGACATCAAGGAGCGGCAGCCAGAAGAACCGTGGAAGCGCTCTCTTCAGCGTCTCGAGTAAGGGCCACACCGAGCATGTAAGCGGGAAGAGCGTGAGTGAGAGTATGTGTCTGTCTGTGTGTGTGAGTGCATGCTGACTGGATTTAACTTTGTGTGTGTGACTTTTGCTTTTCAGGTTTTTCAACTAATTTTTAAATTTAGAATAAAAAATCCCCAGCCGGGGGGTTTTTTTTTTTTTTCCCCCCGGCTGGGTTTTTTTTTCCCGGGTCCCGGTCGGTCAGCGAGGCGAGGTTCATCGCCAAAGTTTGGGCGCGGACCGTCCAGGGACCGGGGTTTTTGTCAGGCAGGAGGATTTTTAGGAGGCTCCCGGGAACCAAGTTCCCGTGGAGGGGCGTGAGTGTGTGCTGAGGATGAGCAGAGAGGTTGAGGTGTGAGTCAGCATGGGTGTGCGTGTAAGCTGAAGGCGGTGTGTGTGTGTTGAAGGGTTCTAGGGTCGTAACCTTGTCTGAGTTTTGCTTTTCAGGTTTTTCAACTCATTTTTAAATTTAGAATAAAAAATCCCCAGCCGGGGGGTTTTTTTTTTTTCCCCCCGGCTGGGTTTTTTTTTCCCAGGTCCCGGTCGGTCAGCGAGGCGAGGTTCATCGCCAAAGTTTGGGCGCGGACCGCCCAGGGACCAGGGTTTTCGTCAGGCAGGAGGATTTTTTTGGGGTGGTCTCGGGAACCACGTTCCCGAGGAGGGGCGCGAATGAGTGCTGAGGGTCAGCGGAGCGGTCGAGGTCTGATCGAGTGTGGGTGTGTGTGTGTGTTGAAGGGTTCTAGGGTTGTAACCTTGTCTGAGTTTTGCTTTTCAGGTTTTTCAACTCATTTTTAAATTTAGAATAAAAAATCCCCAGCCGGGGGGTTTTTTTTTTTTCCCCCCGGCTGGGTTTTTTTTTCCCAGGTCCCGGTCGGTCAGCGAGGCGAGGTTCATCGCCAAAGTTTGGGTGCAGACTGTCCAGGGACCGGGGTTTTCGTCAGGCAGGAGGATTTTTCGGGGCCTCCTGGGAACCACGTTCCCGAGGAGGGGGGGGAGTGCGTGCCGAGGGTTAGCAGAGAGGTTGAGGTGTGAGTCAGCATGGGTGTGTGTAAGCTGAAGGCAGTGTATGTGTGTTGAAGGGGTTGTAACCTTGTCTGAGTTTTGCTTTTCAGGTTTTCCACTCATTTTTAAATTTAGAATAAAAAATCCCCAGCCGGGGGGTTTTTTTTTTTTCCCCCCGGCTGGGTTTTTTTTTCCCAGGTCCCGGTCGGTCAGCGAGGCGAGGTTCATCGCCAAAGTTTGGGCGCGGACCGTCCAGGGACCGGGGTTTTCGTCAGGCAGGAGGATTTTTTTTTGGGTGCTCTCGGGAACCACGTTCCCGAGGAGCAATGATTACTGGGGTGTAATTTAGCATTTGTGATGGCAGCGATGGTGAGTTTGTGTGTCATGTGAAGGGGGTGTTAATGGTAGATGAGTGTTGTTTTCTGTGTGCTTTTCTTGTTTTGTGTGTCCTGTGACAATAAATCAACCTGTAATGAAAATAGAAAAAGGTTATCATCTTGTGTTAGTATGTGTTGTATTGCTCTGTAGTGCTGTGTATTGCATTTGCATTAACTGGTGCATTTTGCTGTATTGCTCTGTATTGCTGTGTATTGCATTTGCAGTCACTGCTGCATTTTGCCGTATTGCTCTGTATTGCTCTGTATTGCATTTGTGTTAGCTGCTGCATTTTGCTGTATTGCTCTGTATTGCTCTGTATTGCATTTGTGTTCGCTGCTGCATTTTGCTGTATTGCTCTGTATTGCTCTGTATTGCATTAGCTGCTGCATTGCCCTGTATTGCTCTGTATGTAAACTAGATTTTTACCAGTGCGTCTATGGATTGTATCTGCACTTGCATTTGTACACACTGTTTCCATGTATTTTGTTGATGTATAAATGAAAACATTATTTTAATAAAGTTGAGTCACCCTTAATAAAGATACCCCCTGCCCTTCCCTACCCCCACCGTGGCTCCTGTCTTTTTTTGGTGTGGTGTTGTCATTTTTTTCCACTGTATTTCTTCCTTTTGCTCCTCACTTTACTGTTCTATTTCTACCTTAACTTCCATCCATATCTAACCCTCTGTTTCTGTTGCCTTTATAACTGTCTATCTCAGTCCTCTCGCTTCTTTTTCTCTCCACCTCCTCCTTTTCCTCGGTTTGTGTTTTTTGCTTTTAGTCCTTTCCTTTTTCAGCCCACTCCTAAGTTTTCACCTTCACTCTAATCCTAACCACTTTCTTTTTCCCTCTAACTCCTGTCCTTCTTCAGTTCTCCCACCCTCCTTTTCCTGTCTGACTGTGTCCTCCTGTTTTTTCTTCTGTGTTCTTGTCTCTTCTTTGTCTTTTCCTATCTATCACTTCTCCCTCTCTCTCTCCCTCTGTGTCTTCCCCCTCTGTTCTCTCCTCTTCTTACTCTGTCTTTGTCCCTGTTCTCTCCCTCTATTTTTTCCCAACTCTTTTCTCTCTCCCTTTTCTCTCTTCTTTTCTCTGTCTTTTCTCTCTGCTCCTCTCTCTTTTGTCTCCTTGCTTCTCTCTCTCTTTTGTCTCTTTGCTTCTCTCTCTGTCTTGTCTCTTTGCTTCTCTCTCTGTCTTGTCTCTTTGCTTCTCTCTCTGTCTTTTCTCTCTGCTTCTCTCTCTTTTCTCTCTGCTTCTCTCTCTGTCTTTTCTCTCTGCTTCTCTCTATCTTTTTGTCTCTCTGTCTCTCTGTCTCTCTGTCTCTCTGTCTCTCTGTCTCTCTCTCTCTCTCTCTTTCTCTCTCCCTCCTTCTCTTTCTCTCTCCCTCCTTCTCTTTCTCTCTCCCTCCTTCTCTTTCTCTCTCCTTCTCTTTCTCTCTCCTTCTCTTTCTAACTTTGTTTTCCTTTCTAGCTTTAGTTTAAAAAAGCAGCAGTAGAAACTTTCAGGCTCCCTGGGAGTAAAAAAAAAAAAAAAAAAAAAATTTAAAAAACAAACCATTTACTCCCCGGGAGCCTGAAATTTCCTACTGCTGCACCGGACATATAGTTTTTCTTCTTTTTACTACTTACAGTATATAGGGACCCCTCCCACCCCAGGTGCCAGCAATCAGTAGCCACCAGCCAAACCCCACCCCTGGACACACCCCCAGACATGCACACCCCACCCCCGTGTCCACCCCCTGCAAGCCAGCACCCCACCCCATGCCATTTAGATATAGACCGTGCAGTCACAGCGCCACCTGCCGTCTGCAACCGGGTACTACATGCACAGCGCCACCTGCTGCTTGCCGGCCGGTACTGCATGCACAGCGCCACCTGCCGTCCGCATACCGGTACTGCACTCACAGCGCCCCCTGCTGCTCGCCGGCCGGTACTGCATGCACAGCGCCCCCTGCTGCCTACTCCCCAGTACTGCATGTACAGCGCCCCCTGCCGCCTGCCCCGCAGTACTGCACCCGCAGCGCGCCCCCGATGACGTTATCAGCGCGACACGCCCCAGAAAGGACCCCAGTGCACAGGCGTCCACTCCAGTCGCCCGACCGAAACGGCGCCCCCCACCCCACGCCCCCCAGACCCCCGCGCGCCCCGCCGCCGGCCCCACGCGCACCGGAACGGCATTCCGACCCCAACCGACCCGCAAAAACCTCGCAAAACCCACCCAAAACCCCGAAAAAAAATCCCAATCCCGGCGGCCGCCATTTTGCCGCAAATGACGTCACCCGCCCCGCCGCCATCTTGCCCACCGTACCACGTGACCCCCCCCCCCCCTCGCGGCCGCCATTTTGCCGCCGTAAATGACGTCACCGCGCACGGCCGCCATATTGCCGTAAATGACGTCACCCCGCCGCCATCTTGTCCCCCGTACCACGTGACCCCCTGGGCGCCGCCATATTGGACGCCACCACGTGACCGTATGGGCGCCGCCATCTTGGACGCGTCATCACGACGTCACGACGGCCGCCATCTTGGTCCCCCGTACCACGTGACCCCCCTCGCGGCCGCCATTTTGCTGCCGTAAATGACGTCACCCCGCACGGCCGCCATCTTGTCTCTCGAGTCACGTGACACCCGGCGGCCGCCATCTTGGCTGCCGTACCACGTGAACGTATGGGCGCCGCCATGTTGTGCGACATCACGTGACCCCATGGGCGCCGCCATCTTGGATGACATCACACAGCCGCCATCTTGCCTCCCCAGTCACGTGACCGCCACCATCTTGGTCCCCGGTCACATGACCCCATGGGCGCCGCCATCTTGGATGACATCACAGAGTCAGCCATCTTGGATTCCCCGGTCACGTGACCGCCGCCATATTCACTCGAGGTCACATGACTCCATGGGCGCGGCCATCTTGGTTCCCGGATCACATGACCCCTTGGGCGCCGCCATATTGGACGCCACCACCACGTGACCGTATGGGCGCCGCCATCTTGGACGCGTCATCACGACGTCACGACGGCCGCCATCTTGTCCCCCGTACCACGTGACCGCCTGGCCGCCGCCATCTTGTTGCCGTAAATGACGTCACCCGCTACAGCCGCCACGTTGCCGTAAATGACGTCACCGACCGCCATCTTGTCGTAAATGACGTCACAGAGCACTCGCCGTCATCCCAGCTGTCGAGTCACGTGACTCCCGCCCGCCGCCATCTTGGTCACCAGTCACGTGACCCATGGGGGCCGCCATATTGGTTCCGTACCACGTGACCACATGGGGCCCGCCATCTTGATGACTCATCATGACGTCACGGGTTAGGGTTAGGGTTAGGGTTAGGGTTAGGGTTAGGGTTAGGGTTAGGGTTAGGGTTAGGGTTAGGGTTAGGGTTAGGGTTAGGGTTAGGGTTAGGGTTAGGGTTAGGGTTAGGGTTAGGGTTAGGGTTAGGGTTAGGGTTAGGGTTAGGGTTAGGGTTAGGGTTAGGGTTAGGGTTAGGGTTAGGGTTAGGGTTAGGGTTAGGGTTAGGGTTAGGGTTAGGGTTAGGGTTAGGGTTAGGGTTAGGGTTAGGGTTAGGGTTAGGGTTAGGGTTAGGGTTAGGGTTAGGGTTAGGGTTAGGGTTAGGGTTAGGGTTAGGGTTAGGGTTAGGGTTAGGGTTAGGGTTAGGGTTAGGGTTAGGGTTAGGGTTAGGGTTAGGGTTAGGGTTAGGGTTAGGGTTAGGGTTAGGGTTAGGGTTAGGGTTAGGGTTAGGGTTAGGGTTAGGGTTAGGGTTAGGGTTAGGGTTAGGGTTAGGGTTAGGGTTAGGGTTAGGGTTAGGGTTAGGGTTAGGGTTAGGGTTAGGGTTAGGGTTAGGGTTAGGGTTAGGGTTAGGGTTAGGGTTAGGGTTAGGGTTAGGGTTAGGGTTAGGGTTAGGGTTAGGGTTAGGGTTAGGGTTAGGGTTAGGGTTAGGGTTAGGGTTAGGGTTAGGGTTAGGGTTAGGGTTAGGGTTAGGGTTAGGGTTAGGGTTAGGGTTAGGGTTAGGGTTAGGGTTAGGGTTAGGGTTAGGGTTAGGGTTAGGGTTAGGGTTAGGGTTAGGGTTAGGGTTAGGGTTAGGGTTAGGGTTAGGGTTAGGGTTAGGGTTAGGGTTAGGGTTAGGGTTAGGGTTAGGGTTAGGGTTAGGGTTAGGGTTAGGGTTAGGGTTAGGGTTAGGGTTAGGGTTAGGGTTAGGGTTAGGGTTAGGGTTAGGGTTAGGGTTAGGGTTAGGGTTAGGGTTAGGGTTAGGGTTAGGGTTAGGGTTAGGGTTAGGGTTAGGGTTAGGGTTAGGGTTAGGGTTAGGGTTAGGGTTAGGGTTAGGGTTAGGGTTAGGGTTAGGGTTAGGGTTAGGGTTAGGGTTAGGGTTAGGGTTAGGGTTAGGGTTAGGGTTAGGGTTAGGGTTAGGGTTAGGGTTAGGGTTAGGGTTAGGGTTAGGGTTAGGGTTAGGGTTAGGGTTAGGGTTAGGGTTAGGGTTAGGGTTAGGGTTAGGGTTAGGGTTAGGGTTAGGGTTAGGGTTAGGGTTAGGGTTAGGGTTAGGGTTAGGGTTAGGGTTAGGGTTAGGGTTAGGGTTAGGGTTAGGGTTAGGGTTAGGGTTAGGGTTAGGGTTAGGGTTAGGGTTAGGGTTAGGGTTAGGGTTAGGGTTAGGGTTAGGGTTAGGGTTAGGGTTAGGGTTAGGGTTAGGGTTAGGGTTAGGGTTAGGGTTAGGGTTAGGGTTAGGGTTAGGGTTAGGGTTAGGGTTAGGGTTAGGGTTAGGGTTAGGGTTAGGGTTAGGGTTAGGGTTAGGGTTAGGGTTAGGGTTAGGGTTAGGGTTAGGGTTAGGGTTAGGGTTAGGGTTAGGGTTAGGGTTAGGGTTAGGGTTAGGGTTAGGGTTAGGGTTAGGGTTAGGGTTAGGGTTAGGGTTAGGGTTAGGGTTAGGGTTAGGGTTAGGGTTAGGGTTAGGGTTAGGGTTAGGGTTAGGGTTAGGGTTAGGGTTAGGGTTAGGGTTAGGGTTAGGGTTAGGGTTAGGGTTAGGGTTAGGGTTAGGGTTAGGGTTAGGGTTAGGGTTAGGGTTAGGGTTAGGGTTAGGGTTAGGGTTAGGGTTAGGGTTAGGGTTAGGGTTAGGGTTAGGGTTAGGGTTAGGGTTAGGGTTAGGGTTAGGGTTAGGGTTAGGGTTAGGGTTAGGGTTAGGGTTAGGGTTAGGGTTAGGGTTAGGGTTAGGGTTAGGGTTAGGGTTAGGGTTAGGGTTAGGGTTAGGGTTAGGGTTAGGGTTAGGGTTAGGGTTAGGGTTAGGGTTAGGGTTAGGGTTAGGGTTAGGGTTAGGGTTAGGGTTAGGGTTAGGGTTAGGGTTAGGGTTAGGGTTAGGGTTAGGGTTAGGGTTAGGGTTAGGGTTAGGGTTAGGGTTAGGGTTAGGGTTAGGGTTAGGGTTAGGGTTAGGGTTAGGGTTAGGGTTAGGGTTAGGGTTAGGGTTAGGGTTAGGGTTAGGGTTAGGGTTAGGGTTAGGGTTAGGGTTAGGGTTAGGGTTAGGGTTAGGGTTAGGGTTAGGGTTAGGGTTAGGGTTAGGGTTAGGGTTAGGGTTAGGGTTAGGGTTAGGGTTAGGGTTAGGGTTAGGGTTAGGGTTAGGGTTAGGGTTAGGGTTAGGGTTAGGGTTAGGGTTAGGGTTAGGGTTAGGGTTAGGGTTAGGGTTAGGGTTAGGGTTAGGGTTAGGGTTAGGGTTAGGGTTAGGGTTAGGGTTAGGGTTAGGGTTAGGGTTAGGGTTAGGGTTAGGGTTAGGGTTAGGGTTAGGGTTAGGGTTAGGGTTAGGGTTAGGGTTAGGGTTAGGGTTAGGGTTAGGGTTAGGGTTAGGGTTAGGGTTAGGGTTAGGGTTAGGGTTAGGGTTAGGGTTAGGGTTAGGGTTAGGGTTAGGGTTAGGGTTAGGGTTAGGGTTAGGGTTAGGGTTAGGGTTAGGGTTAGGGTTAGGGTTAGGGTTAGGGTTAGGGTTAGGGTTAGGGTTAGGGTTAGGGTTAGGGTTAGGGTTAGGGTTAGGGTTAGGGTTAGGGTTAGGGTTAGGGTTAGGGTTAGGGTTAGGGTTAGGGTTAGGGTTAGGGTTAGGGTTAGGGTTAGGGTTAGGGTTAGGGTTAGGGTTAGGGTTAGGGTTAGGGTTAGGGTTAGGGTTAGGGTTAGGGTTAGGGTTAGGGTTAGGGTTAGGGTTAGGGTTAGGGTTAGGGTTAGGGTTAGGGTTAGGGTTAGGGTTAGGGTTAGGGTTAGGGTTAGGGTTAGGGTTAGGGTTAGGGTTAGGGTTAGGGTTAGGGTTAGGGTTAGGGTTAGGGTTAGGGTTAGGGTTAGGGTTAGGGTTAGGGTTAGGGTTAGGGTTAGGGTTAGGGTTAGGGTTAGGGTTAGGGTTAGGGTTAGGGTTAGGGTTAGGGTTAGGGTTAGGGTTAGGGTTAGGGTTAGGGTTAGGGTTAGGGTTAGGGTTAGGGTTAGGGTTAGGGTTAGGGTTAGGGTTAGGGTTAGGGTTAGGGTTAGGGTTAGGGTTAGGGTTAGGGTTAGGGTTAGGGTTAGGGTTAGGGTTAGGGTTAGGGTTAGGGTTAGGGTTAGGGTTAGGGTTAGGGTTAGGGTTAGGGTTAGGGTTAGGGTTAGGGTTAGGGTTAGGGTTAGGGTTAGGGTTAGGGTTAGGGTTAGGGTTAGGGTTAGGGTTAGGGTTAGGGTTAGGGTTAGGGTTAGGGTTAGGGTTAGGGTTAGGGTTAGGGTTAGGGTTAGGGTTAGGGTTAGGGTTAGGGTTAGGGTTAGGGTTAGGGTTAGGGTTAGGGTTAGGGTTAGGGTTAGGGTTAGGGTTAGGGTTAGGGTTAGGGTTAGGGTTAGGGTTAGGGTTAGGGTTAGGGTTAGGGTTAGGGTTAGGGTTAGGGTTAGGGTTAGGGTTAGGGTTAGGGTTAGGGTTAGGGTTAGGGTTAGGGTTAGGGTTAGGGTTAGGGTTAGGGTTAGGGTTAGGGTTAGGGTTAGGGTTAGGGTTAGGGTTAGGGTTAGGGTTAGGGTTAGGGTTAGGGTTAGGGTTAGGGTTAGGGTTAGGGTTAGGGTTAGGGTTAGGGTTAGGGTTAGGGTTAGGGTTAGGGTTAGGGTTAGGGTTAGGGTTAGGGTTAGGGTTAGGGTTAGGGTTAGGGTTAGGGTTAGGGTTAGGGTTAGGGTTAGGGTTAGGGTTAGGGTTAGGGTTAGGGTTAGGGTTAGGGTTAGGGTTAGGGTTAGGGTTAGGGTTAGGGTTAGGGTTAGGGTTAGGGTTAGGGTTAGGGTTAGGGTTAGGGTTAGGGTTAGGGTTAGGGTTAGGGTTAGGGTTAGGGTTAGGGTTAGGGTTAGGGTTAGGGTTAGGGTTAGGGTTAGGGTTAGGGTTAGGGTTAGGGTTAGGGTTAGGGTTAGGGTTAGGGTTAGGGTTAGGGTTAGGGTTAGGGTTAGGGTTAGGGTTAGGGTTAGGGTTAGGGTTAGGGTTAGGGTTAGGGTTAGGGTTAGGGTTAGGGTTAGGGTTAGGGTTAGGGTTAGGGTTAGGGTTAGGGTTAGGGTTAGGGTTAGGGTTAGGGTTAGGGTTAGGGTTAGGGTTAGGGTTAGGGTTAGGGTTAGGGTTAGGGTTAGGGTTAGGGTTAGGGTTAGG